>NC_043766.1:24411660-24745410 GCF_902148845.1 Salarias fasciatus | reverse complement strand
ATGTGACCTCAGTTACTTCAGGGATGTCCTTGTTCCTTTGCGCCAGGTGCTGCACCACCCGCTCCACCACCTGGTGACGGGGGTCAGCGACCGGAAGCAGCAGCTCTGCAAACTCCTTCATGTACTGAGGCACAGACAATGACAAATAGTTAGGTAAGAATTTAATTAGCCTCCCCTGATGTTAGATCTTCTCCATCTCCATCCAGTTAATTAAGTCTCATTCTATCTGTCACCACTGTTTTCACCGCTGACTCGATGAATCTTGTTCAGAAAATGTGTAAACAGGATGTCTAATACCCCCTGTCTATAACCATTATGTCTGCCCACACCTCCTCGCTTACTGAGTCTGAAGTCACAGCTGCCAGCTCCATGAAGTTTTCTCTGCTGAACACCAGGAGGCGGGTCCGTCCTGTCACTGGGGTCTCATCCAGGTGAGTTAGAAGCAGGAGGGCTACAATCACCATGGCAACACCTGCCCCTGATGCCAGATACCAGCGGCGCTGCCAGGTCCATTCCCGCAGGAGCTGCCGCCGGTTGTCTGGTAGAGCCACCCACCACTTCCTAATACTTCTGTAAACAGAGATACACAGATGTTTCCTTTCATATGATCATATACTACTCATCAAACAAGGTTTAAACTGAAGATATCTTATGTTGAAGAAAGGTGGATGTCTTTAGTCTATCAGGAAAAATGTGAGATTTTCACTGTAGGAATACAAATTTGGGCCAATCTTATCTCTGTCAAACAGTCTTGGCAGGAAAGTACTGACATAAACATCAATAAAATGTGTTCAGCACACAGCGCCATGCACAAAATGCTCTTATAATGTGCGGAGGCTGAGGATGTATCCTCCACTATCAAGCTATAAATCTTTTTGAGACAAAGCCAAACAAGCATGTATAATTTCAGTTTAAATACCCACAGTCCACACAATTTAATGAAGTCTTGCTGAAGGCAGGTGTTATTTCTGCTAAATTATTTTAATAATCACTCTAATTCATTAATTATTTTTTACCACCTAATTAAAAGCAGTTAATTAAACATAAAACACAGAAACAATTTTTGACAGCAATTACTTTCTTCTCATTTAATGAGTGTAATCATTATAGTGGCTGATAAAAGAATTAGGAAGTTAGTCAACATTGAATATTACAAATAAGGACTGTTAAATAACAGTTAAAACACTAAATATGTTTCTGAAACTGTATGCATTATTCAGTACATTATCGTTATACCGTTATCAGTGCTCAGAGTTTGTCCTTTTCCTGTATTAACTCTTGAGAAGAGTATTCAGACCCTCAAGTAAAGTTTCAAACATAATGATGCAAAAGTCTTTGTGAAATAAAAGGATACAATCTACCAGTCAACCATCTCTCTATCTAATATGGTATGATAAATGGCAGCATAATATTGTAAACTACGCCTACATTTGCCTATATATTAATTTTCAAGAACCAATTTAGCCTCTGTGACTAATGTATGCAGAACAAAATAATAAATGTGACACTTCAACTTATTGAATGTTTATAATTTAACAATAACCATATAAATACATGTGTTGCTGCACATTGGCATAGCACCCTCATTTCATAACAATAAAACTGCTGGTTTAAAACCAAGCTGAGCTTGAGTGTGTGAGTGTGTATTGTCTCAAGTGTAACCTGCCTTCACCCACAATAAACTGGGATCAGTTCCAGCACCCCATGATCCTAAATTGAATAAAGAAATTTTAAATAATGCACCAACAGTGTGTGTGGGCAGGCAGCATATTACTGTTCAATCTTATTCTGGTTGGCACTATGAAAAACTTTCAAATATAGTTTTATAGAACAATAAAATCTCCTGAACCTAGAGAGGACCAACTGAAAAAATAAGGGACAGAGAAAGTTATAGTGCATATGTTTTTTTTTTTTTTTGTTTTTTTTTATAATTTCTATTTTTTATTAATTAGGATTTTAAATCTCTTTGCCACAGATGTGATATATATTGGGTGAAATAACTCTGATATGGTAGAGGTTTTACAAGTATAATTAGTTTTTGTTGTTATATATAACTGAAGGAAACTAAAATCACAAAATGACCATGAAAACTGACCAAATCTTTACCGAGTTTAGTCAGCCTCTGTGCTGTATTTGAAAAGCTTGATGCATCCTTTGTTTGCAATATTGAGCAGAGAGCTAACTAAACCTACTAAATAACTACATTTGGATGAGACTGGCTGCAAAATGATGCAGTGTCAACATTCTAAAAACTCACATTTTGAAACTATCCAACATTCTAAAACTTTCAAACATTCCAAAATCTCAACTCTTAAAGATAACTGTATGCTGATATTACTAACCTGTCTCACGACACGTATGGATACGTTCCCTAAAAGGTGATCTTTACACGAGTATTCTTTCACTGTATTTTTTTCCTTAGAGAAAACCCTGTATGCTTGTCAGGTTAATTGACGACAAACACATTTCTGATAAATTCGATTATCATGATTCTGTTTCTCTATGTCTGTCCTGGAGTAATGAATACCCTGTCTTTAACCCAATGTCAGCTGAGAGGCTTCAGCCTTGTGATCCAAATATGAATGCAGCAGGTGAAGAGGATCCATGGAAAGTAAAATAGCTCTCTTCAAAGGTTACGAGATCACATAAAAACAACATCAAATGAAATACAATGACAGTTTAGGGAAATTGTGTTTGAGTAAAAGTCCCTAGTTGTATGTGTGTGTGTGTGTGTGTGTGTGTGTGTGTGTGTGTGTGTGTGTGTGTGTGTGTGTGTGTGTTATAGTATTTGCTAGATTACTGGGTTACTTAGGAGTGTTAGGAGTCATGTCTGCTCTGACTTATAAACATAATGAATCAATGCAGTCTAGGATAACATTGTAGTGTCTCCTACCTGCCCAGAATTATAGCAGCAAGCTTCTGCAGAGGTTTGAGTATGATCCAAATGAAGGGCATGGGCAGGGCCTTCAGGGGGGCCGATGTGTGGAAGTGCTGTGGGTACTGTGTCAGGACAGGACCACCAGAAGCCAGTACACTGGGTCTGGCACAAGTCCGTAAACACATCTTATATCCTCCATTGGTACTCAACGAATAATGTGGTCCTGTCCAGGCGACCGTTTTTGTGATCTGGCAGTACAAGGAGGATTTCTCCCAGTGTCTGTAGACCTGCAGGTTTCGTGTCAGGTGTGAAGGGATGTGAGCCAAGCGACCGCTCCTCACGAGACTTCCGCAAAGTAAAGCCATCGTACTCACAACTCTGCAATTTCACTCACTCCAGAAAGGTGACCGCTGCTGTTTGGGGTCCAAGAAGTAGAGAGATGTTACCTTACACTGGAGAATGTTCGTCATAGGATAATAACACCAGTCTTTAGCTCCTCTTGAGTTGTTTAAGTTCATGTTTCAAATGCGGTTTCTCTCTGTTGTCGAAGTCTTTGCTGAACGTGGACACTTGCTTGGAGTAACCTTGGTTACCACAGTCCCTTTAACCTCTCGAAGAAGCTTCCAAAAGTCTGAAAGTTGCTTCAACACAACCATTTGGCGCTCTGCCTAACAGTTCCTCTCAGTGCCAAGGCAAGCATCGGTTTTACACAGGAAAAATATCGAAGTTCGCGATGTTTTTGCCACGGACTTCACGCTGTTCACAGTCCCGTTTCCTAAAGGATTCCCTCTCGAAACAACAAGGGGACGATCGTTCCGGGACACAAAGTGCATGTTCTCCCCAAGTTCCAAAAAAAAAAAATAAATAAATAAATAAAAAAATCCTGATTTACTCCTAGATGTGAATGGGTGTGTATGATAATGATATTTTATAATGATTGAATCGTAAAAAACCCGCGAGTCCCTTTACCATTCATCACATCCATTAACTTCTTCACTGAGTCATCTGAGTCATTCCTGCTACAGCTAACTGCAGAGAGAAAACAGACAAAATACCACATTTGTATACTCCATCCGCATTTGTATAACTATACCATATTACTCACTTTAATCACACTGTGTGAAAAGTAGCCACATACAATGCCTATACCACCCAGACCTAATATGAATCTGCTCTAGAAAGTGACTGACATGTTAAGTTTGTAATCCAACAATAATCCAAATAATGTGAATTTATTGTTAATTTCTCTCAGATGTGCTCCACCATTTTATTATATTCCAGGAAACTACTAATGCCTAATGCTCCTCAATGCCTAGTGGGTGGAAGTGATGCACATCTGAGTCAAATGCCCCAGACACCTGTTTCAGTTTGGTGAACAAATGAGTCAAACTCAAGTCAGTAAAAGGAAACAGGTTTCCCATCAATAGCTCCTAAACCATCACACACTCCATAAGTGCTTTCAGTCTCTACATCTTGTGTGGTATTAAGTGAAAATATTATTCCTTCAAATGTTAGTCAAACCTAGCCCTAAGTCAAGCACAATCTGAGAATCGTTTGACATTCAAAACTAAAAGTTTGTCTCCTCAGTTCCCAAATAGTCCCACATTGTAGTTAAAAAAAAAACCTGCCAGTCACAGTGGCGCTCTCCTCCTGTCCCAGCTTCATTGAAAAATGCTCTGGTATCATTTTACAAATGGACATATGTATCAGCTTCTGTTTTTATTTACAGTTCATGAAGCGCTGAACTTATTAAAAAATGAGGCTGTAAACTGTTGAATAACAGAAAATAGTAACTGTACAAAATACTTTTTCTTTTTTTTTTTTTACAAAATCGTCAACCAAATATCAAAAACCAGACCACACAAAGCATCCGGATAGTATTCACAGTACATTAACATTTTTGTTTCTTTTATCCATTTTGGATTTCACTGTAAATTAAAAAAAAAAAAAAAGCTTGCTATTTTGATAGGCTGCAAGTGGAACAATGTGGAAAACAATGTAGAAAAAGTAAAGTGCTGTGAATACTTTCAAGATGCACTGTAGTCCCAAAAGAGAGTCAAGTACATGGTTTCTCACAGTAATTTATGTTCTTTAGGAAGCACTGAGCCGAGATGTAACACTGTATCGCTGTTGGTCTTGGAGTCCGCTCCTTCATCCCGAGACCTCTCCTGGCTGATCACCCGATCTAGAGGGAGGTCATCCAAGTCCACTGGCTTGGAAGAAGTCTTCAGAGAATCATCCTCTTCTTGGTTTAAAGATTGCTGCTTGGAAATAAAGTCTGTCTGAAAAAGGATCTGAATCTGGGCGAGGAAGAGGTCTCCCTCTTGTTCAGGTAGTGGTTTCATATATCTTCGCAGCGATGAGAGCATCTAGAAGAAGGAGGTCAATTGAAGAGAAGATTACAATAAAATAGCATAGCTGTGACTGAGCTAACAGGTATCAGAAAAAAAGATACTAAAAGCAGAACTGCTGGGCTGCTAAACCAACCTTCTCCAAACAGGTGAGATGGGAGTCTTGACGGAATAATTTGTTCATTTTCACACTCCTAACCAGCCAGAGGAGGAAACATTAAAAGGTCAGACACATCAAACAGAAGCAGATTGAATCAAGACTCATGTTCATGAAGGACCATGACAGCGTTGTGTCTCGCTCACCTGGGTGCTTTAGCGTATTTGTGGATGATCCACTGGGCCCTTCTCATCATCTGCTCCCAGTCTGGGATGTCTTGTGATGGCAGGAAGTTGAATCTGTAGGGCAGTTCTGGAGCAGAAAGAGACTCAGCTTTGCTACAGAGTACAGAAAACGATGGCCTATCGTCAGCTTGATGTAAACTGTTTTGCATCACACCTAGGGTTGCAAAATTCCGGGAATTTTCAAAGTTGGAAACTTTCCATGGGAATTAACGGGAATGAATCAGAAATTTACAAAATTGAAGGTTGACCCTTAACAGGGAACTTAAATATAGTTGGGTGGGAATATATTGTAGCATACTCTTGGCTAAAACAACCAGATTTAATGCAAGTACACTTGATCACTTGCACACTGCTTACTGCAGGGCTATTGAGGCCACGCCCCCGACATGCACTGTGCATTCCTCCATCACATGCACAGGTGATTTCTTGAAGCCCAGAGGAAACACTTTTGAGCTCAAAGCACAAGACTATCAAAGCCACATATTTGAGCCCACGGACTGTATCAAGTCAAGTAAGTTTTGATAATATCATGGGGTAAATATATTTACCCAAGCCCTGTTAACTTGCAAATATTAAATAAAAATGTATTAATACAGTTGTAGTAGCTAACTGGCTGGTAAGTTAGGTGCTAAATGAAAGCTATTTTTCATTTCATTGACCATTTAAGAGGCTAGCTAATGATGGTGGTAGCTACCTCAAATTTGATGCTGTTTCTTCTGCAGATAATACAAAATAATACAAAAAGACATTTCAACAGACTTATTTCAGTAGAACTCTAGTTTGTATTCTTGTATGAACAATTATTTTAATGAACCAAAACATGAATGTTGAGTAAACACTCACCCCCTCCCCCACCCAAAGTTCTACTGAAATAAATCTGTTAAAATGTCATGTTTTTGTATTATTTTGCATGGATGTCTGCTTATGACAAAAAATATTTACATTTATGTTCAGATATGATACAGTTTGTTTAAATTGCCCCCAATTTCCAGTTAATTCCCATAAATTCCCAATAATTCCCATAAATTCCCATATTTCCCATGGAAAGTTTCTAATTTTGAATATTTCCACAATTCCCCAGCTTAACTTTCCATGGAAATTTTCCAGAAATTTACTGCAAATCTTCCACCCCTTTGCAACCCTAATTACACCCATGGACTTGTGTGCGTTTCTGGGTTGTAGGATGGGAGCACGAAATATTTATGGGGTCCAAACTATGTTGAAGGAACCAGAATCCTGTACCTGCTCAAGGTTATGATTCAATTTAAGAAAGTGAGGGTTATTCTTTGTCCCAGAGCTTTGACTGTTAGGATTACAGGCTATCAATAGCATTACGTCAGCGGCAGGCTCACATGTGCAGCATCCTGTTTTCTGTCTTCGTGAGTTGATGTTTTGGAGTAAAAAGACAGCACTAAATTTTGGAGCCAAATTATAGGCCCCGCACAGCATTTTACATGTATTTGAGGGAGAAGAATTTTAATACCTGAAATGTTTTCTGGAGCATCGTTTCTCTTCAGGCTCATGTTGGGAAAAGCCTGTTGCTTTTATAAGGACAAGATTTCTGTATCCTTAATTCAGTGTGCTTTTACAAATTCACCTCCAGAGTATGATCATACTAAACAAGAGGGATCTTTTATGTCCATTATTTTTGCTGAAACAAAAACAGTACTTACTACAACTAAAATAACTTCATGTCTTCATTGTAATTTTTACACTTTGCATGGTCTTCCTGCAGGTCGTGTGTTTTGCAGCTCTGGATTGTATCTACACGTACACTGTGGTTAATATCTACAGATGTTTGAAAGCAGCGTACAGATAGATAAAATGTCATTAGGAAGGCAAAGAGTAATCAAGTACTGATCTTCTGTTTTCAATTTTACTCAGCATGTTTTAACTGACTAAGAAAAGACTCTTGTCGGTTTTACTTTTTAAAGCAGTCTTGCTTTGAAGATTTTTCAGTGTTCAGAAAAAGCAAGTGCCCATGAGGAAATGTTTACACAATGACAATTTTAAGGTGAGACTAAGGTTGGGTGAGGTAAGTGTCGGTGGAAGTCAACAGAAATTAAAGCAAAGTTCCCCCCCCCAAAAAAAAACAAAGAAGCAAAAATGTATTTGTGTGCACGCGTGTTACACTTACTCTTCAGGGGTCCTGAAGGCTCCTCACTTTCCCTTACAAACAAGCAAGTGGTTTGCGAGTGAGGGGACGAGTTGGCTCGGTCATACGGACTCACAATCATTCCAATAAAGGGAGCTCCACCACGTGAGAAGTAACTCTAGTGCAGTAAACACACAGAAAATCAGATTCCAGGTTCATATAATCAGTCCTGTGCGAGTGATATCTTTGCTGAGTTTTACCTGAAACTGGTCCTGCGTGTTGATGTCCCGAACAGATGGGTTGGGATGGAAGGAGGGATGTGAGTGGTACCAGCCTACAACGCTGAAGCCCAGGGACGCCAACATGTCGCAGGCCTGTGTCTGAGACACCGGGTCCATCTCGCACTGCAGGCCTGTGCTCACACTGTTGCAAGGCTCTGCAGCACAGACCTAAAAACAGAAGTAACCTTCAACAATGGTAGTTTTGGAAATGTCTCTGGAGTAAAAACAGTCATCCTAATGCGTCCACAATCCTGCTTTACCTTTAGGACATTTTCATCCTCGCTGAAAGTTCCACCAAGCAAGCCAATAACTTCACTTTGAGACACATGGGCGTGCTGAAAGTAAGATCACGGCACATTTTAATTGGAAACAGGACTTAAAAATAAAATCTGATTAATAATAGAACATCAGTTGTACTGTGAAACAGTCAATTCACTGTTCAGCTGCTTGAGACCACAGTAAAGAATAAGTGACAAACCATATCCATGATGAGAAGAGTCTCCGCACAAACGACAACCTGAAATGGTTCCTGGGAAAGACAGCAAAAAGCAGCTATTAAGACCTCATTTATGATACGTGAGAAGGATTTACCTAGAGTTGGATTCTCAGTTTGGGAAGCAAGCTTGTAATCCTGAGATGACTGGTTCATCACACTGACTGGAAGGCTGAAAGTTGGAAAATCAGTCGGCGATCCGTATCATCAGTAGACTCGTTATGAAGGAAGGTTGAATCGTCCATTCTGCTCACATATGAACTGAACACAAAGGACTTTGGGACTGCCAAGTCTGTTTGTGGCATTTTCGTGGAGTTTGTGAAATCTGCCCATTATCTACTGAAACTAGGAGTGCAGTGAGCAGGCTTATGAGTGCAGCTAGATGTTTTTATTTATGTCTTGGATGCACTGATGAAATCCTCAAGACCAACCAGCTCAGGAACTGTTAACAGTCTCATTTTGAAGTCAAAGCGCTACCCACAACACCACAGTCAGACCCTTCTAAATTTTGTGCCATTTAACAATGTCTTGTCACCTCGATCTATATGATGAGCTATGAAGGGATTCTGATCAAAGATAGGACAGTAGTTTATTACTTACCGGCACATCCTCTTCAAAAGTTCTGCAAGGTATCAGTTGGAAAGGATCGACTGATCTGGTGGATGGAAAGAGCAAGACTGTAAGTACCGCAGTGTTACATCTGCTGCGGAGACCATCCATCCATCGTGCTCACCCTTGGTATCTGGACATCTTGTTAAGCTTAGGCTGACACTTAATCATTTCCTCCCTCCGGAGAGCCAGTTCCTCAGGGCTGAGATGCTGATGGAAGTATAGAAATATTACCGTGAACTCACACAAACGTCAATAGAACATTTCCTGTGCGGCTGTGTAGTTCCAACGTTGCACAGACCTCGAACGTCTGTCCCTCCAAGTCTTTAGCATCACACCAGTTTCCCCAGCCATCTCGCACACGTCTCTTCCTGGTTCGCTGCAATCGATCATCAATTAGCTTCCAGCTGAACAAAGCTCACATCTCAAATGCTTGTGTGTGTGTGTGGAATGAATGATGACGTCCCAAAAGTCAGTCATTACAAACTCCCTCTTCTTCAAATACATGCCACTTCATGTGGTAGACTCTGCGGTGTGCCTTTTCTTTCTCAGCAGCATTGCACACAGTGTGCAGTTGGATTGTCCCCAACATTATAAATAAAAACAGATGTGACTTTTTTTTAACATACAAATAATGCAGCATACTAATCAATGCATTCGACTGAATGCTAAACAAAGAAGTGACTGACTTCTTCAGCTTGGGGTTGTTGCCGTTATTGTCATTACTGTGCCAGATGTGGTCAGGTTTTGAACTACATCATCATCTAGTAAGTGTCAAAATGGTGCTAGCACCAGAGCGGTCACAGGCAATTAATGTGAAACAATCCATGAAAACGACTTTATAAATTTGATCAATCGCTGTAGTTTCAGTGTTTGCTTCTATTGGTATGTCTTATGGACCAATTCATCAGTTGACTGCAGTGTATTGGTTTGCACTCAGAGAGAATATCCCCAATTTCAGTTCCATTTCAAAGGTTTTTCGCTGTGGGGTTTGCATGTCCTATGTGTGCATTGTTCTGTTTTCCTTTTTGAGTCCAAAAGCATGTGTTTGACATGCGAGTATGTGAAGAGTGTGTGGTTGTCTGTCTCTCTCTGTTGGCCTTGTGATGGACTGGTGACCTGCCAGGTGTGTCATCAGGCTTCATCTGCTGAAAGCTTGAATGAAGCACCACCACCATGTGGATCTGAGTTGAACAACGCACTGCGCTACAAAAGATGAATGGATTAAATCTAAACCATGCAGAGAAGAAAAATTAATGCCTTTATGACTGAACTGGCTTATCAATCACTGATTACTCGTATATGTTTTATGCTTTTTCAATTAAAGAACAAGTTAATTACGACTGAGACGTTTATTTCTGATGCCTTCTTCCCAAACTTGATTTGTTGTCCCTGATTCTTTTTGTTTCGTGGTTGATTTTGGACCAAGTCAAAGTGTGTGTGGCTTTGAGTACCTACCGAGCTCTGCAGCTGATAGGCCTCAAAAACATCTTTGCTCTTCTTGTGCTTGGAGACATCCACCGACTTCGGGCGATTGTACACAGCTTGCTCTACAAAAAATTAATTATTGTTGCAGCACTGCAGAGAAGTCTAAATTCAAGGTAAAGAGACAAGAACTACATTTTAAAAGTGTCTAAGCGGAATTTACCACAGCTGAAGTTTATGGCCCCGATGAGTTCAAGGTAGGTGTGGATTTTTCCAATGCAGTTGACGTCGCCACAGTTTTTCAGACCTGGCCGTACCGCTGTCTTGTTGAGGTACATGGGTTTTCTCTTTAGCCTAAAATACAAAGACCAGGATAACAAGTCCTTCTGGGAAGTTGTGGTGAGAAAAGCTTCCAAATGTATAATGTTATTTTACCACTGTTCGATGATATAGTTTCTAATTTTCATATATCTCTCAGGAGTTTTGGAAGGTCGTCCTTCAAAGAATTCAGGGATGGTTTGCTTCTCATCCTCTGTGATGGTCTCCAAGTCCATCTTCAATTCCTGCTCAGGGGCTCGCAGTTCAGTCTCTTCATCTTCCTTTTCCTCCTTATCCTGATCTTGGCTTTTTTCTGATTCAGAAATCAGATTATTTCAGTTTTGTCAACAGAATATAAGAGGACAAATGTGTCTGCATGTATCATAAAATGAAAATAAAGAGAGGAAGATGAATAAAAAAGAGAGCAGTAGTGGATTACCTGTTCCAGCAGAGCAGGAATCTTGCAGCTGATCAGCTTGTCCTGAAATATTGTCGTTTGAGTTCTGAAACTCATCTTCAGTCTTTTGTTTTGACTCTGCCTGAAGTTGCATCTCCGGCCTTTCTTGAAAATCAAACTCTGTCTTGTTGACTTTATCTTCTTCCTTTTCACCAGTTTCCTCTGAGTGAGCTAAGGATGTTGAGGGTTGAAGACTTTGAGACGGGACAGAGTTGTGGCTGAGCTGGACCTTTGTCCTATTTATGCCCTCTGCTCCATTCAGACTCATCAGGTCTTCTTCAGCGGGGCGGCTTTGAGACTTTGTTTTCTCTTTTGGCTCATCGGTGGTGGGCACGGCTCCAAACTGAGAACCGTCATCATCTCCCTCACCCGCATCACTTGGAGTCTCAATGATGTCCACTTCCTCGTCGTCAGAAAGCGTCTCACTCTGGATTACAGTGGTCACAGTGGATTCCTGGAAATATTAAATCATTATCACCTTGTGATCCATCCATGAGTTTACTGATTGCAATAGACACTTTTAGAGTGACAGTGATCACTCCATGAAGAAGTAATGAATGAAACATGAATGCTTATGATCCAACACAGGACAGTGCATGAGCCTGCCAGATGGACCTCTGAACTTTGAGATGTGCCGTACGTGTGTCACAGAGGGGGGTAGCACTTCCTCCTGCAGTCTGTCGAGGATGCAGGTCTCTGTGTGAACGTCAGTCAGAAGATACTGTTCCTCCAGCAGCATGTTTTCTATCACCTCTCTGTTCTCAGCGCTGATGGAGGTATCCAGCTCCCAGGGCTGAAAGAAACACAAGCTGCTAGTTAAAACTTCTTTTAATGAAGAAAATTAATTCAATTAATGCTATTCACTGTGAAATAACAGACATTATTATAATGCTGTGCATATATTTTAAAAAAACGTGGTGTGTTTGTGCAAACACTTTGATAGTTGCCAATGTCTTGTGTTGGGGCACGTGCTAACTTGTATGTGCATTGACATCCGACACTAAAAAAAGTTCAGTGTGAAATATAGTCAATTAAAAGTGATTGTGTATCAGCACTGCCAGTAATTCTTTTTCAGTCTTATACCCGAGCACAAATGTACCAATTTTCACTCGTTCAAAGAAGTTTATTTTCAACCATGTGTCTTTAACAGGCAGCGATATTCTAGGTTGGACTGAGACGACTCAAGCAGCTCTGTCTGAACCGTATGAAGAAGATCCAGATTCATACCAGGATCCAGGAGCCGCTCTGCTGCACCAGTTGCTCCTGGACCAGCTTTTCCGAGTTTACCTCTCTGAAACAAACACCAGCACAGACCCACAGTGAGACAAGCCCTCAATAATACACCATGTGGCCGCAGGACAGTGAGCCACGGCCGGATTAACTCGCTCCTCGGAGGTAAATCGGCCTCCGGCGTCTGATGGAGCAGTGTGGGCACAAACCGACCGCCGCGAAGCATCACCCTCACCTTACAACTCCATCACCGTCGTCCCCTTCAACGTCCACCTCCACCTCCTCCTCCATGTTTCTGCATGAACGTAAACACCGCTGAGAGGAAGTAGCGCAGCGCCCCGCCGCGCTCACAGCGCCGCCCAGTGGCCGGAGATGCACAGTGCTCCAGCTTAACTCTGGTGGGCTGGGAAATTCACCTCATTGCCCCACCCCTTCCCACTTTAATCATACTGTTTTCTTGGTGGCTGATATCATTTTTGCATTTTTATAATAATTCAATTCAGCAGGTGGCTCAATGTAGAGACAGAGGGACAGAAACAGAGACAGAGAAGGAGAGAGGCTACAGGAGGGAGAGAGTTCATAGACTAGAAAAGACACAATGGAAAATGACACGTGATAGTGAGTAAAATGAGAAAGGAGAGAGGACAGTCTCCAGAACTAAATCTGGGAGCTGGTTCCACAGGGTAGGTATAGGATAAAGGATAATGTTAGGGTTATAATAAGGATCCGTAAAATAACAGCTGTAAAGAGAACGGTAAATCTATACTAAATTACAATTTGAGGTCAAGTATAATATTTCAATTGTGCTCAATTTAAGTATAAGCATTGTTTTTTGATACATTAAAAAAAATGCTCAGGAATATTTGCTTAAAATCTCTAAACCCATATATGACAATCACATGATGGTACACAAATGTAGATATAAAGTGACACGTTTCACTTATCAGAATTATAAATGAATTGTCTGCAAAATGTCTATTCTGATTGTTAAAATTGTTGTATTCTAGGATCTTAACAATGACTTATGAAAGATTGCTTGGTGTGTGTTGTACTAAAGTAAGAGAAATTCCACACTAAGCCATCAAAGCCCTCTAATATTTGTTATAACAGCAATGAAACCCAGTATTGAAGGGCTTTTCTATGTAGGTCCACACATGATCACTTTATTTATGGCAAGGCGGTGAGTGTTTTTATTGTAAATGTGCAGACAATGCCACCTGGGGAATTTTGCCCCATGCAAGAAATAGGTGCACAGGCACTTCTCATAACAACGTGCATCACCTGTTTGTAAGTTAAATACAGTGAATAAGCACAGAATAACAGATGCTGTTTTTCATTCAATTGCAAATACAAACAGTAGACCTCCAGGGCCAATGTTCAATTTCTTGTCTTCCTATTTAGCCAAGCCATACATGATCCAAATAGAAGTGGCTTTAGCAACAAAAATATGAAACATTTCATAATAAAAAAAAATCAGAACGTAAACCACAAATGAATTCCGATATAAGAATTAAGCAAAGTTAATAATTGATTTTAATGTGAATTTGACATGTTATAACTATATATATGTTATATATATATAGTTTTTTTTGCCTTGAACTTTCTTCAACTGACCACTAGAGGGCACTCTGCTGCCACTTAACGCACAACAGGGGTATTTAAACTTCAAACCGTCGACCCAAAAAGGTTTTCCAGCTTAATTATAAAGCATTATAAAGCATAAAGCAAAATCGAGATTAAAAAAAAAAAATCCTAACTCTGGAAATCGCCTGTAATTTTCATAGGAGCTGAACAACTTAGGGGTAGAAGTAAAAAAAAAACTGCACTCTCCTTACTGTAGGTAACTTGTAAATCTACCTTTTCGTTTTATCAACGACTTTCAAAGTTTTTCCATGCATGTGTGACAGTAACACCGGCCAGTGACCCACAGCATGTGAACACACTTAACTAAACCTCAGTGTTTCTTCTTTGGAAACTCACTTTCAACATCCAGTGAAGGCCTCTCTCCTTCTTGGTCTTGCATGCAGACCTGTGCAATGGATGTCCTAAAAGCAAAAAAATCCCTCCGTTTTCGTGGAACACATTTTAACTCACAATCACACTGGTACAACAACCAGCTGTTGACAACCACCATAAACACAAAGTGAAAACATAGCCTGTGACAGTTTGTTGACCTTATGTGCATGCAGTGAGTGCTGATGAAACTTGGGCATTCCACAGTCTACAGACATTCTCTTTCAACCTTTTATACCATCTTTCCCCATTGGAAACAGGCTGATCACTGGCAGAAGTGCTGGCACTGTTGTCTGTTGTCAAATCGTTTGACTGCTCTGATTTTTATTCTGTTGACAACAGCCTTTTTCTCCTCAGATGTCCTTATCTTATCTTATCTTATCTTATCTTATCTTATCTTATTTCATATAGTTTCAGATTTGATCTGCCTTTGAAAGGCACCATTTGTTCATTAATAGACAACACGTGATCTTGAGACAGAGCCTGACATTTGGGGAGAAGTAAATCAAGAGACCTGACTTTAAAAAAAAAAAAACAAAAAAAACCTGTCAACATTACCTGGTGTCATTCTATTGCAGAAATTGACGAAATGTTTTATTTCTTCCCATCTTTCTTCGGATATAATGTCCGTCATCTGCAGAACTTGACATTTATTAAATCAGTACATTCTTCACATTAAATGAGAAACACTCATGTGCATTACGGTGCCACTAAACTGCCCTAAATCGTGCTGATCCAGGGTGCAGGGATGTGTTGGATTTAGTTGTGCACAATACAGATTGCTTTGTCAATATTATCCAAAAGATCAGTAACAAAAAAATCTCATCAAAAAAAGTACTGAATGGGCAGACTGATTATGTGAGAATCTGTCAGTGCATCTTGTCTTTTGCAGAGTTGTAATGCTTCCCTATCTTTCATGCTACCTTTGTTTTGTTTTCTTCTGTTTGTAGTAGCAGCAGCTGATTTCCCTCTTGCAGCTGAAGCACTGGTGCTAGGTGCAACATCATTTCCAGAGTCTTCGTCCCTGATCCTGTTGCCATTTCTGTTACGCTCATCAACATGTGTAGAGAAAAAAAGAATCACTACAGAGAGACTCATTTAAATTTTATTCTACATTATATACACACATTATGTACATATGGATACATTCACAAACACGTGAACATATGTAAACCAAAAAAATAAATAACCGAAACTACACAAAATCATGTAATTAATACTGCTGTTTTCATCACCAGTCATCATCGTTAATGACTGTAATTCTAAACCAATGAGGATAATGAGTCATTATTCTTATTGTCACTGAGACAACTGTCTAAACGTCCTTCTGGTGAAACCTTGTTTGAATTGATTGGTTGGACAGAAATTGCATTTATATCCCAGCATGCTATTTTGGTAATGATCGCACAACTGAACTACAGTGAGATTTCCTAAAGAAAATACATGTGAGCGCTGAAATCTCTACGGTGGCTCAGAAGGGCCAATGCCACAATGCAGCAGCAAAAAGCCAAAAACACAAATGCAAAGGTCAAAACACAAACACAAATTCCAGGACACAAATGCAAAGGCCACAACAGAAGTGTGAAGTGGTCAGAAGAGCAGGCGTCGTTTTCTAGGGACAATATGTTCTGACGGACTGTTTTGATTATGGCAGAGTTTAATGAAACACGAGTAAGACACTGCAGCTTGATGATTGTGATCAATGATTGTGATCAATGTCGTTAGGTGTTTTCAGAAATCAGCAGCGTTTAAATTGTTATAACTTGTGCTGTGCTGTCCACCACTTGGTTCCATCAGAAAATATTGTCCCCCTGAAAACAAAGCCTGCTCTTCCGACCACTGCACACTTCCGCTTTAGCCTTTGCATTTGTGCTGTGGTTTTTGCTGTCGTGTTGTTTTTGTGCAGTGGCATTTTGCTGTTGTGTGGCCCTTCAGGGATACTGTAGAAACGGATGATGGATATGGACAAATGCAGCAATTTCTTTACAAACAGAAATCATCAAATTAGAGAAATATTTGTGACATAAAGTCTGTTCCAATAAATTAGATGTTTGACAAGCAGTAAGTCTGGTACATGTGTATCTTACCTCACTAATAATTTCAATAAATTTGCGGTCTCCATATATTCATTTCTGCTCCTCGCAGTGCTTCCTTTCATGCATCAAATGCAGGTTCCACTTCAACTGGCACCTTAATGCACAAAATGCATCTCAAAATGATCCACAAAGAGATCTTAGAATCGACTAAACCATCAGAATTCATAAACAGCATTAAAAACTGTGAAGAAACAAAGAAAATTCATTTCTAAAAGAGAACCAGTAAAAGCAAAAATGTTTTAAGTTGTTTTTTAAAAATACAAACACTTTTAGCATCGTAAACAATGAATGAATGGTCATGCCTCACATGATGAAACAGCTACTTTCAGGACACATTGTAATATACTAGAATACTTATTGTGTTCCATGGAGTGGTCAACATCTACACTTCACAGAGAACACCAGGAACGAGTGACTTGAAATTGCCGTACGTATGAATGTTTGTCTCCCTGTGAGTTTGCCCTTAGGAGTCAGTGGACAACAGCGATCTACTGGGATTGTGTCCAGTACTGGGAGACCCTTGAGTTACATAAAGCGGAAGAAGGGAAGACATTGCTGTGTCAGTCTTTTCAGCATACACATCGCTAATGTCTACGGTTTAATTTCTTTTTCTCAGTCAGGCCTCCGCATTTCACTCCATGGTTACACTACTGATGGTGTCTGGTCACTCTTTCCTTCTCCACTCACCATAAAAGAGCTTCACAAATGTCTAATCTGGTAAGGTATATGTACCGTAGTTATTGTTCAAACACTTCACTGTTTCCCCATTGTCTGGTTTTAGCCCTATTTGTTCACACTTGTGACACTTTCCAACTTAAAAGTAGAAAAACGCAGCACCAGTGATGATCGTTTTTTTTGTTTGTTTCACACCACTCTTTGGAGTCCAGTGGAAGATTTCTGTCAAGTTTGCACATCCCCTTTGTCAAGTTTCTTCCTTATGTCCAAAAACATGTATTTCATGACTCTGAAATTGCAGACTGGTGTGAATGTGATTGCCTCAAGGATATACCTCGACTTTCAACATCGTTAGCCAAAAACACAAGTATTTTTAAATGCTGAAAATCCCACGAAGAGCAAGATTAGCTTTGCAATTCTTTAAAAAAAATTCAAGCTTCAATAAATCTCTTGAGTTCCAAATGGTGCATTTTTTTTCCTCAGTAAATTCTAACCATCTGCAGACTCTGAGGTTTCATAATACAGTATACACACAGATTGATCATGCAGCCACGGACAATAAGAAGCAAAACCAAAGTGAAAGACAAGGAAAAGTATTTTATTCAAAAAGAATTCACAGTTTCTAATGGCACTACATATTTTGTAGTAACTCACTCCTGTTTGAGAATACTGTGCAGCTCCACAGAGGACTGACAGAGAGAAAGAAAGGAAAAAGGAAGAAGAAGAGAGAAGATAGCACTTGACATATAAGGTAGAAAAACAAAAACAAAAAAAAAGGCATGAGGAGTGATACAAAGTGCACACTGAGCTGCTACTTCTTTTGCTGTTATGATGGGTAGAAGCAGATCCCAAGTAGTCTTTATCATAACAAACATGCACGCACACATGGAGCAGACCAAAATGTCACACATGTTCAAGTGGACACAAACATCACACACATCCAAATGTTAAAAAACAAACAAAAAAAACAAAAAAACTCAGGATTTGCTCAGCTCATGAAACATATATAATCACATTAATAGTGTTCCGAATCAGATCCATTTATGCTGCGTTCCCTTTATTCAGCAACAGTTCATTTCATCCTCAAAACGCCGTCATTTGAGGTGGAGCAAACACCAAGAGAATGAATCAATGCAAGGACTAAAAACGTAGGGCGTAAGAGAGAGAGAGAGAGAGAGAGAGAGAGAGAGAGAGGATGCACAGAAACATTAAGGGGAAAGCTTCTCGCGCGTCTAACGGGAACATGGTAGAGTGGTTAATAAAAGCAGGCATCTTACGTCATCTCCACTGAGAAGGTGGTGCAAGTGGGCTGAGGGTGGGGAGTGGTCAGTCTGGTGAATAACATGTAGAGGGAAGTTCTGCCAATGCTGGTTGGATCGGCTCTGATGGGAGAACGACAAGCACGAGGAGGAAAGAGGTTCTGTCTCTGTCAACATGCGTAGGAACCCAGCTGCTCGGAGCCGCTCCGAAACTGCATGCGTCAGGAAAAACAAATACTCCTCTCTGTCACTACTTCATCCACCCGCAGTGTGTGAACTCATGTTACTGCAGGAAAATCATTCAGCTCATCCGACTAAATTCAATCATCTCATCTAACTAGGAGGTTTAAACAAGCACACAGAAAGACGGTAACGAAACAGCTTAGCCCTTTCTACTATTTCCTCCTACCCAGCAGCACTGAACAAGCACAGGAGCAGCCGTGTGACGATCCCAACAGAAATATTCTTTGTGTTGGATATAAAATTAGACTGCTATCACCCATGTTTCAGACTCCAGCTCAAAGCAATTTGAAGCAGTTAAAGTGACGTTGAACGTTAAATTAAGAAGAAAGCCACGTGTCAGAGGCCTCTACTGTTTCTTCGTGTGCCAGTACCACCGAGTAATATTCATGAGGAACAAACATTCATGCAGGAGCAAACTACAGTGACACTGCAGGACCGACAGACCAGTGGCTAGATTTAAAAAAAACAATCTAGTCATTTAAATAAATAAATAGATAAATAAAACTGGTCTGTCCGAGCAGTCTGCAGGGTCTCAGTAGATTTTGTGTGTGTGTGTGTGTGTGAGTGTATGTATGTCTGATAGAAGTGTAAACAATCAGCTCAACAACAAACCCAAGCCCTTCATAGAGAAGCTGTTGTTTCTGACCTGCCTGTGAAAATAAATCCCACACACGATAATAGCAGAGGTGTGGCAAAATGTGATGGAAGCAGAACAATGTGTGGCTTCATCACGGTCCCAAAGAGAAAACATGATCGTCTTCGTGTGCTGCATGAGCAAAGTTTCAATCGATAGCATAAGTTAAACAACTTCCTGTGGGGGTCCACAGATGGCTGCTTCTGTATTTGTATTACAAGGGTAGGTAGAAAATTCAACTGGGACACGAGGGCTCTTTCACACCATGCAAAATTATTTTCTTCATTCAGCTCTCACAGCTGGTTCGGAACAGACTGACAGAGACAGAAGAAGAAGAAGAAGAAGAAGAAGAAGAAGAATCTGGGACATTGCACAGTTGAGCACTCTGGTCCCATACAAACACCTGTAGTTACTCCAGAACAAAACGAGGATGAGAAAGTAATCCGTCATGCTCCACGGCTCTCCCACGCGTCATCCCACAGAGCATCCTAATACTTGTTGAATAATTGCAGAGTTGAGGTCAGGCCTTCTCCACACTGAGCTCAGAGTGGGAGGAAAAAAAAGTCACCGGTGCTCGAGTCGTCATGGGACAATGTGCTTATCCAGTAGGGACCCAAAAAAAAGACTGTCAGGATGGTTTTGACCTGTATTGATGATCCTCTCCCCACCACGGCGTCTCTCCGCGCACAAAAACAATCCTTTACATGTCACGTTTTCAGAATCAAAAGCTCTAAAACTGATAGAAAGGCACATAACCGTAAACAGGTCTTTGACATGAGTGGATGAGGATTTCATGATGTCGAGCTACTGCTGCTGTACCCACTTCAGTTCCATGGTGCGCCTGGGGGCTCATGGGAAATGTAGTTCTTTGGGCTGTGATATGACCGTTTCTCCCGCTCAAGTATGCTACAGTACTGTGTGTGTGTGTGTGTGTGTGTGTGTGTGTGTGTGTGTGTGTGTGTGTGTGTGTGATCAGACAGGTCCGGTGACAGCCGTCACCCCTATGGTCCCAACACTCATCTCCTTGTTTCCCTTCATAAGCTGCTGCAGGCTGGGCAGGGAGCCGACGCCCCCCGGGGCCATGTGGGGGAAGTGCAACTCCGTCTGCCGGGACTTCCGCCGCTTCACGGAGCGCTTCTCCTGACGGGACTTCGCGGGTGGCTGGCTGAGGGGGAAGGAGAGGCCGTGGCCATTGCACATGCTGGCCGAGGGGAAGATGGGCGAGGGAGGGGAGAGGCGGCTTGTGTACGACTCCTCAGAATGGGTGGAAGAGCTGCAGCTGGTGGTCTCTGGCGGAGGAAGCTCCTTAGGGGGGCACGCGGGCAACGGCAACACTTCCTCTGTCGATGGAGGTGGAGGAAGCGGTACGGCAGTAGGGGGAAGAGGAGGTGGGGGAAGTGGTGGAGGGGGAGGGGGAGGGGGTGGAAGGGGCAAAAGTTGAGGGGTGGGAGGTGGCGCTGGAAGGCATGGCTGGAAGCCATTACATTTGGGGTCTTCATTTGTGAGGAGAGCAGAGGGAGCGAAAGCCTTCAGAGTCTCAACCTTGTCCAGTGATTTTGCTTTGCAACGTTTTTTCTGCAGAAAGAAAAAGAATAAAGGTGGAAATTTACTTTAAAAAGTATAAAAAAAACCCCACAAGACCCATTTAGTAGCATGATGCCACATTAACCACTTTTGTGCTAGATACTGATGCTACACACACTGGTCAGAGAAGGGCAGGAAAGTTTCACAGGGAATGATGGAGTTCAGGAACAGGAAGATGTAAACTCTATCAGTGAAATTACCAATAAACAAAACTACTCTCGGCAGAAACAAGTGCCGTACAGTGAATTAGAGCTATGGGTCGCCATGCTTCATTCACCTCACCCAATCATCTGGTGAGGTGAATGAAGTGGTGATTTTTACTGGCATACACAGTTTCAGCAAAGAAGTGGTTAAAGGATTATTCGAGACGAGCTCGAACTGATCACTCCACTGAGCTCAGAAATCGCTGACTGACGAAGAGGTCATTCCCTGCTGTAACAGATTCACTGCACACACACTGACCGAAACTAAAAACACACAGCAAGTCATTGGTAATTCGGCCATAACGTAGCCAGCAGACACTGTACCTTTTTCTCTGGAGAAAACCTTAGAGGTTCTACAATGTACAAGTCATCTGGACCTACTGGGGAGGGGAGAGAGGGGCCAGGTTAATGGTGGAATGGGAAACAGGAAAACATACATGTAACAAGCATGAAGTGACCTTGCAAGTAGTTTTTATGCATGAGAGAAATTTTTTAAAATTGCACTGATCTTAGTCTATTGTCATACAATTACACAATTTCACTAAAACTGACATTAACACTAACTTGGAGTCACAGAAAAGCGCATGTTATTACCAATTACTACTTGCAAATGTCTACCATGAGCCAGCAAAGCATTGTGCTCTAATAATACACTCCTTCAGCCTGCATATGGACACAAGCTGGCAATGACAGGCTCTCACCCTCAAGGGCAAACGCTCCCACACACACATGCACGCACACAGTTGAGGGATAATGAACAGCAGGGGGAGTTTCAAGTTTCATGAATCAAAGACTTGATTCTTTTATTGCTTGTACCAGCCTCTCCCTGTGGGTGTGTGTTGCTTCAGGCACTGACAAACACCACCGCTTATGAGCCACTACAGGCCGGCAACACAAGTAAGAGACACAGTGAAGGTATAGAGAGTGAGCGATGGAAAGAATGAGCACGGAGTGTTTGAAGACATTTATACTGTAAGAGCTGCGCTGTTCTAAAGCAGCTAAGCCTGAAAGAGTCGCGATTACATGACGGGTGCAGGACGTTGTGACTGTAGAGCAACTCCCTGCTTTACTGATGGTTCAATGTCAAAAGGGGGAGAAATGACGAGGGGGAAAAACAAGGAGGTATGCTTGGAGAGAGTATTGTGTATTGTGTGCACGTTCCAGTCGCAGGGAAGAGCTCTTACCTTCTGTAGAGGACAGGTGGAAAGACTTGGAGCGAACAAGTGGGCAGGTCACCCTGCGCTTCAGGCTCATATCGTCATAGGAAGAGAAGCATCTGACGAGGAAATAAACATTGAGAGAAGGTTGTTCATGCTGTGACTAGTCCAGCTTCTTACAGTATAAGTGGAAAGACAGGACCAGCGGCATGTGTTGGATAGACAGCAGAGAGGATGAAGAGAAGAGTCTAAGAACTGGGCTTGAGCAATACTCAGTGATCTTGATCCAAAGGTTATGGATGAAAAATGCATTACTGATTTGAAGCAGTGTGCAGACAGGCATTCACTACCAGGGAACTGAACATGTTAACACTGTTACAGTTGACTTTCATTTGTGGGGCTAAAAATTGAGCCCATGTTAAAAAAAATCATAACATATGACATTTTAAGGTCAAGATGTGTTTTTAGGGTAGAAAATCTTAAAGTCGTGGTCAGAGTTATGTAAAGTCAGTTCCACGTTAACTGAAGGTATGAGTACGGAACACGTGTGTTCAGTTTTTACAGAGTTGAAAATCGCACTAAATGACATGACACTGGGGTTTGACCTACCATATAGGGACCAGAATTCTCATGTTTCTGAGGGGTGAGATGTGATTTTAGTGCTAGGATTTCAATCAGGGTAGACTGTGTGTCAGGGTTAGGGTCTGGGTTATGTAGTTCTTATGTTTAAGGAAAGGACTAAGGGACAAAGCGCGCGATAGAGCACACGTGTGTGTACGTGTGTGCGTGTGTGCGAGTGTGTTGAGCAAACCTCTTGGGGCTAGGGTAGTGGTTGCTCTTGGGCAGGGCAGTAGTGTTGGTACTGGGGCTGGGAGATGAGCCACGGCAGCACTGCAGACACAGCAGGAGTCCCAGAGAGAGACACAGGACCAGAGAGACAACCAGGTAGCTCTGCCGGTCAGACACCTGCAGAACAAAGGCTCAACAGTCAAATTTCATTTACAAAAATTTTTTTAAAATAACAAAAATTCTAAAAGACCAAAATTTATTTCTTATCTAATGCTGGCTGTAAATACTGGCTGTATTTGTGAGTGTGTGAAACTGTCTGTATGCCTGTTCTTTGACAGACTTGTGACCCCCCTGAGCCCATCCTGCCTTCATTCAGTTAGTTGGAATATCCAGTTAGTGCAGCAATATTGAAGGATCATTTGGATACTTGCTTTTCTTGCAACAATTAATGAAATAACATCTGTAATTTTCTTACGGTCTTGATTTAATAACAACTCATTTGTATGTTCTGTGTAAATCAGTCCTAAGTATATTTTTTGGATATTATTGCAGCTAGAATCTAGTTTATTCAACTTTTCATTTGTGCTCCCGGTTTTTCCTGCACTATCCAGGAGAAAAAAACATGGAAAAATGAAGACACAATCCAAACACTTCTACTTTCATTTGGAAAGAAAAACTTTGCTGCTGTACAAGTCGTGTGGCTTAGTCACACAATACTGTGTAAGCTCTCCAAAATGAACAAAGAACTAAGCTTTGTGTAGATTACAATGCATCTTACCTCTCTCTGCAGCTGGCTGACAGTGGCAGTGAGATTGAGCATCAGCTTAGTGACGTTTTCTAGCTGGCTCTGCAGCATGTGAATGGAATCCGTCTGTTTCAGGTCCTGTTGTGTGAAAAACAAACACCAAAAGGTGATCAGCTGCCTGTCGGTTCTATGAAGACAATTGTAACATTCATGCATGGATTATTTCTGCAGCCATGAATAATTTGCAAAAAATGACCTGCTCCTCAGCAATGCGGGAGGTGTTTTGCAGCTTGATGATGGTCTTATTAAATGCTCTCTGCATCTCCTCCATCTGTTTGCGGTACCTGGAGATCGTAGAAGCAACATAATGTAATTAACTTGAGGGAAACTGGTTTAAAAATAATCAGTCATGTGATCATGGCAAGTAAACTGGTAGAGTTATGTTTATCTTTAAGACAGAAATTATATGTTCACTGTGTTCTGTGTCTTCACCTCTGACTGAGCTCCTCCAGGTATCTGCTGGACAGGCTCATGTTCATCTCCAGAGCTTTGATTCTGTTGTTCAGCCTCATGAACACACTCTCCTTCTGGCTGGAGCCGTGCACGGCTCCGCCGTTTAATAACACGCTGTTCCCATTACCGCCTCCACCATTATAATCTCCGCCGTTTTGCAGCTCTGCATAGAAATCAGTGGCCGTTCGGTGGATGTTGCTATTCCCATTAGTGCCCAGGAACTCATCGTCCACTGGGTCCTCCACCCGATGGGACTCTCCCGTCTGCTGGAGAGAGTCCGCGTGCTCTCCGTGCATCTGAGAGTCCAGGACATTCCGTCTGTGGGCGTCCACGCCGTCCGTACTTGACTTTGCTACATCTGTGTGGGCGTCAGCCGGCGGGGGAGCTGCTGGTAGCTCAGTGGGAGGTGGGATCAGGTCTTCAGGCCGCGATGCGGTGGGAAGGGGCTGCACGGGGTGTTCCTTGATAGGAGAAACCACGACGCTGACAGGGGCCGTCTCGGAGGACAGAAGCTGTGAGAGAGAGCTCAGAGAAAGGGCGGGGGTAGCACTGCTCGCATGCTGCGTCTCGGGGATGGAGACAGTCTGGAGGAGCGGAGTGGGGACGGGATCCAGGGCTGCATCTTTAACTGGAGGTAGGAGCTTCTCCTCGTGGGTGGGGGTGGGTCTCGACAGGGAGCTGTGGATGTCTGAGAAGCTGTGAGGGGGGATGTTGGAGATTCTGCTCGGCTCGAGGTTGATGCTGAGTTCAGGAGTGTGCGCATCAGGCGTGTGTGCGCTGGGATTGGTGTCAGTAGTGTGTACCTCGAAAACAGGTTTGCCCTCACTGTGGATCTTAGGCGTGGCCTCGGGCTCGGGAGCTTTCTCTGTAAGAGGAAGAACCTCTTGAAGTGTCGTCGGGACTCGAACTTGGCTCAGTGAGGGAGTGTGATCCATGACTCGGGTGTTCACAACAGGCTGAGTCTGTGTTTGAGAACTCAAATGTCTCTTTCGGAGGCTGCGCAGTCTCTCTTTGGCCAGCCGGGCCGAGCACCAGCGGTGAAGCAGCTCGGGCAGGGTGGCCATGCAGGACAACGACAGGGACGAGAGGGTGGAGAACGGACAGTACGCCTGGCTCTCCCGCTGATTCCTGTCTGCCTCCTTCCTCGTCTCCTCCTCTCTCTTCTCCTCCTCTTCCTCAGCCTCCTCCTCCATCAAAGTGACAGTTGACTGTCTGGGTTCTTCATCTTCCTCCTCCTCCTCTACCAGAGTGACGATCTGCCTGTCCTCGGGACTGTCGGACGGCGAGGGGGGAGAGGCTGAAGTGTCACTGGGAGCATTTAAGTCCTCCTCAATGGCTGGCTGTTCGGGTTTTGCAGGTTCCAAGCTTAAGGTGGAAAAAAAAAAATCATGAATACATCAAGACAAATGTTCACACATTTGTTAAAATAAAGAAATAAAGTTTTATAAAAAAAAATTCTAAACTCTTATGCTAAACTTCATATTCATTGTTTTTTTTTGTCTGTGCTCACCCTGTGGGCTCACGAGGGGCTTCAGCAGATTCAGCTGTAATGCCTTTGTCTGACTTTTTAACGTCCATCTCTGCCGTAGTGTTGTCTAGGAAGTGGACAAAAAGCACAGCAGTTAATACAGGAACAGTGCTGAAGATCACATTTGGTCTCAGAATATGTTGAGGCCCTGGTCTGTCCTGTGCGGGCCGCTGGAGACAGAGTGCAGATTCAGAGTGTGCGGTGTGCCGTGCAGATCCAAGTTTGACGAAGGGGGGGAAGAGAAAAAAAAATAGTGTGAACCAGTTTGGTCCAGTTTGAACTGATCTCTCTCCTACAGTGCCTGACTTGCTCTGAACAAACGAACGGAAACTGTACATGAAGTGTACCTCCAGAGACCTACATTAAACAGAGACACATCAAAGAACAATAAACAGACTCGCGCTCAAACATAACATTCATTTTCAAAGGATTTTCTTATTTTAACATTTATCTTATTTATAACATAATGCTAAAAGTTTGGCAGATAAATATATCTAAATCTATAAAATGTATCTAAATAAGTAGTTTTATAAGCTTCAACACAGATGACAATGTCGGTTTGAGACCTGAAAATGTTTCCCTAATTTAACTCCACTGAGTGAGAACTCTCTCCGTGGTAAACAGGCCCAGGCGCTGGCCTGACGTCAGAGCTCCCCCTCAGCCCGAATTGGTCTGACTTCTCTGTCAACAAGTAAAACACGGGACGCCAGAGTGCTGCTCAAACACTGCTGGAGACCCCCTGCCAGCAGGCACACAAACATCTGGCTGTCCCAGCACATACATACAAGAACCTCCAGACTGCGCATATGCTCTCACTCCACTGAAAAGAAAAAGGGAAAAAAAAAAGTGACCCAGTTTTGGAGCCAGTTAATCCAAACAATATGTGGTGGAAAAGATGTGCTGGTGGCTTGAGATGTAGAAAGAGAGAAAAAAGGCAACCGCACACTGTATGTAACAGCAGAGAGCAGGAAAAGAGGAAACGCATGCTGCCCTTTTATATGAAGTCAGTATGTCTGGGTCTGTGATGACAGTGTTACTCTTGGTTCTAACTGAATTTATTCACATTACTTAAGTACTGTTTGGATCTGCGGAAAGTGCTACTCTTCACTAGCTCTAAGAAGCAAATGTGTTACATGACCAGAAAATGGGTGACTCACGTTAAAGACTCGCACCTAATCGTCAATGCAAATGTTTAAATTATGCATTGTTACAATGGAAAAACCTGTTGTGCTTGCACGTGGCCTTGAGATAAGCAGCGGTTCTTCTGAGAAAAAAAAAAAAAAAAAAAAAAAAGACCTCCGAGGGAAGCAAGGTCAGAGCTGGCTGTAAATCATGTTAATTATTGTCTGCCACACATCCCTGAAGACGTCGGTCTTATTCAGAAGGTAAGACACCAGCACTGAAGTACTTCTACAAGTTCGCTTCATCCATAGCAGACACTCGGCTTTATCATTGCAATCATCCGACAACAGAAAACAAAACTGCAGCACAACAACCAGCAACGGAAATAGGAATGACCTTTAAGTTGCACTATGCCATTAAATCAGGAAAGATGCAGATAACCTTCATAACATTAGCTCAGACATTTTCTTACACATGGTAAAAGGACGACGGCTATATACTGCGTTTCGGGGCTTTCTGCAGCTTCAACGTGCGTCACACGATCCGTCGCATCCACCCGTTTCCACACCATTGTGACGACTGCAATGCAAGTCGCTCATGCACCACTGGTCTAAACTTGTTTTTCAGTGTTTCGCACAAAGACCCTTCAACACATGGACAGAGTGAGACGAGGGATCAGATCACCGATCTTGCTATAGGAAGAAAACCTGCTCTACCACCTGATTCCATACTGCAGTCACTGAAATTACAGCCGACAACGTTTGGTCAAAGTGAGATTCTTGTTAAGGAGCAGCTCTGTGGGGAGAATATATATATAAAAAAAGGAGAGAGTTCTGTGTTTGAGAATCTGGTACCTCGTCCGGCGCCCCCCTCCAGCTCAGGTTTGCCTCCCAGCACGTTAGCAGCAATGTTGTTCACCATATTCAAGATGGCATCTGCAGAAAAGAAACACACATTGGCACTCTCAGAGGAGATGCTCCTGGAAGAGAACAGCTTGAAGCCAAACATATTTGTTTTTTCTAACAAATTAAATGTGGTGTTTCTCGTCTAACCCCCACTGTCTTTCCTGATTCTACTTCCTGACTTCATAATTAGTTTTTCCTTGACTTATTTTTTTCATTTTTAATTTTCTCCAGACTTCCCCTTTTTGTTTTCCAAGCCGGCTCAACTGGAGAAAACAAATCCTGTGCTGCTTTTCATGGATTTAAAGTGAGAGGCCCTGAGGCCTGTTTGTGTGCATAGTATGTTTGGGGGGTTGCTCTCGTCCTCACTCTGCTAAATCAGGAGACATAAGGGCTCCACTGTGTGCGCATGTGTAGTTTAGAGAGAGAAAAAAATTCAAGCAGTAAAATTTCTGCAACCCTACAAACCACAGACTGTGTGTAAATGTGACACCAACTGGCTTAAAATACTGGGGAAACACACAGTTCTGACCCACTGGAATGAGCCTGGCTGAGTCTGTGGAGTTAAGATTTGTTTGATTGGGCTGCTGCACAAACCAGTAACGAGACAAGGGCCAGCAAGTTCTTCACTGAGATCAAGACAGCAGGGAAAGATTAATACAGGACAGTCCTTTTCTTTTTCTCTAAAAATAAAACATAAAATATACCCTTCTGCAACACACAGCTACAGAGAGACAAACTATTTGTAACTTGAGTAGATGTCATGAAAAATGTTGCTACGAGCCATCTTAGCTGCTACAATCCTATTCTGTCATCAAGGATCTGATTTTTTTTTTCTCGGGACAAAGAAGCCAGACAGCCTGAATCCCAAACTTCCCATTTGGTCTGACTCCTTATCTTCTGATAATATCCCCAGCATTGTTGGGACATTTTGCTGAAATCTAACCCCATCGTGAAAAGCTGCAGGAGCATGTGTGTGTCTCGTGTGTACATACTGGTTGCTGAACCCAGCAGGTTCTTTGAGGCCTTGTCCTCTGATGGCTGGTAGCCAGGTGGATAATCTGAAAACAAGGAGACACAACAGATTTTAAGCGGAAGAATAGAAATATAAACCTTTAGACACGCCAGCATTTTTCTATTAGCAGATCATGTTTCGATGTGTCTAACCCATCCTGCTTTCTAAAAACTAATAACCTGCACATCCTCCTTTGGTGCATCCATAAACTCCCCACTTTTCTTTCCAAAGCCATCAATCCCTCCATTTCCAAGACATTTCACCATCGCCTCTCTCACTTTCCCATCAAACTGTCCAAGAAGAACGCTTTCTCTAAAGTAGCTTTTCTCAAATGCAGGACCGAAATTTATGAAAACTTTCAACTTCTCATATAAATTCAGTGACAAGATGGTGTAGCTTGAACCTGTGATAGTAGAATATGAAAAAAAATCGCATTGTGTCAACACAAAAACAAGTTTTATGATAAACCAAAACAACTAGTGAGTGGCAATGCTAGAGAGGGGAATAATCACTTTTATACTCAGTTAGTGCTACTTTAAACCAAAGCGCTTTACTACAGTAACTTCAGACTCTGTTTTCATTCAATAAAAAAGTCAAACTACTGAGAAGTCATTTCAAAAGGGCTTAAAACACGTAGCTTCAGCTTTGTATCCATTCAATGAATAAATAAGATTGTCCTGTTAAATCTATTCAGTCACTTATTCAAGCATCGATCATAAAGCTGACATAGCAATCACAACATTTTGTTAACAGCCATTTTTAACAGATTCACTTGGTGTGTTCATGCAACTACCGAAAATTCTGTGAAAATCTTCACTTGCTTAATCTAATACAACTAACACGGTACTATGGAGAAAAAGTATTTCTTCAGTAGCAGTATTTATACTCAAACTCATAATAAATTACACAAAGTGAAATTTAATCGGACTCAAATATCCAACATTAACTTTTCTTTTGATGACCTCCTCAGTAGGTAAATGAAGCAGCTCTCACTTCAACATTTGATGTAACTCTGAGTTTAGAGCAATTAATGGGAAAACTGGACGTGTTTTTTCCTCCTTTCCTCCCGTCTCAAAGTCTCAAAGTCTAGTTTTACCAGACGAGGCTCAGTGTTCAGTGTGTTTGTGTGTTCAGCTGAACATAGCTGAGAAGAAACACAGAAGGTTAGAGCTGAGTTCATCACAGAGCTGAACCACAACTGAAGAGGCTTTTTCAGCCTGCCATCAAAAACACCAAACAGTCTGTGTCGTGTCTGCATTTCTACATGCTTAAATAGCATATAATTTAAAAAAAACAACAAAAAAAAAACAACTCTGCAGGTCTTCCTCTGTGGGGTTGAATGGTGCGTGTCAGCCTGCATTACAGGCAACCATTGTTTCATCATAATTGCCATCTACTTTTTTTTTTTCCCTAAACATTTTTCTCTCTGGCTAAAGCCAGCGACCCACTGAAAACACGTCTGCAACCACCAGTTGAGAAACACTGTCCTAAGGTCATCCTCCTATATCCTGTTCACATCCAGTAAACAAATCTGAATATCTTCAGCCTCCTGTCTTATTAGTTAGGATCACAGTCTATAACACATACAACATAATGAATCTCACCAGCGCACGCCCTCAGCTCAGCTGGGATCCTTTTATTACAAGACACTCCTGACACTTTCCTCTATGAAGGACAGCTGCTTCCCCGATCACTGGCTTAAATGCAGACAACAAATCGTTGCCGTATGTATGAAAAATAAAACGCTATTCACATCTACCCTGCCTGCACTCTCTTTCACATCTCCCTCTGCTGAAAACGGGGATAAAGCAAAATCCTGTTATTGCAAAAACAGTCATGCCTTAACGTACATTTTTTTTAAACCGACTGAGAACCCCAAAATTTAATCTGTCTTTCAAAGTGTTATGCATGTATGTGGTGGGCAGAGAAAGAAAAATCATCTCACCAAAGTCTTCGTCCAAGTATTCTAGCCTCTCAGACGGGTACTGGGAATCTGCTATCTCCTCATACTCCTCCACCATGCTGGTACCAAACACCCTACACACAAAAAAACACACACACACACACACATACAAATACTTTGTTACATAATCAAACACACTGAAATAAACGAGGCTAAAGGTTGGAATTATCAAACAGCATAGGTAGCAAAACCACTCGGTGGGATTGATATGGCTCCAGGACCTGGGCAGATCAGGGCACGTTTGGAGGAAGAGCAAACAGTGTAGATTGTAAATGTGGACTCAAATCTGATAAAACAGCTGAAGGCAAATAAATTAAACTGTAGATAGATTGATTTTTTTTCCTCCAGTGGATGTGTGCAAACAGGAATAGTACTAAATTACTGATTTGAAAAAGCGACGCAAACTTTTCAGTGTCAAAAGTAAAGCATTTACTGAACATGCCTCAAAACAAACATGTGGACTCATGTGTGTTTATGGGAATAATGAAAAAAGGTTCAGTAGTTACACAGTAGCTATGAACTCATTGTGTGACCTCTGCAAGATATATTTCATGGCAAAGTGCTCAATCAAATTCGAGTTATTTGTCATACCTGATGAGACTAAGAGGACAGAAGTGTTCGGATCCGAAATGCGAGAGGAGTTCAACCTGAAGGACAAATAAAAACCAAGACACTGAAAACAACAACAAGCCACATGATCAAACCCCCAAAATCTCCAAAAATGTAATTAACCCAAAAACTAGGGCTGCACGATATGAGTTTATCATGCAAAACATAATATAGTAATGTTGATGGAGTCTTACAATTCCAATATATTTTAAGCCAAATAAACACTTAAGATTTGATCTATAAGACACTGACGTCAATATGCTTTGGCATTTGAACCTGGAAGGAAAAGTCCTCTGTCTCTTCTTGGACCCAATTTTAACCAAATGCAAGCTGCACTAGTTTTGTGGCTTTTCTTTTTCCTTTTTGTCGGCATGCTCACTGCAGTGCAGAAGCTGACCAGCTTTTGATTTATTAATCTTTCTTTTCATCTATTTCTATACTTCTGACTTTTTTCTGTTTGCTTCACTTTAAACTAACTGCAATCAGTTGTCAGCATAATGTACGGCAGCAAAGCTACAGCTAATTATCCAAATGTGGACACATTCACAGTGTATTGAAACTAAATATTTATTGCAGCTCAGTCAGTCTTTTGCAATACTTATATTGCAAATGTCAGAATAATGAGAAATTTACAACATATCATGCAGCCCTACCATAAACCCACAATCCACCAAACACTAGAAGTACAGGTTTATTGTTACAGTCTGTGTGTGTGTATTTGTCTTTACTGTTTATTCACATGCATTAAAGATTACGCAACCCAGCCACTCCAGTGTTCGATCATTAAAAGCGTGTTTTCAAGCCCATCACAACCTCTTACATAGACAGAAGAGTTCTAACCTTTATGTACTTGATGAACATCTGATGCGAGAAGAAGACAGAAGATGGACAGAATGAGAGAGAAATAAAACAAGAAAAAGTAATCAGTGACAACTGATTCAAGCTATAGGGAGAAAAAAAAATCAAGATATTGCGAACAGTTCAGCTCAGTCAGAAGACAAATGCTCTGCTGGCATATACAAGATTATTGTTATAATCTCATTCCACAGGCAAGATAATACAGAGATGTTTCTAATAAGCAGCTAGACAGATGCACAGGGAGACAGAGGGACAGACAAACTGAGCAACAAGCTCTGGACAGATATATTAAAAGAAATCTGAAAAACACATATTGGATCGCAGTGCCAACAAAGCAGATCACAGTGAAAGCCTCTGGTTAAAAAAAAAAAAAAATCTGTTTATGTAAGAAAAACAAGTGTTTCAGAAAAGTACAGATGAATCATGGTAAGCTCCTACACAAAACACCCACACTCACATGAAAAGGGGCAATTATCCAACATTAATCAACCTCTGTTTTTTTTTTTTTCCTTTTTTTAAACAAGGTTCCATTGAACATTTGATGAGTGGAATGTGAGGAGACAGACCATTAAGAAAAACATGAAATAATTCAGTCTGGCATAATCACATGTATTCAACTTGATACAAAGCAACAGACATGGTATAAAACACAGCTAAAGGTCTTTTACTGCTATAATCACAAAATAGGATCAATCAAGTCATAGTGAGCAGATTGTGTGAATCTATGTGATGAGATAAAAGTAATAGACTCAAAAGTCCAATTGCAGACAAAGGGATGTGGGCTCAAGCGGTGAACTTATGTTGAGATTTTGCACGGGTAAAATAAAAAATAACATAATTCACACAAGACAGACAACATAAGATTTAGGATTGTCTGTTTAATTTTTCACTGAGATACTGGAACACAGTGAAGCCTGAACTACAAGGTAAAAATCAGATATTTAATAGTTTAAAATTCTAATTAGAAACAGAAAACTACAAATTCTGTCAGAAGGCAAACATTACATCAGGCCACACAATGACGTGATGTCCCGAGTGTCCTAAAACACTCTGTATAAATGTGCCTCTGCCCTTATGTTTTTCACAAGTCTGTTACACCCTTACGTTTACTACTCTTTATTCACTCATGGGACGGTTTACTGGACGCCTTGATGGCATCGTGATTGTGCCATGAAATCATAAGAGGGCCTCAGGAGCTTGAAATACAGCTTCCGCTTGTGTCTCTGAATGCTGTGACCAACTGTGATGTGCTACTGTGGTTGACTGAAGACATTTTTCCTCTGTGTGAAGTCAAAACGGTTGTAGCGGCAAGAAAAACAGGAGTACCTTCACGTATTTAGCATACAGCTGTTCATCAAGAGGGAAGCTCTGGACTATTCTCTCATCTCGGGCGTGGAACGTACCAAGCTTCACCCACTTGTTTGTCGGATATCTGGGGGAAAAAAAAAAAAAAAAAAAAAAACTAATGAGGAGAAATTTGTGTTGCACTTACACTGGACTAGAATTCGGTTGATTTGAATATGAAAGGCTTTCATGTTTCCACTCACACATCATGAGTTCTAGTCATTCACAACAAATTACTAGAATGAAAACAGGATTTGCAACTAACTTGTAACACAAGACGTCTCTAAATTACACATTGCCCTGTGAAAACAGGCCGACTTCAGGGTCTGAAATATTGTACATGAAATTGTTAAGCAAGGCTCTGCGTACACAACAAAGGGCTTACCTATCACTGATAGAAACTAAAAAGTCTTTCGGCGTCGAGGAGAAGAGCTCAAAGTTAGCAATGTCGAGCTGCTTCACTTGAATTGGCTCACAGAGCTCAATCACGAACCTGCAGAGAAATAAATAAAATGAGGAATTTATATAAAGAAAAACATGTATGAGTCTTCAATTCACATCACAAATAAAAACATGGCAGTAATGTCAGTCTAAGTACCAGATTTTGTTGCTGCAGGGATTTAGCATGTAAAGGTCCATATTCTCCATGAGAATAGCTGAAGTGCTCTGAAAAGAAAAAGAAATGAGTTCAAATCTGGTGAGTTCAAATCAAGCGTTATCACCAGGTTCCAATTAAAACTGAACTGATGTGCTCATATTATTGCTATATTATTAAAACATCATTTATTTATTATTATTTATTTCACAACTGAATATAGCGGTGGAATACGGCGTCACCTTGGCCTCATTATTGGCAGAAAGTATCTTGGCACCACACTCCACAGAAGCGTAGTTATTCTTAAAGTTTTTCTGGACCTTCTTCACTGAATGGGGACTGCCATTCGTTGAGGTATGAAGAGACTGACCTGGAAGGAAGGACGCAATGCATTAAGGCTTACTAGTGGTCAAAACGTGGTCAGAAGTCTCAACGCTGAAATACAATCTACAGTCATGATGCATATTGTGCAGTGAATTTAGCCTGGTATCCCAACACAACGCCTGCTTGCTTTGTGAATAACTGGAGTATCAGCCATTCTATATAAATTTTTATACTGTAGCATTGAGACAATTCTATAAATCAGCCTTTAAAAAAGTGTTACCTGACAGGAGCTAGGGAGATTATGCAACACACACACACACACACACACACACACACACTCACACACACAGTCAGCTAACCATTGCACATGGCATGCACAGTGGCAGAGACATGAAAGGTAGATGAAAGTAGCAATAGACAAAAATAGAGCACAAGGAAGTAACTGACATGAAACGAAAACTGAGAGAAAAATGAGAAAAGAAAAAGGGGATGTCACATTAAACCTGACATGAGAGGCCTCTTTTGTTTGCAGAGAAAAGGCTGCAAACTGTGCCTGAGCTGGCATAACAAAGTCACATTATCAAGCCACGTTGGAGCTCAGCTCTGTCAACCTCTGCACGCGGCCCTCAAACAGACCCTCACGTGCCTTTGCACTTCAGTCATTGACATGTTGTCTCCACTTGCTGCCGTGTGTGTCCATCTAAATGTGTTTCAATAATGTATGCACGTACTTTTCTCCTTTTCCACCTCCATGACTTGCTTCTTCCACTCGTCAAAGGTGGGGATGTCCTCTTTGCTGGGCACTGAGGGGTCAGTCTCTCGAGCAATGCTGGATTCTCCTGATTCTCCAGCCTGAAACACACCGACAGACTGCATGTATTACACTCATAAATAAGGTGATTGGAGGCGACACTTCTAAGAATACATAGACACATAACACAATTATGGAATCGCTGATCCGAACAAAACTAACAAGACTGATTAGTGTGACTGACTCCTTTGGAAAATTTCACGTCACGGCCAATAACGGGCAAGCATTTTGTATGGAGCAATTAAAAGTTTTCCATCTACAGCTCACGGTCATCAGCGAGTGGCTGGATGCTATCGCATTGAGGTGCACTGAGCTGTGAGTAATGTTTTGATGGCTTACATAAGTGCCCTTTCGGAACTCACGACAAAGTGTCTGATCCTAAAAATCCACAGACTCAGACAACTGTTTATGTAAAGGCTCCAGCAGCCCGACAAACAGATTAATCATCAGATATTAGCCCCAGAAAGACAAAATTATGTCCGAATATGAAACAAGCACAAACTTCTGATAGTAAGCACTACCTCTTCTATACCCAGATCTATACCCAGATCTTTCTTTCACCTTCAACAGTGAAAAACAACTGAAATCAGCATTTTCAGAGCAAAACATCAGAAGGATGCCCTTTAAAAACAGATGTGCTCATAGATTATTCAACAATGCTCCAGGCAACCAAGCCAGTCACAGGAGCCCTTTATTTTCCAGGACAGATGAACAGAGCTAATGACCCACAGCATCATTTAGCAGGTCCTCATGCTTTCATCCTGGGAAAATGTCAGTGTTTGTCCATGGCAGCTGTTTCAGAACTTTTCTTTTTTTGTGTGTGTGTACAGGATCACATGTCCCAATTACGTCACCTGAACCATGTATATTGACTCTTCTGCATTCAGTGATTTTTCTACCCCCAGTTCAACAGTCAAGTCTTCCTTCATGGCCCAGACCTATGTAAAAGACTTCTTCTTTTGCAGGCCTGTATTTAATCTGACATTCATTTGAATTAATAACTCATGTTGCATATTTTCTTTCCGACAAGCTGAAAGCGCTTTCTTGTTTGCAGGAGTAAAAGACAGGAAAATAGATGAAGTCAGGATATTCGAATTTGTTTCAGTAAAGCACAGTAAGTGAAAGGAAGGCTAGTGAAAGAGATGAAGAAGAGAAGAGTGATTTCTGTTCGAAGGGATCGAGTCAGGCTGAAGCGGGGGGTCTACAGGATTGTAGCATCAACAGCATCATGTTGTACAGTATAGAAACTGAGGCAGTGACTGAAAGAGGCTAACTGGGGGTGGCAGAGTTCAGCACGGCGAGGCTGTTGCAGAGTGAGAGGACGGAGACAGATGACTCATGTTGGACAGTTTGTAGGAAACTGAGAGAGATGAGGCTAAGCTGGCTTATTAGTCATGTATGCAGGTAAGATAACATCTACGGAGGGAAAAATGTGCTTAGGACGGGGCAGCCAGGTACAAGGAGAAGGTCACTGAGGAGATTCATTGGCGTATTTAAGAGAGGACATGCAGTAATTTGGGAGGAAGGAAGAGAATAAAGGAGATACAAAAAAACAAAGAGAACAAGATCGACTTGCTAAAAGACTTCAAGGTTTTTCTGCAATTCAATGCAATTTTTTTTTGTGTGTGTGTGTGTGCAGTAAATTCAAAATCCTGAAAGCATGTGACAAACCTGCTGTTCTTGATGGTGATGAGAAGCGTTACTCTCCTGGTCCATAGAGGGAGGCCCATCTTCCAGCTCAAGCTGCTGCGGGTCCTGCTGCGGCTGGTCCTGCTCCTGGTCCACTGGGTTTTTAGCGGACTCTACTTCTGCTTCAGGAACAAAGCTGTGCCTCTTGTCTGACTGCTGGTCCTCTATGTCAGCCTCGCCCATGCTACAGAAAAGACATGGGGCCAATGTGGTGGACAGGAAAGAGAAAGAAATAGACAGGGGAAGAATGAGTGTAAAGAAAGGCAAAAAAAAAAAAAAACAGAAACAAGAAAACACACAATTAAGTGTGCAGCAATGTTAGCTATATGATGCAAAAAAAAAAACAAAACAAACAAACCCACAATTTTAATTTTGTTTGGCAGTTTTGACAGTCCTTTGTTGGAGCAGGCAAAACAATGGAAAACGGAAAATAAAAATAATTTTTGAAAAAAAAAAGCAGAAGTAAGTGGAGAGCAAGGGGAACGGTCGACGGTTGCGCACAGCAGAGAGGTGCAGCTTGTACCTTGATTACCTGTCTCTGCGCTTTGATTGGCTTCCGGTGGTGAGAAACTCACCTGAGGAGCGGGCTGCCAAAAGGGGAGTTTTCACAGGTTGCCAGTTCGGGGGAAATGACCCCGCACTGTGAATCAGAGTGCTCAGCAAAGACAAAGCTGTCTACTGGGAGTTCATCTCCTTCACTGGCAACCCGCACTGCACTGAGGGAAAGAAAGGACATGGCGTTTACCACACCTCCTGACACTGAGAGGGTAGAGAAGAAAGGGTGGGAGAGAAGGGGGATGGGGAGAGGAGAGAGGAGATACATGACACAGAGCTAAAGAAAGAGGGCATGGCAGGGAGGGAGAGGGAGAGAGAGAGAGAGAGAGAGAGAGAGAGAGAGAGAGAGAGAGAGAGAGAGTGAGAGAGAGAGAGAGAGAGAGAGAGAGCGGGAGAGAGAGAGATGATGGGCAGATACAAGGGGATGGCGCGGCCGCTCTCTGCTGGGGCAGCTGATGCGCACGTCTTCATGTGTTGATTCAACGGTCCTGAACGTGAAAAGGATGCCAGGGGATCTGTCCACTTATCTTGGTTTAAGTTTCATGTCCACAAGAGAATCCCCTCAAAGTTTGTGTCATTCGCGACTAAACCAGTTCAAAAAGTTCACTGTGCATGAGTAGATCCATGTCACTTGAAAATGTTGGCCACCAGCTCCATGAAGAGCAACCGGAAACTTCCCAGGATGGATGTGAGTTCTCCTTTCAGTGTCTCTTTCAGTTTTCGGGTGAATGAGAAAATAAAACGTTTGAAAATAATGAAGATGATAATAATAATAGTGATTAAAAAAAAAGCTAAGAGAAACAAAAGTTAACCCACATAAATATTAAATAAAATCCACATTATAAAATGAGACATTGACACTGTACAAGCAGTTTAAACAGATTTCACCTGGACTGAATTGAAATTGGCTTTAACCATTTTAAGATCAGCATGCAGTTTATATCTTTACACTCTCAGGCAATTATGATTTGCGACTGCAATGCCCAATGCGACTTGTTTGTGGTTAAAGCCAATTCACGTTGCCAGAGACCAGGTCTGTGCGATGATGGAGTGACGCCGAGCTTACCCTGTGTGGGCGGGGACAGCACTCTGTGAGGTAGGTGTGTTTTCAGCTTCATCGGGGGATGTTGCTGGATGGGCGTCCAGTCTGGGATTTGTAGCATGGTGGGCATCGCCAGAAGTCTCTGCGGATGCGTCAGTGGACACTGGGCCCTGTGCTGGGGCTGGTTCTGGAGCGGAGGACACAGGGGCTTCCTGGTCGTGGTCCTGGGAAGGAATCTGCAGGTTCAAGTCGGCCTGCGGTTCCGGGGTGGGTTCTGGCTCAAGGGCAACGGGTACAGTGTCAGACTCTGGGTCTGGCTTCTTCTCTTCCACCTCAACGTCCTGCGGATTCACAGTCTTGTGAGAGAAAAACAAAAGTCGGTGAAGGTGAAATAATTGGCAGTACATAGGCAAATTTAGTGCACTTATAAAGAACTTGTCATGTGAAAAACATGCTTGATTCTTTTGCTATGAAATAGTATATATTGTCCAACATTCACTAAAGTAACCTGGTGTCTCTCACATGTATTCTTCAAATTAGGAACAATATGTGTGACGTAAGGTATATACATATATATATATATATATATATATATATATATATATATATATATATATATATATATATATATATATATATATATATATATATATATATATATATATATATATATATATATATATATATACACATATACACACATATATACATATATGGCATTTGTATAATGCTTTTTGCACATAGCAATACTTAGTGTTTGTTTTTATGTACAGTATATTACAAGTGTAATTTAGAGATATTATCTTTGTTTGACCAATACCTGGAAAGGTCTGGGTAGTTGCTGAATGATTGTTATTACCTGTTCATGGTGTATGCTGTGCTTTGCTAGCTTCTCTAGCGCTGCTCTCTCTGTTTCTAGTCCCATATCGTATGAGGTGTGTGTTGTCCATTCTTCCACCGCCTTGAAAAAAGAATAAGAAAAAAAACCCTTGAAGTTTCTAATCAGATCAGCATGATGATGACAAAAAAAACCAAAATAATTACAGGATTAAATCTGACAGCAAGTATTTGCAAGGAATTGTTCATTGCAAAAGTGCATCTCGAATACAAAAAAGGTCAGATGTAGAAGACCCTTCCGGCTCAGAATCTGAAAAAGCGTCTTGTTGCGGACAAAGACCATGTTATCCGACCGATGACAGACTGCCAAGCCTGTTAAACTGCTCTGGCAGGCCTGTTTGTTGCTGGACCCTATACAATGATTCTCCTTCTTCTGTGCAAACAAATGCATACCAACACACACGCAGCCCCCAAATGATTATTCATTTTGGTGCAACTTGGAGGGTCCATTCATAAGAAATGGGGGATATAACCTTCCGGACCAAGGCCTGAGACAACATTAGCTCGTTTCAGGTCGTCTTTGCCTGCAAGATCACTTGAACTCTCCACATTCAACAACATCCATAGACTCAAAATCAGTCTGCAATAATATTCAATGACCAAAGCAACAAGAGACCCACAGGCTCTCGTAACTACTGTTCGACTAATTACTCCGCCAGATTATGTGATTTTGACATAATCAGCAATTGGCTCATTATTTAAATACCAAAGCAAAAAGTACAACAAATATCTGAAAACACTGTTGGCAGCATTCTCAATAGTGTCTGCTGGGTGTTGCATAACATTGGGAAATAAGCCTGGTAATAAATTGTGAGTTACCTGAAAGAGAACACGACAATTTAAATGTCGAGCGTTGCGTCATAATTTGGCAATAAGAGTCATTGTAACCAGATATCTAACACATTGGAGTTGGTTGGGAGATTAAAGTCTTTGACATTTTGTTAGCACGTGGTCCGAGAGTGTTAAGACAGTCAGATAATGCAAACACGTTGTCTTTGTCAGTGGCTTCCTCCACATGACCATGCAAGTGCAAAGTTTGCCTGAAACCAAACAACAAATAACTGCAAGAAGGCAAAGGATGGACAAGCGGAGTCCACAGCAACAGATGATTATCAGAGCAAATTATTCAATACTTACATGACTCGACATACAAATCTCTAATTTAATCTAAAGTGAAGCTCGGACTACTGGTCAAGGAAGCAACCTTAAGAAAGACATTAAAAGTTTCTGTGCTTGTGTGAGTTGGTGACATCAATGTGTTGTCCTCTTTCGGTAGTTTGGTTAACTTGTGCTAGTTAAGTTAAAGGTTACTTAACTTTTATGGGAGAAGTTAAAAACCCCTATCAGTTGACCACTGCTACACAGGACAGGCTGAACTGTCAATCATTAAGACCTCTTGATGTTTTTCCCCATAAGGACTATGATCTTGACGATGTGTAAATAGTCTTCATTCCAAGTAACTATTTGCCTGGACCCAGATCTAATCTTCTTGCTTCTAATTTGATTTTTACTGTTGTGGAGTGTCCTGACAGTTTTCTGAGATTGCTGGTTGTAAAAATGGACAGATAAGGTAAAATAACTGATATGTTGTTTTTTCCCCTCTATCCAATGGGTGCTCTGCTAACACTGGTAATGCTTCCAGTCCAGCCACGGCAATTAAATGATAACTGTCTATTCCAGTTGTCTCTGAGTTTTCAGTTCCTAAGAATGACACTGCTTCCTGAAAAATCCCAGCTCCTGAGTATCAACAAAAAATATACACTATATTTCATTCACAGGGATGCTACTCACAATCAAGGATGAGTTGTGTGGATGAATTATTAAAGTTGTCAAAAAAGTGAAGATAGTAATTAAAAATGGATGAAAGATTAACAATGTGCCATGTTGAAAATTTACATCACGTTTACTTGAACAGTTTCTGCTCTAAAACTTATAAAACGGCATGGAAGCCAGCTCTCCACAGCCACTAGACCACAGAGCAACTTAATAATCAGAAAAACCTCCTCCCACCTTGTTTTGTGTGGAGTCCTGCTCCGGCTCGTGGCTGTCATGGTCTCCGTCCTGGGCAGACGGAGTTGGGCCAGACAAGCTATGCTCTGAACAGCACACATATTGACTTGGGTACCTGAAACACAAAAAGTGGAATATTCATTAGTGGAACTAATCACTGTCTTCAAAAATAACGTGCATCTACAGAAGTGAGAAATGAAGTAGGTTTCAAGACACATTTAACACTTTTAAAAACTTTACTAACAGGAAAGTGCTCGTTTTCTTTTACAGCCCTCTGTATGAAATCTTGTCCTCTACGGTGAAGGCACATTTCATTCTCTTGAAGGGTGGGCCACCGACACGAGGGACTACACGAGCTCTTTAAGGCAATAAAAGGAGTACGAAGGCAAAGAAGGCTCTAAGGAGATGATTGAAAGCTGACAGGAACAAATAGAAATCAAAAATATGCTTTCTACTGGAAGCAGAGAGAAAGATTCAATGGGTGTAAACAACCAGTGAAAATGAAATTCTGCTCATGTCTGTATCATAGGCCTAGACTCCGCCTTCTACTCCATGTCTTATATTCATCCTCTCCTTAGTTCCCGCTCTCACGTCAAAAGATTCAGTGGCATTCCAGATATAATGCTTTTTCCCCTTTCTTTCAGGACAAGGTGCTCAGAGCCAACCATGCCTGGAGCAAAGATTAACCCACATTGTCTCTGACGCACAACTATGCAAAAACACACAGCAAGAACGCAGCAAACAAAAAGCCAAAGCTCACAGGCGCTTGGATTCACTAGAAGGAGTGAAAACTGTTGAAGAAAAGGTTAAAGGACACTAAAAAGAGCTAATCACGGGGACACGAGGTAAGAGGTTGATAAAGTCTGAAAATAAGGAGTGAGATAAGGACACGCGGGGTGGGGGTACAGCTGTTTCTCAGTGGACTGCCTTATCAGAAGAGTTGAAGAAGACTGAAGAAAAAGGTCTGTCTGAACATGTTATGCTGCCAGCTAACCCACAACCTATGAGTTGGCTGACGTACTTTGAACTGAATGAGTGAATCACTCCACAGCTTTGGAGCTGTCAATCCAATTTGTGTCAGACTCGGGTAAAATGAATTGTGCCAGAATTATTTTTTTTTTCAAACTCTCTTAAAGTGCCGGGTTTTTGTTGGGTAAACAAACTGTACCATTCACATTCATCAAATCACTACGACGTAAACTGGACATCAGCTTGCACATTCTATTATGGGCAACTGCAGGCTTTGGCATGCATGCACACTGAACGCTTGCTTAAACTGGAAGGCCCGTATGTACAATATAGAAATGCCATTGTAAAGTTTAAACCTGCAGCCTGACAACACCTTACATGCGTAAAGGTCAGATCAAACTACACGAAGACACAGCTCTGCTCGAAAACAGCCATGTGAGTCTGAAACCGTTCCCCTCCAGTGGTCAGATATCAGCTTCAGGAGGGGGCAGGACATATGGACACTCGTGTTAGCGCCCCGTCAACATAAGGGAGATGAACAGTAGGCATGCACAGCGACTGACAGAGGGATAGACAGAGAGAGAGAGAGAGAGAGAGAGAGAGAGAGGGGCAGCCATCTGTGAAAATTGGCGTCCTGTCACTCAGACAGCCCCCTCCTTCTGTATGCTGCTTGTCAATATTTGATGTGATTGTATGATGAGATACAAGCTGACAGGTACACCCAGCTAAGTGAGAGGAGCCTCCAAAAAACATGATGTAAACCAATCAGACTTATGCATAAATAGTGACTCGAGAGAAGATTTTTAACTTCATGCATTCACCTAGTTCATCAGACAACTCATTTTTTTATGAAGGGCTGTTCTGAAGTGATAACAGCAGAGAGCACAACAGTAATTTTCATTATCCTTTACAGGAACTGCTTTGTGTCTATTGCTATCCATTGTGAGCATGAAGTTAAAAATCATAGTAAAATGTAAGGTTGGAGCCCTCGTCTCCAAACTTTCAGGAACAACTGACTGACACCACGACATGACTTTCACCCTTGTCGATTTGTCCGTCCGCTTATGATGAAACAGAGTATGCGCATGTTCCTTTATGCGTTAACACCTCATAACTTCCTCTGAAAGGGTTAACAGCTGCAACAAAACCGAGTGAGGGGAAACATAAGAGCTGAGCAATGTACATATGCTAAGGAGTAAATATGAAGCCACCTTAATGTAGACTCCGGGCTAAACTTAGATCCATAGCTTCAAGCTATGTTGCTTGGCGTTTCAAATGTCTGCCTTGCCCCCCCGCAGCATGTAATTCTCAGGCATGGAGGGATGGCTGAAGCAAACATCCTCCACGTCTTTCTATAGAGACGTCAGGGGTTCCTGGAACAGACCACCAGCAAATCATGTGCACTGCATGACGTACATAAAGTGTTAACAGGGATGCCAGATAGATTTACTTTGGTGTCTTCGGGACCTAAAAAACAAAGTAGAAACTTTGTAGTGAATTGTTGAAGTAAAAGTCTTAATTTATTAAGTCTTTAACTGGCTACAGCCAAGCACTAGTTGATTAATGAAAAAATGTATGTGAGTGATGTTTTCCTCAGCAGACGAAATGCTGATCAACATAGCGAGACAACAAAACTGAAAACACAGTTAAATATAGAAGATGTTCAGTAATGTCAAGGAAGAGTGTTGGGTAACGGTCCATCCATCCTTCCATCTTTTATGTCAGTTTATCCGATTCATGGACAGAGGGCAACGGAGCCAATCCCAGAACCCCGCGCTCACATTTACTGGCAATTTAATGTCCTCACTCAACCTCGAATGCATGTTTTTGAACTACGAGAGAGAGTCTATGAAGAGAAAGAACATGCAAACTGAAATTCAAACCAATGGCATTCTTGTGAGAAGGCTCAAATGACCACCACACCACTGGGAAGCTAGCCATGTTTAAAAAGAAAAATCTTAAAATATTCAGTGGACACAGTAACAAGCAGATTTTTCAGCAAACGATGGGCAGCATTTACACTTTATAACAGTATTTTGTTGTCTTTTCCTGTCTGTAAGCATTCAGGACAGTAAAGAGGTCATCTCCCATTTCATAAGCCTTCATACACAAAATTATACCTCAGGCTGGTATCTGCTGAGTACTCATAAATAATGTCAACATTCAAATATTTTTTCAAGCCAACCTTTCTCTTGTGACAATGTATGAATTTGCCATTATACTCTACACAAAAACAAAGTTCTGTAGTTTCGGTGGCATAGTGCCAAGAGTTTATCATTTCATAGCAATAAAGAATAGAAGAAGCCTCTAATTAACAGTTTAGTATCTTTAGTTTTCACTCAGGAGCAATAAAATCATTTGATGTACATCCAGAAAGCTACCAAAAACTGCCTAAATTACCTTTTTTTTTTAAAATTCAAAGTTACTTCTACTGATACTAAACATGTTGTCATGTTTTTAATTTCTTCTTCTACTTAATTTTTTTGCAGTCACTGAAGTTCTTGTGTCTTATCTGAAATTTATTCAGACAGGACAAGATAAGAGATACTATCAGAGTGTTATGAAATAATGTGAAGTAACTGAGACAGTCCCAATTTATTACAAAGATGAATATACTAACATGACTACGAGGAGATGCTGAACTGTTTAAAGGAACTGAATATTTCACCTGTCTCATCTGCTTGTCTCTAACAGATTCTGATCTCACAATACAACATGAGCCTGAGAAAGGAAACAGGACAAATCTCCATCCAGCAGAGGAGTATAAATCTCATAACTGCAGTTTTTTTTCCCTCCCTCTCTCTCTCACAGTGTCAGACAAGCTTAATTTCACACATTTAGTCAGAGATCTGCAGCTGTAGGGTTGTTGCAGTAAGGTGTCTGCAGTCATGCTGTCGTTGTATTTCCAGACTGTGTCCTGAATGACATAATCAGTTAAAACCTTCAAAATACCAAGTTACACAGAAATACTTTACACATTCAAAGGAGTCGCATGGTGTTCTCTAAGTGATTAGATTCTTATTTTATGACAAGGCCTTTCAGTTTCTGCTCAGTTTCACAGTATAATTTCAGTCTAGCACTAGTTTTGGTTTTGACAGTCACCTGGGAATTTCAATTCTTGACAACAATCAAATCATGTATGACTAAAAAAAACTAACAAGTTAAACAATAATGACCTGTTAGGTTCTCAAACCTTGCCTGCAGCAAATTAAATCGCTTGAAAAAACACACAACACAGATGATTTAGGCAAAAACGTCACTGAGCAAACCGCCTTACAAAAGCCAATGTGATGACTCATGCAAATCTGAAGGGCTCCTGCAACATGACTCACTGAACTAATGTCTAACCGGAACTGGTAGAGTCACAAAAACCCTTTGTTAATTATAAGATATTCAAATTCAAAGACCAAATCAACCAACAAAGCTCCATACAGCTTGTGCTCTGCAGCAGTCAAATAAGAAAATCTCTTAGTCATGCTCTGTGTCATTTCCATGAATGAATAAAAAGACTTGTGTGTTGACATTCCTTTCACAGGTGAAAAAAGGAAAGCTGGAGAAAGAAGAAAAGAATGTCAAGGAAGATCTGACATGCTTCCCGGTTATTTGGTGACCTACTTTTCAAATCTTATGCAACTTTGGGAGAGCGAATGTCTGCAAATGAAGGTATATATACATGAGTACCTATAACAATAAGTGACTTTGAGTGCTCTATGTATAGGCCAATAATAATGAAGGAGCCTGAGGCAATACTAATGACTCAGCAGCCTGCAAATACCTTCTTCCTCATTCTGTCTCAATCCCCACTTCCTGTTCCACTTCAGAAGCACCTGGGGATTTGAAAGTAGTCTTTGCAGCTTTAAACTCTATCTCTGAAAGCTGCAAATGGCTCATGCATTCAATGGGATTTGCTTAAATGTTGAGGTTTGTGTAAGATGTCCACATCTCCATGTCTAAACAGACTGTCTCCACTGGTTCCGAGTAGCCAAATCCCTGGATGTTTCCTGTTGGCTTTGGGACCATTCACAATGAGGGGACATAAAACAGCTCCACCAAAGTCACTGTACTATACTGGATGACTGGGTTCACACAGAAGAGGCCAAACTGCAGAGACAACAAGTTTAAGACTGATTAATCTGTTAACAGCATGTCAAACATTAGCAGCAGCTGCCAGGCTGAAGAGTGTACGTGACCTTTCCTGAAACAGGATGTTTTATTATTGACTGAAGGTGCTGTTTACACCAGAAGGATCTCATGGAAACAAAATTGCTTTTTAGTTATTTGGGGTGTTATGTAACACTGGCAGAAGGCAAGATTTTAGTAATGATTGTCATACAGACAAGACCGCAAGAAACATTAAAAAGAAGTACATTTTCATGCCAGGCCACGAGTTGGCGAAGAGCGATGGTGTAGTAAAATGGTAGTAAACTTAGACCTTGTTAACTAGGTGTTGTTAAATTCAAGAGTGAGCAGCACAAATTATACTATTTACATGTGCAGGAAAACTATTGACCGTAAATGTAGCGCTCAAGTGCAGTACTGCACGTTTCAGAAAGTTTGCATGCATTTCCTGTTCAGATGGACAGCAGGTTTCAAAATGTTCTCTGAAAGCCGCTATCGGGGGATTGAACCTCGTAATTAAACAGTCAAAACACAACAAAACGTTAGCGTTCACTCAAAAACATTGTCTCAATAGGGCCTCATGCATAGATCATGTGAGCCGCTGCCATGCCCATCCATTACAGTAAACAGGTAAAATGATCCGTTAAGTGATATTTGAGTTTTATATGTTTACTTATTTTTAGTAAAAACTATTTGAAGTAGAGGGGGCATGTCTCAGATGTGATTGACATTTGGCCAGTCATTCTATATGTGCATGACATACCCTCCACAGTTCAATATGATATATGAAGCTTGTGCTGTTGTTTGTTCAGAGGTGACACTGCACGTGACTGCAAAGCCATTTTTATTGGATTCAGGAAATGCTTTGAGTCATCAGGTACTCACCATTACTTTATAGCTAAATGAGAAAAAAGTGAAAGTACTTACAGAATATTAAGGAAAACTATTTGGCACTGACAAAAACAAGAATGAGAGTTTTTCTTTTTTTTAAATCTAGATTATGAGGTCTTAAATAACCTTGCTTACATGGACAGAAGAATAACAAGATGTTCACTGTACATCCTCCTACCCTGGCTCAAATAATGCAGATGAGTTTGCAGATTAGCTCTTGAAGTAAGACCAGCTCGCTCCTCTTCAGTATTTAAACTCTTTCTCTCAGACAGGGACGAGCACAAACACACATTAAGTTTTCACCTTAACTGTCTTAACAAAATGACATCAAACTGGATACTGATGCTTCAAATCTCCGGCAGACAAAAAAAAGAAAAGCAGACTGTTACATAATGCTAAGTTTTTGAGTGAATGTTTGTGCAGTCCTGGTTTTAACAGTAGAGTGAACACTACAGCTGTCTGTTCTCTGCACCATGCATGAGGACAATCTTGTGATGTTTTTCACTGAAGCCCAGAATTATTTTGATTCAGGACATCAGCAGCTGGGAGGTAACAGTGTAAGAAAGACAGTTGGATAATAGTATGGAAGTGCACTGAGACAAAGCCTTTCTTTAAGGGCTCCACTAATTACATAATTTACTGTCTTTTCAGAATAAATCCAAAGAGTTCAGAAACTCAATAGTCAGCTGTCAACTGCTGAATTACTGACTTGTCTTATTACAACATAGAGAAAAAACAGTTTGGCAATGAGCAAAGTGAGAAAAAAAAAAAACTGGAGAGGGAGAATGCAGGATCCATGTGGGCAGAGGTGGATTGTGGGGCAGCGAGATGTTGGGAGGCCTGCCAGGAAAAAGTAGGCCAGGGCATCTGCCAGATAGACAAAAACATCCCGCTGGTGTTTGAAGGAGAAGGGAGGGTAGAGTCCAAAAGCCCAACCTCAAGAGGAAGGACTGTGTTCACGTGTTCAGTGTTTGCATGTGTAGCTCTAGTCTTCATTCACGTCTGAGCATGAAATAATGTAGAGCGAGCAGCAGTTGGCTCTAAAACCTGCTGATCCTCCGTAATCCTCTCTGCTGGTGCATCTTCATGGTGATCAGGACAGGCACAGTTGAACTAAGCAAAGCCGACTGGAACGCAAACGCAATGGTGCCCACTCCAAAACTGATTTACTGAAATGTATAACTCAGTCCCTCTAGGATCACAATGTCTATTTACTGTATTTACTGCAAGTGGAAGAATGAATCATTTGAAGATTAATTCATTTCAAAATTCCAAACTAGTCTATGGTGGCGTGTCTGGGTGGTGTTGTGGGACTTTTATGTAAAGAATTGCATGAGTTGGCAAAGACGTAAAAGAAAAAAAAAAAAAAAAAAAAAAAAAATATCCATTCTAAAAAAAACTACAACTGCCTTAAAATGACTAGTTAAAAAGAGCTATATCAGTATGATACATAATACCAAAAAGACTGCCAACATTTTTGCTATTAGTAGTTTTTGTCCGAGACGTGGCATAACTTTCAATATCTGGTTCACATATACTTCAACCTCACTCATACTAATTTATATTTATTTAATATAGTGAACACTTGTTCCTGTGGTTGATGCTGTTATTCAAGACAAAACTTAAAAATCAATCAATGAAACACTATTATCGGCACTGATTTGTTATTATACTATTCTTATCTTTAATCGTCATCTCTATTGTGACAACCATTTAATCTTTAGTTTGACAATTTCATCACTTTGTAGATTTCAGAGATTTTATCTAATTGCTTGTCTTTTTTTCTGGGTAACGACATGACTGCATCTCTCCAGAAGGTGCTCTATTCAAATTTACATTGATCTTGTAGGCATTTTTTTTTTTTAAATGTTTGTCTCACTTCACCTCACTTCAACTAACACGAGATCTTATCTTTGGATCGGTGGCTGTGTGCTTTCGACTCAGACCAGCATGTAAATTGGCATTTTCAGTCTGAAACATAAGATTTTGTTTTTTTTGGTCTCTGAAAACCACCAGAGGCAAAACATCAGCATATGGTTGAAATTACTTCGATCCACATTAGAAGACAGTCAAAATCAAAACTGTTTCAGAACAGAAACCTTTATGTCCGTTAACACCGGGCATTGATATACGTTTCAGGTGATCAGATCCCATGTGACAAACACGGACACAGACTGTTTACATTTCTCTGTATCATGCTTTTTGGGAAAACCACGCATTGTACTTCTACCTCCACATTACTTACACTAAAAGGTCAAAGGGCTTAGTGCCCAGTTTTTACTTCAGTCTGTTTTGCACTGGAGAGTTTCCTCTGTCCAAGCTGCTATAAAGCACCACGTCTCCCAGGCACCAGCATCCATGTTCTGTTCCACAGTTTATTTGGAAAGCTGGAAAGACTGACCCCCAAATCTGTACGTTGTCTTAAAGGAAAACACAGCGCACACTGCTGATGTTTACATATCATGTATGATATATTTTCCTGCTGCGTCACCGTCCCGCAAGCGACGCGTGACTGTTGACACTACAAAGCGTAGATGGCCAGACCACCTCGAGACGTGGTTTGAGTGAAAGCACTTTGTTGTCTGTTCACACTCGTCTGTAGGGCTCCACACATGTGGTCTGATCACCCAAAATGCACGTTAATGCCAGTTGTGAACAGGCTATTCCGGATTTTATGCCGACTGCTGCGAGCAAGCATGAATCTACGTTTAGAAGAGCAGCACAAAAAAAAAGTGTGTAAAGAGCTGAGGAAATGGATAGTCATGCTTCTGCTTCCTTCCTTGCTGCTGCAAACACATTAACCTCACAGATTAGCATTGCCGCTCTGCTTGTCACGCTTCTTCTGCCTGGATTGACCCAAGCCACCGGGGGAGGTGAGCGAGGCCTGAGTGAAGGCCTCATTTCACTAAGTGCTTTAGTGCTATGTGCTGACTTGCTGTATGGGAGGAGTAGAAGCATAGCAATAAACATCTTCTACCAAGAATTATGACCCATGCCTCACTGTGACATGAGGATACAAGCCTCTCCTTTTCAAGCATTTCAGACCAGTTTTATCTGTTTGGGTTGAGACTCTCTTTTTATGCTTTGCTTTTAGGCTTTGTGACAAATGCAGTTTCATGGCAGTGGGGCTTACCAGCAGGTCAAACATGACAAAAAGCACTTCAGAAGTACATAGTTATGAATAATCTTTGATTTACAGTAAAGCCTGGTCCATGCTCCTGGTCCGCATCGGTCCCTGTCACGTAAAAATCGTCATCGATTCCTGTCCACAGCCCACAGCGCACAGCCCAAATTTTGTGACCGCATTGCGCGTACCTGCTTGTCGCACTGGTATACGCATGCACCGGAGCCACAAATAACCACCACAAATAAAACATGACGGAATGCTACTACTTGAAAAGTGACTGTGTGAAGCCATCAGGCTGTAGCTCCGTCTACAAAGACACCCAGAAGGTGAAAAACTCATGGACGGAGAGAGCAGACTGTCAGGAGGGAAGAGAGGGTCTGCCGATACAAATTAAAGTATTTAATCGCTCTAGTGCCGCCCCTGCGATTCAGAAACAGAAAAAAAGGCGAAATAAACTCTGATACTAAATGATAATAGACTGACAATATGCACTTATTTTTCTATAAATGATCTGTAATAAAAGAGCACATAAGCAGTCTGGAGTGCCGGAAAAGCTCCACAAGGATACGCATACATGGAACGCGCATCGTGTGAGCCCAAAATGTAGCATGATGGTGCACGGACGCTCTAAAGCGGACGCAGACAGGCGGACATGTGAAGCATGGACCAGGCTTAACCAGCATCACCACAGACCCGGGGAAGATGCAGACTGACTCCCTTTACCCATGAACTGTGTTCTCAAATCCAACTTTTCACAAACAAAAACATAGTCCATCATTAATTATGCCTGCTAACGGTATTATTATTTCTGCACCGTCCTGAAACTTTTATGTGAAGACAATTACTTCTGGTCAGATTTTGTTTGCTATTAGTTCAAACAATAGATTGAGATAGTTTCATGATTGGCCGAATGTTTGGAAGTTTTGGATTTATTCAACAGAAAAGCAACCATGGCCCAGAAAGCCTGTAATTAGTTCACCTTTCAAAAAAGTAGTGGCAGATGAAGCTGCCAATTCATGATGAACAATTGTAATATTCTGCATATCAGCTTGGAATAAAAAAGGTTTGCTGAGACATTGGCACAGCTTTGACTTACAATCATGACACCGAATGAATAAGAAGTTAATGTACTAACACAAGTGTCGGTCGGTCCACCAAACTATTCCCGGCACAAAAACCACCACCTCTTTCTTTTTAACAGTTGAAAGATCATTTTGTGTCACACTAGTTAATAATATTTGTAAGGTCTATTTACTTTTCTCATGTGGAAGAATCTCTCTTTGACAGCACCAGTGCTCTGACGCAAATAAATGCTTTAAGATTTACACAGGAGCCTTTCTCCAGGATGCAGTCTGAATGAACACACACACACACACACACACACACACACACACACACACACAGTCTCGTATTTCTATCCTCGTGGGGACCGTCCATTGACTCCCATTCATGTCTAGCCCCTAACCCTGACCCTTACCCTAACCCTAACCCACACCACAACAAAGCCTAACCCTAAAGAAATGTTTTTGCACTTTTACTTTTTTCAGTAACAACAACATGGTCAAGAAAACACTGTTTCTCCTACTTAGGACCGGAAAAAGGTCCCCACAAGGCACGTCGTTCCACATTTTGCTATCCTTGTGGGGACATTTGGCCCCAACAAGGATAGAAATACGAGAACACACACACACACACACACACACACACACACACACACACACACACACACACACACACACACACACACACACACACACACACACACACACACACACACACACACACACACACACACACACACACACACACACACACACACACACACACACACACCTCTATTTAGAAATGATCCTGGTCCACTACAGTAGACTTCACATACTGCAGCTCATTGACAAAGCTAATGAAAAGATTCAAATGTTTGTCTACAGATACTAATGAAATGATTCAGACAACCAATAGAGCCTAAAACACAACTATGGAACCAAGCTGGGTAAATATAACTTAACACTCATGTGACTGAGAGAGTGTCAGTCGAGAGTAAAGATTATCTCTTCACTTACATTTTAAAAGAGACCAAACAATACTGTTGTTTTTCAATCAAATTATTTGAGGGTAAGAATAAACAAAACATTTTCTAAATAAACTTTTTTGAGGATTCTAATCATCTTTACAGCTGGACAGCTCTGTAACTCCTTCATATAATGAGTCTAATCTCATAATATGACCACAATAAGACACTTTTAGACATTACCATGGCAAAGTATAACATGCTGGCTATTTATCACGACTCCTGTTGAATAGTTGTGTATTGACTTTTTAATTATACAGTACTGCTCTGCAATTCATTCTTTTGTTTAATGACAATCATAATATTCCATGGAAGTGTGTGTCTTGGGGAATTGGGTTGGAGCAGAATGGCTAATACCTGCCAAATATATTCATGGTGAAGATTAAATTATACCAAGTTTGAGCACATATGGCTATGTGGCTTACTTATGTAACCTTATCATCTGGGTGAATTTGGGGAAGTTATCCATATAGCATTGCTGACATGCGGAGTCAGCAATGCTATGCATTTACACATTTAAATTTCACATTATAGCTCTACATGTATTGGAAGCAGTATTAGGTCGAACATATTTTCTTCCATGCTGAGCTGGACAAAAGGCTCGTCATAGCATTCCCAGTCAGACGGGGATCAAAGAGGCATGGGAAGATGACATCGGGAACACAGACCCAGGACAATGGGACCGAAGGATGCAGTCATGTGACATAATGTAATTGGATAGGAAAAGCCACTTTGCCAGTGAGGTGCAGCAGGAGGGAGTGGATACAACAATACACGTGTATTCTTTGTCTGTATGCACATCAGCAGACACAGCATGAGAACAAAAACAAGACAACTGTTCACTAAAGCACAGTTTACAAAGTCACTGCAACATGGTGAATTAATTACATTTCCCAATATGTACTCAAACATAAACACCGTCTTTTAAAGACAGTAACAAAATGCGTTTTTAGGAAGAAAAACACTGAAACCTGAAATAAACAATATATTTTGGTCAGCAACAACAACTTACAACCATCTTCTGATTATTTATTGCGTTCTTGATTCTGATGTCCACTACACATGCAATGATTTCAGAGTGTAATGTAAGCCTTTGCATTTAACAGGCCCATAGGGGAAAGTAGACTTGATGGCACTGCATTGTCTTTGTGCAGAAGCTTTGACAAAGCGTGCCTCTGTCGGCTTTAGTACACAATGTTCTTTAGCTGTCACATGTGCCACCTACAGACAGGGCTTCTTCCTGTGAACTGCCCTCCCTTTCCTGGAAAGTTTAAAGGTATCCATAAAGAAGGATAGAGATTTCCTGTGTTTAAAAGACGAAACTGCACAACGAAAGACAGAAAAGGACTCAGACGCACACAGTTCACGCATGAGAGCCTGTCGGGCGCTGTGCAAGGTAAACAGTAAAGAGCAGTAAGTGGAAGAGGGGGAAGGGATGACAAGAAAGTGGAGCAATTTCAGGGGAGAAAACTATGGTGTCTTTCTTCATGAGGGAAGAAAAGTCCTGATCTGACCCACTTGGAGGATATACAGTATCCAGCAATGACAAATATGCACGACAGGAGGAAAAAGTTCATGTTTACCTTTTGGAGACACAGTATAACCAACCAAAAAAAAAAAAAAAAAAAAAAAAAAACTGAGAATGTGTTTACTGCACAACCAGAACAGGGTAAACTAAAGAAGTTTGGAGTGAACACTCAACCATCCAAGTCAATGCAAACTTTTCAATCTGCCATGCCCTCTTTCTAAACAAGCAAACACATGTGGTGACGCTATGTTTAGCAACACAGAACACCTCCTTCAAAATCCCCTTATAATCTCCACCCCTATATTGTTCACTAAGAATTTGTTTTTCTACCACTGACAGAGCTTCCAGTTACTGGCCTGTTTTCAAACCTCACCTCAGGGATACCTGTTCTCGGAAGATTTTTTTTTTTTTACAGTGAGTGACAGTAATTGGCAAACAAGTTTTTCCCTCAACATAAAAGCGAAAGGAGTGTCATTGGTAATGAGACAAAACTTGTTAAAATAAGACGATATGCACTGAGCTTGAGATGTAGCTAGTAACATCAAGTTCTTAACTTACTATTCTGTTGCCACTGATGGTATTTCACAAGTACTGCACTGCATATGATTGAGAAAATGTACAACTAAAACGGAAGGAAAGTAAGAATGTAGATTGTTTTCACTGGTGTATGCATTTTCATCTTATTGTGAAGGTGTAAGCCTGCTCTGACTGCTAAAAGAGTGCCAGTGTAGAGCATTAGCATATACAAGCCTCTTGCAGCTTGGGCACAGGAAGGCCGCCAGGCAGAAGAGGTCTGTGTTCAGATCAGTCTCCGTGGCCTGGAACAATGGTGTGCAGTGGAGTGCCAGCCCAGCTCTGTCTCCTCACATAGAACTAGAGCTGCCAACCCACAGTGCTTAAATCCTGCTACAACGAGGCCTGCTACAACAACAGCAGAACAATGAACTCTAAGTTGCAGAGGTCTCTAGACTCTGAGCCTCGTTAAAGTCTCCGGTCTCTTTTATTAATCACTTCTGAAGCATTAATTTGTCTTGCACTTTCCTATATCCCCGAACCATTGACTCAAGCCTTGTCGTTTCATTCATTTTAACCTGTTATTATTATTATTATTATTATTATTATTATTATTATTATTATAACGTACGGCCAAACAGTGGTTGAATTTTCTGCACTCTAGCCTTACAGCAGTATTAATGGATTCGAGTCCAGGCCAAGCTGTCTGTTTCAAAGTTCGGTAGTATTTTTCTCCAGATACGATTTCCTACTAGTGTTCAAAAACACTTGGGATTATCTGTTGAATCTGAATCGGATGCATGTGTAGTTGTCTGCCTCTCTGTTTTTGCATGGTGATGAACCACTGGCTTGTCCAGGGCGTTCCCTGTGTTTACATATTGTTAACTGAGATCTACTCCAGCACCCTGCAACTCAATATAGAAGATGGATGGAAAGTTATTATATATTAACCAATGTGTTAATTTGTTTTGAAATACTTTGTAACATTGGTTAAAAAAACTGCTACATCAACAATCAAATTGGCTATCATGAATTTATGAACAATTTATAAGAGCAATGGTTTATTTTACCAATAAAATAATAAAACTATCAGAAAGGTGATCACACCTCATCCTTAACCAAACAACTTCGCAACATAATCTGTCATTTAACTATCCGCTGACCGTCATAATTTTATGACTGAACGGTCAGTTTAAAATGATCGATTCTTTATTAATCGTGTGATATCCTGACTATTTGTGTTTCATACATTAAATCGATTTAGTTGAGGACCACAAAGTCCCATGTCGAAAAAACAGAGACCCAGTAAGTCACTGAAAGGACAGCTGACATGTGCTTCATGTTAGCTGAGAAAGTTACTCTGGTAAACGACACAGAAATAAGTCATCAATTAAAGTAACTGAACATACACTTCTATAAGCTGTGTGTGTCTGTTTTTTCCTCATGTGTTTATTAATCCTAAAATAGCACTCCATTGGTGATATATTTCCAAATGAATTCTGTTCACTGAAATTCTCAAAAACTTATTTTATTACTGATCGTCAAGAACCTCAATGTACGATAGATGAACAGGAGAGTAAACCCAGGGAATTAATGGCCAAGACTTAGCCACTATGTCTTACGTACTTATGTATTACTTATGTATTACGTACTATACATAACCAAAATGAATCTGCATCTATGTTGATAATATCTTACATTTCCTTTAGAATATACATAAAAAGGTCATATAATGAAGACAGACTGAAGGAGAGAGGGGAGAGGGGGAAAAGAAGCACGTGCATGGACACACGCGCTGTAAATCACTGTAGGAACGGCAACTCTTTAAAAGTTACAACAAGCCGGCTAGATGTAATGAATAGCTGGGAGGCTTTAAGCTTCAAGAAAAAGAACTCTTCTTCTTGGGCAGGATTTTAGCCTCCTCGTTCACCTTCCAAGCTACCTGTCCTTTCACAGTGGAACGAGCCCAAAACACACACTCGTTGTCCTTTACTCTGTGTGTCTGGTGCAGGTGGTGTAAGTGTCTGCCAGTGGAAAATGTAAGCAAGTGCTATCAGTGACTGGTCAGTCTTGCAGGGGGCAAACCAAGAAAAGATCTTATGTAACAACTGCCTCAAAAAGGGAACTTCTGACACAGACAGGACAAAGAGTTCTTTTAACCCGAGTGTGCTGCGGCTATACCCTCCCTTGGTTCAGCACCAAATTGGCCACGTTTACACAAGATAGTTAACTCCCCTTTGATTTCAAATGAAAGTTATTTTCACTTTAAATTGACTTAATTCCTAATGAAAAATGATGATTCCGAATTTAACTTCATTCCGAACAAAATGACTGGTTTATTCTGATTTTAAAGCAGAATTCTTCTATCTTCATTTCGCTTCAAGTTAAATCTGGTCGTTCTTCACATGCTCGTTCACTTGTCCTGTTGCTAAGATGCGTATATTCCAAGATGGCCGCCCAGAGCAAGCGTTGAACTCGTACAGACAATTTATTTAATGGGAGCTGTAGAAGTAACAGATAGAATGGAAAGAGTAGATGAAGCATAAAAGTGCAGACCTTTTTAATGCTGTACCAAAAAATGTGATCGAGAAAGGAAGAAAAAAACACACACACACACACACACACACACAAGAACTGGAGTTGGAAATTGCGTCACTTCCGCCCCCTGTCCGTTCAGAACCCTTCCCAACCCCAGAGTTAAAGTGGAATGAAATAAAGGCAAATAAGCCTGCTTTTTATGTAAATCTTATTTTTGAATTACTTTTCGTATATAAGCGCAAAGGAGAATACTTTAATTCTGAATTATATAATTTGGAATAATAAATTCAGAATTAAAAAAAACAATGGAACTGTGTGTGGACATTGTCCTTCAGCAACTGATCGACATTTATTCAGACAGTGATGCCCACAATGAATAAATGTGCATTTTTAGGCTTCAAAGTGTGAGTATTTGTGTACAGAGTGTGCGTTTGGGGGTATTTTCAGCAATTTCTTGAATCTGTTAACGTATGGTTGGCTTTCTGTTGTTTTTTTCTGTTAAATATCCGTCTAATCTGCCTCCACAACAGAGCCTCACACCCAGAGCAGCTCAACAGTTAAAGCTGTGAATTGAGATCTGGCAGCTAGTGAAATCTTATATAGCTGATCTACTGAGGGTCAAGAAAGGAAACAGGTTGGAGAGCAAAACCTTTGCTGCTGTCTTAGTGTTTTTGTGTCAAAAGATACAGTGTAAACTTTACTAAAACACATATTTTGGTCTCAAAAGTTGAATTAAAACAATCCCATTAAAGATTTTAGTGTATACAAGATAACTAAACAAAACCAGGCAATTAGTAGATATTAACACTATCAAAATTGTTTTGATAGACACTGGATGATGAACAAGTATGTATAAGTGAAGAAATTCATGTGGTCGCCCAGCTGAAGACTTTTCTGACGAGTGTTAATCATGTTACATAACAATAATCTTCTGATGGCGATGAGACTAATAGGACTATGACACAGAACAAAACACAGGACACCTTTGCTTGAAAAGCCTACGACATAGGGCTGGGCAATAAAATGACATATATATATATGTATATATATATATATATATATATATATATATATATATATATATATATATATATCGCAAAATAACTTCTCCTCAATAGACACATGAAACAAGATCAATAAACTTTTTTATGAATTGCATTTGTTTATGCCTTGACAGACAATAAGAACAGCCAATGATAATGAGAGATGCCCTTTGCTGAACCAATCCGGTGGATGGAACATAGTTGCATAGTGTGTTATATTTAACTTTGACAAAAAATACAAATTTACATAAAAATTACTCTTCCGAAACTTTCAAATCTCACTTAGGAGTAATTGAAAATTCAAAATGGACAAAAACAGTCATTTATTAAATATGTTGGCATACATTAATATCAACTGAAATGAAGAAAAGGATCAAGATAGGAGTTTTCATATTTTTACCATATATCCAACCTTATGTGATTGTTTTCCAATATTTGAGAGTTTTACAATGCTTGATGAAGGGTTGGGCAATACATCAACATTTTCTTAAAATTCGGTCCAGTGCTTTTGGGTGATGAGCGTGATCCATCGATTGTGCTGCGCAAATGATGGATCCTGAATTAGCACACATATTGGCCAATCATGCAAATCACACACAAGTGGGTGACTTTTACAGATTATCTGGAGAATTCACCCATCTGACACTGGGCAGAAAAACAATCTGCAGAGAACGCAACAAAAAAAAAAAAAGTTTCAACCTCGGACAGGAGAGAACATTCTCTTCGTGTTTCTGTCATTGTGGTCAGCTGGGTCTAACATCTGGTCCGTGGGCTAAACCAGGGATGCCAGAGGTTCCAATCCGGCCGGTGAGGTGTGCGGCACGCGTAGTTGGGTCACTGTTGCATTTTTAGTTGTTGCAAGATTGAAAGAGACATTTCACTGCATTTTGCCGCAGATACAAAGTTTAAAAGTGCATGATGTTGAAATGGTATTTATTTTATAGATATATTTTCATGCACGTATTGTCATAATTTGCACTACAACATTTGGATTGGATTAATACATTTTTGTGCTTTCTTGTGCCGTCACTTCACTGGTCTGACCCTCTCTAGATTCCACCTGAACTAAAAAGAGTTTGACTCAACTTAAACCGTGCTAACATGTTTTCTGTTTAATGCATGTCACTTCTTTTCGCCATTTCAGTGGAGAATTCACAATTATTTTGTGCATCTGGTGGTTAATTAAAACACCTGTATTGCAGCTTGTTTGTGAATTTGGCCCAGATTAGTGGGGAAAAAAACCCAATATTTTTTATCATGTATTAACATTTTGAGAAACAATATCAAAGTATGAATTTTGGGCAGTACCATATGTGTGCACGAACGTGTTTGTATGTGTACATATGGCATAAAGACAGAAAATTGAGATAATTCCAACCAGTTAAGCCTGTTTGCAACCTGCAAAAAGTGCCAACACTTCCCACTATGCTGTAATTTAGCACTTAAAGTTGAAATCTGAATGAGGAGGAGCTATAATATGTCTGTGGTATATGATCATAACTGATAATTAGCCTGGCTGGAAATGTGCACCCTCACTAAAACAGACTGAAAAGCACAAGCACACATTCTCTCCAGCAATGCTGATGTCAACAGCCTGAGGTAGCATTACCGTGCACACAGTAAGAGCCCTGTTGCTGACTATGTGAGTGAAGGGGTAGCATGACATACATAGAGAACTGCTGTCTCTTTCAATCTACATAAGACTGAGCATGAGCAACAAGAGCATTACAAAGGACATCAATGCAAGAAATAAAACCATGGAATCTGAAGGAGAAATGCTATCATTAACCGCAAGCAGCACAAGGTGATTTAAAAAACCAGTCATCAGTTGAGTCAAGGCAACTCCACTATGCCAGTTTGCCATCAGCCTCGCAAAACAGAGCCTCTTTTCAGGGCCTAACATCACCGCTGCCTTGGAAACCATTGGATTACAGCAAGTATTGCTTTCCCCATTCCTCTCTTCCCTCCTGGGATGTGTGAGAGTTGGCACGGTGGAGTGAGAGGCCGACAACGGAACGTTAAAAAGGGTTTGCATTAGTAATGAAGTCTGTGTGTGTTGGAGCATGGTCATTAGATGGTTTGTAGGTACAAGTGAAGAAGTGCATGACTGTTTCAGACTTGTAAAGCTGACAGGCCAAGTTTAAGTCAAATAGTGCTCTCAGAGACTGCAAGATATTTCAGCATACGCTTCCATGTTGCCTTTCTTTTTGCTTCTTATATTTCTAGAAGAAGGATGCATTAAGGCCAATATGCACGAAACACAAAATCCATAAAAATAACCCAATCTGTGGATAAGTCATGAATTACAGGGAAACATAGGGGTGATAATGTCAGAGCTGATTTAATAATCACTGTAATTTAGAGTCCTCCTTATTTTTAATCTATAAAAATATTGCACAGATTTTTTTTAGACGCTAAATTGATTATAGTCCTTCACTGGCTGATGTAGTGAAGGAATTTTCACTTATTAATGAGGACACTGCATAACACAAATCCCTGGCATGATCAATAAAGGATGAGTTGAAATGGTATGAGGATAAAGAGAAACAAAAACCGGGCCTGTTTAAGACTAGAGTAACCAGGAACTTCAGGTAAGAAGGAAGATTATTCCCCACAAACATAAGGAAGTAAGTGAATACACATCAGGAGCAATGTCTTCTGGAAAAGCTCATTTGGTGGACTTTTTTTTCAATGCCACTTTTCAAAAGCTACTAATCTACCCTATCATTTTGAAGACCCCCCCCCCCCCCCTAAAAGAAAAGAAAAAAAAGTATAAAATGCTATCATAAAACACAGCTTACAAAATAAAAACAGAAGTCACTGAAAGCAGCCAGAAGAAAGGTGAAAAACAATTCCTTGCAAGCAACTGGCTGGATATAGCCGCTCCTGAGTCACCAAACAGGATGAAGGTGGCATGTTAGCTGCACTGTTAATCCTATTCCATAAACCCTGCGTATTGTTACCTGCTTCGTGCCTCTGAGATTAAACAAATTCATCGGTAGTGTTAATCTGCCAGGGCTGCTTCCTGCAACCTATTATTATTATATGAGAACAAAGCATTCGCATGCAATAGCACATCATGAAGTTGCATTTCTGCCAGAATAATGACGTTAAATGCTTGATTCTTTGGCCCTTTGTTTTTCTTTAGTTTGTACTCAGTTGTGCATAAACTTAATGATAGGTAAGAAAAAACCAATGTTATCCTCCTGTATTCACATCCCTTCATTTTGAATTCATTGTGATTTTACTCCAATATGCGTGTAATTCTGACTTTACATCAGTAACACAGAGGAGTGAAGCTATTTCGGTGCATCATTTTAGCTGTGTCTGCCCTGTGACAAACCAATGACAATGCAACAGTTTATCAGAGCAGTAGGCAATAAATTAAATGTGCAAACCTCGTAGATTGAAGCAAATTATTCTTTCAAGAGCTGTCTGTTCACCATCCAGCGGACAAGTAACCATTGCCATCACAGCCCCAACTTCACTGCTTTGGGTCGGCTAACTGTGCTGCTATTCAACAGCTGGCTCACCGTACCCGATTAAAATCATTCATACAAACATCACTGCTCGTTTGTGACAAATACCAGCAAAAGCCCTGCTTCTGAGCCGCAGGTCAAGGTAAACATACCAAAATGGCATGTAACAAGGTGATAGTTACGCATGTAACAAGGTGATAGCTATGTAGCTATGTAGCAGGGATGTTTTCCCACTCATCACTGACCAATATGCGGCAAAAGACCTCAAGTAAAGCGACGTAACCGACCAGACCCGGGTTATGAAGGGCTGGGGAGCCGCTGTCATGACATAAACTTGCTTGACGCGTGACCGGAGCCGTGAATGGAGATGTCGGGTCAAGCTTACCAGCAGAGGAGAGCTACAATGAGGCACACCAACAAAACGCGCAGCCTCTTCATTATCTTCCCGCGGGGACCAACATCCTCGCTCTTTGGGGTTTTCTCTGATCACTCACGGCTACAAAAGACAGCGAGGACAAGCTCTGTGTCGGCTGAGGACTCGTCTCAACTAGGAATGAAAAGACTACTGTTCTGAGTGTAAATCCTACACTTAAAAAGCACAAATCATCATTGTGCGAGAACACCGTACGCTTCCTTATCAGCCTCAGTACTACTGCTGTTGATTAGTGCATGGCTCCTGCTATGTTCAATCCAAGCTCCAAGTCCAACCAATCAGCGCAGCGTTCAGCTTCCGTGGACCAATCAGGAACGACGTAGCAACACGGCGCTTCATTCAGTAGCCCCGCCCCCTGCACTGAGGGCTGGTTACTGTGGAAGGAGACGTGCTGCTGAGCGAAAATTTTTCAGCGTTCACTATTGAAGTTAATTCTAATAATGATAATAATAACATTTGTGCAACGTGCCAGTTTGAATACCTGGAGGATGCTTTGTTTTTCCACTCCCACTCAGATCAGTCGATCATAACTCTCTCTCTCTCTGTGTGTGTGCTTGTAAAACCTTGAAAGAAAGTGAACACGGTGTTCTTTTGGACTTCGACGTTGCAAAATGCCTTTAAAAATCCATCAAACATCACATGTTTTGATGTTTTCAAATACCAGCAATAGTCATTGGCCAGTGTATAATTTTTGTTGCAAATATGATGTTTAATTGACTCTGAAAATTAACCTACATCTCACTACATTTAATAAAACAAGATCTTGTAAGTATTTTCGACAATTATTAAGAAAGATGGAATAATATATAATATATCATTATTTATGTAACAATCAACCTTTAAAACCATCGACAGAATGAAGCAGTTATCTGTTGCTCTCTAAAAAATAGATGGCCATACCACTTATTAAGTCAATACATGGGCTGCAAATCCTGTTTTGCTCTTTAAACTTTGTTTAGAGGCATCTTTCAATGATACGTTTGTCTCTAAAATATTTTTGATAACACTTTTGGTTTATTTAGTTGTAGGCATCGCGGCTTAAAAACTACATTACCCATAATGCAATATAAGCAAGGCGCGTAAATAGTGCCTGATCATTTTTAATTGCTTGTATTCCGTCTCAATTAAAATATACCGCACAAGACTCAAAAGTTACAACTTGTGAATAAAAATGTAAATTATTCTGGCGTATTGACAGCTGATTTTATTTATTTTTTTCGGCCAGGCGGGGTCCTGAACTGTATTTAGCACTGAGTGAAAGCATTTCAACAGAAGTCAACTTTGGTCAAAACCAGCTCATCGACCGCCTGGTCCCGGTTCCTGGTCTCTGGTCCCTGGTTCTCCAGCAGCAGCTCTCCGTTGTCAGGCTCGCGGGGTTCAGTATGGAGCTGGGCCGGGTATTTCTGTGCCTCCTGTCCGTTTTCGTTACTTTAGTGTCGGAGAGGTTTGTGGTGCTGGCGTCCTTCTCTCAGTCCCTGGACAGCGACTTCACATTCACTCTACCTGCCGGCCGAAAGGAGTGCTTCTACCAGACCATGAAGAAGGACGCTTCTCTGGAGATAGAATATCAGGTCAAGAAAAATAAAAATAAACACTCAAGTCATTTTTAACCAGACTACCGAGTTAGCAGTGCGAAGTGAAAGTGCAGGTCTAATCAGTAACTCACTCCAGGGGGGTCAACACGGACATAGCCTCACGCCCTGTTAACTTGTTGGTTTATCCTTGTTATTAATCTCTACTTTTTATTCACGTATGGAACTTAAACAAACGAGTTGTTGTATTGCTGTTTTTGTTTCTGCACAGCTTTTGTGGCAAACAAAACTATGTACAAGTTTTCACATAGTGGAGTCCACAATTTGGCTTTTTTTACTGGGCAAATTCTAAGGAATAATCTTTTCATGTTGTTTGGAAAAAAAAATAGGCGTTATCATTGAGTTAATTTCACTTAGAAAACATCCCAGTTTTTTTTTCATACATTATGTAGAATCTTCCTGAAAGGACAGCGTAGCCAGGCTCGAGGTATGACAAGTTAGGCCTTGAAAGTAAAAATGGCATTCCTCCCACTTAATTCTTCCTGATTAAACTTCAGTCTACCAAAACTTGTATAGCAACATAAACTCTACTCTGTGTTCTATTTTCTCGATTTCATTTGCCTCTTGCCTCCTTTGATCCTCTGTCATTGACAGGTATTAGATGGTGCAGGCCTTGATGTAGATTTCTTCATCTCCTCTCCCTCTGGGGAGCTGCTGTTCAGTGACCACCGAAAGTCTGACGGTGTCCACACGTAAGCACCTTAAATCAGCATACAGTTCATATTGATGCATTTGTCACAACAAAATATTTTACATTTTTCTTTTTTCTTTTAGTTTAGAAACTGAGGATGGAGACTACATGTTCTGCTTCGATAACACCTTCAGTACCGTCTCGGAAAAGCTAATCTTCTTTGAGTTGATTCTGGACAACATGGATACAGATGAAGACCCTGATGACTGGAAGGAGTACGTCCATGGGACAGATATTTTGGACATGAAGTTGGAAGACATAATGGTGAGGGTGTTGTCCACACATTCCTGATCTTTTCTTGTATTTATTTCAAGCCTTTTTAACCCAAAGAGCACTCCTTAAAAGTGATTTGTGTCGTGACACGTTGTTTGTGACATGTGTCTGACTGTATGACATGGAACTGGACAATGTGTCAACAGAGTGCCAGCAAAATATCTTTTAGTAAATCACACACAGGCAATGTCACAAGAATAGACAATGTTACTCGTGAACTTTCACCTATTGGCTGAGGACAGCCAATTGTTTTAGCTTGCGCCACAGCAGCCTGCACCACCCCTCAACCAGAAATAACCCTCATTTCAAAGTTACGACGACATTGCTTTGTAGGAAATGTGTTCTCAAGCTGTTGAGGAAGTTTGTCTCTCAGACAAGAATCAAAACACTTGTTGTAGCCATCTAACCTTTAGTGATCCTTTCTGCTGAGCTCTGCTCCATGATCAGATGGAAATCTTGTTAATGTTAGAATAACCTGATTTCAATCTCTTTATTCCACGTTAGGTTAATTGCTGTCAGCCTGAATTTCTTGTCCTCTCTCTTTTAGGACACCATCAACAATGTAAAAGCTCGGCTGGTCAAGAGCGTGCAAATCCAGACAGTGCTGCGAGCATTTGAGGCTCGCGATCGAAACCTCCAGGAGAGTAATTTTGACAGGGTGAACCTTTGGTCAGTGATCAATCTTGTTGTCATGGTTATGGTATCTTCCGTTCAAGTCTATCTGCTTCGCTCCCTATTTGATGATAAAAGGAAAATTCGCACATAACATCATTTCAAGTGGAGAAAGAAGAGGAGAAACTATCATGTGCACAGAATGGATTTTCCAAGTGATCCCCCTTTTTTAAAGAATTTCAACAGAAAATGTCATCTCTACACGTGTGTGTGTTGCAGAGATTACATTTAGCAAACAGACATTTATTAAGAACTACTTCACCACAGGTTTGGCTGTACCCTTCTGTACACTGGAAGCTTGAGGGACAATGGAAATGCCTAGTTTAGAACAAGAACTGGTGACCATCAACCCCTCTACTCACAACTCCTTTTTTTTTTTTTTTTTACAGGGAAAGCATTTCTTTCTCTCTTTCAAACTTGTACATTGTTTCATCGTCATCCTTCGATGTTGTAGGTCTTTACATAAAAAGCCACCACATGCAGGTTTAGGAGGCAAATATTTTTCTAGCAAAGCTTGAAATCAACAGACCTGTGGCCAACGCAGAATTTTCCTTTTTTTTTATATCTTATAATATGTTTGAGTACTACCCTAAATCCCTTGCTTATGATTAACTAATGGAAAACATGTTTTTTAATGGAGTCCAGAAAATGTGTATTTTCCAGATAGGTGTGGTAGTCTATCAGCATGCCATCTGCCTGTAATTTAAAAACATTTTGGATTTTGTTCTTGGCTTTGTCCGTCTGTCAGTTCCTCTGTATTTACCTTATTGCCACAAAGTTGTTCAAATTTAGTCACATTTCGCTTCCACATGCCAATGCTGAAGTTTTTGGTGTCCAGGTGGGACTGTGCTGCTAATGCTGCTCTTTGGAACCCAAGAGCTAATGGAGTAAAGGTAAAGGTCTGGTTCTTATAGTGACTACTCCTTGACTGTCTTCTGCTATGATTTGTGGACTTGTGATGGACGCGGCTGCCAACGCTGCCACACTCCTGTTCCTGTCTCATGGCTGCTGGTGGGTGTCTGGTTACAGCGCCTACTTTGTGAAGATCATAGACTGTATATAAAGAGTTTATGGAGAAGATGTTGAGCCTGCCTGTCTCTAGTGACAGAAGTCTATTTCTAGCTTTACTGACACCTGGAAGGTCATTACCACTACCACTTTGCACTGCTCAGTTGAATATGCACAAGCCATCCGATGCCTTGGCAGCGTCTGCATTTTTGTAAATCTAGAAATCTTTTTTTTTTTTTTTTTTTTTGTATTTAATCTGATATTCATATTTTTTAAGACAACATTACAAACTAACATGTGATCATCGCACTGCCTCTGATGCCACAGTACAACCCATTTTCTTGAAGTATTAACAAAACCAGACTTTTTTGATTGAAGGCTTTTTTTGTGTGGGGGAGTCATTGCTTTTTCAGACATGTGGGTGAAGGAGCCACACATTCTGTTAAAATCATCTTTCGTTTCTGGTTATTGTTTTTTTTTTTTTTTTTTTTTTTTGCATTTCTTTAGTTGAAACCTGGCTGCTCGGGTCCAGCACTGGAAGGCCATGTGCATCATGTAAATTTACCCCATGCTGTAAAATAGAAACCATGAGTTGAAGCCTTTATCATTCACAAAGCCTTTTGTTGCGAGTACTTGTCATCAAACTTTACGGTGTTATTCTTTGGAATTTTATCGTTTTTGCCGTACAGTATTCACTTATGTCACTGTTTTGTGTTTCTTACGATTGGGAGAAAGAACAATAATCTGCTCCAACACAGTAGCACTGAGGGCTACTCCTCACCAATCTGTTCAGCTGGTGTCTTGGGGCCGTTAGCATTGGAATATTTTATGCTGATCTTCTGAAAGTCTTAAAAAAAAATAATGAATTAATTAAAAAAAAATAAACATCCTATTTTGTAAAATGGCTAAAATTCTGAAAAGATTTTTTTTAAAACAATTTTAAAGTATTTCTGTGTTACTGAAATTATTTATGTTTGTGACTCAACAGCCACAGTGCGAAATATTTTTACAGTCATGTTGGAGCAGGGAGGTGGGAGGGAACATGGTGTGATATTTATTCTCCAAATGTCCTGTAGTTCTAAATGTGTATAAATAAAGATCCCTAACTTTTTCTGAACACTGTGTTGTTTTGTGCATATCCAACAATCTGCTACACTGTGAAATGTTACATGTTAAATTCCAATTTCGATTATTCTTCAAGACAAAATATGAATGAATGAGAAACAAAATTCAAAGGATGCCTCAATATGTACATGTCAATTTCTGACAGTCCTGAGTTTAGATGCCAGTGTTACAATTTTACACAATAAGTGAAATGTAAAAGCAGTTCAACACCACTGCAGTGACTGTAAAGTGCTTTTTGGAGCCATCATTTACATTTGGATTATTGTGAATAACTAAAGCACATTGTTAAACTTTAACAACAGCAACAATGGGTTGTGTGGGATCAAGGCATCCATATCTCAGCAGTGCACGTCTCCACATTCCAATCTGTTTTTGACAGCCGAATCATTTTTTTTATTGTACTGGTGAAACAATGTCTTGATTATTTGACAATTTCTACATTCATGTGAAAATCCTGATGCACAAACCTTCATTTGCAGAATTTCTCAAGAGGTTTTTCAATACTTGCGTTACACAAACATCTTATTGTAATTTAATCATGACTTTTATTTTATGAACAATTCCATCTCTGATAGTTCTTGCATATTTCCTAGTCTTTTATTTTTTTCATTAACATATTGAAAATCTACTCATAATTACTGTTCATTCTGACATCAAAATAAAGGAGAAGGAAAACTGATACTGCATTTCAGCTTTGCACAATCAAGGCTTCTTACAAGAAATGAGATTATTTCTATTTCTGAATATTTGGGGAAAAAGTCACTTCTGGGTTATTTTACCAAAACTTGCAAAGGTAATCCAGCTTGTCCCAAGGCTGACTGAGCTGTTGTGGTTGTTATTACCAAAGAATTCCAATGTAGAAAAAGCATGTTTCCTCTTTATACATCTTTATACTCTCACTTTTTTTTATATAGGACTTTCACTGATTTATGGTTATTCATAATTGCAGTTCCATTCATGACTTAATTATTCAGTAGTTTTTAACACATTTGTTTTATTGTACTTTGTGAACATTGTTATGGAAAGTGCTATATAAATGCATGTTCCAGTCACTACTTGTGAATAATTTTTCACAGGATTCAATCAAGAACATATCCTTCCCACTGTAAAATAACATATAATCCAGTCATAGAGACAACTGCAGAAAATCCAACACTTCCTTGTACATATCCACCTGATAATAATGCCTATTTAGGATTCACCTCCTCGGGTAGCTGTAACTGTTGTGCCCTCTAGTGGTGAACACATTTCATGATTAAGCAGTCTTTAGGTACAGGATCGGGTTGTGTTCAGAAAAACAATGAATACACCCCAGGAGAACTCCTGAACATTAACGTTTTAGCTATTGGTCTTTGGTGATTGTTTCAACATTGCACGTTGATACATGATACTTATGACCCCGTTATACAATGTAGTGCTGATCCAGATGTAGTGGAGGTTTTTCAGGATGTCAAATTGATGAACAATAACTCCCTTCCCCTTGAAAGATGTAGTTCTGGAGTTCTCCAGTTTAATATTACTGTCACAAAATCTCTTTAAGGATATTTGTAGAGGGATGTATTATGCATAAATGCTCTGTACGGACAAGCTGTCTCCAAGTATTTCAGTTGAAAATATAGGGATGAGAAAATAGGAACTAACTCTGCAAAATGTCAGCTTATAGACTTTTGGGCCCTCTGAAGTCCTTAAAGGTTTGTTGTTTCTTTGTTTTTTAAGTGGACACCGGGGAGTTAATGTCAGCATGGCCTTGAAGAACAGGCTTTGCAATATGTTGAATGTGCATGTTCTTCTTTATAGGCCAATCTCGGATATTTCATGCATAGTTCTTTGTGATGGTAGAATTTAGCACGGAAGGAGGGAAAACAATTAAAAACATAACAGATAGAAGTGTGTTTATTCTTGAAACGATCACCTAACATCCCAGGGTGAATTTGACTGGGGCTGCAGTTACAGAGTCAGACGGCAGGGGGCGCTGTGGGCTGCAGTGAGACGCTTCACTTCCGGGGTAATGTTATGAGTGTGTACCGTCTACGCTGAAGAACATCCAAACCAGGTCGGTAAAAATCTTTTCTGGAATAGTTTTCTAAATATTCCATCTAATCTGCATCACATCAAAGTCGATACAGATGCGTGAAGCTGAATAGCAGATTTTATAGAAGTGTATAAAGATTCATGTTGATCGAACAGCTGAGAGTAGATCTGTTTATCAGTTAAAACACTGCACGTGACACTGACGCTCAGCTTTTATTCATTTACAAACTTCTTCACTTTTAATCTACATCTCATCAGCTTCAAATATTACGAACGCGGACAGAGGCTGGTTGTGTTCAGACGGCATTTCTGCTGATGTGAAATACACTGCTGATCACAGATTGGATGAAGTTTTAAGTTCCATATCAATCCAGATTGTTGCACATGTCTGACTGAACACTGTCTCCATTAGCAAAGAGTCTTTGTGAATTGTTCTGCTTCTGTACATGCAGTGTAAGTTTCAGAATTTTCATTCCACCTGACACAACCTGAGCGGTTTGAGGGACTTGAGGGCTGAACGCAGTCAAACTCAAACCTTCAGACTACACTTCCAGTTACAAGACTCCTTCACTGACATCTGTGGCGCCAGTTTTGAAATGCATGGACAGTGTTGTCACTTTGTCCAGTATAAGTCACTCTTCCTAATTTAGTTTCTTTCAATAGTTTTGAAATCTACGTAGGAAAAGAAGGACGCAGGGTGGATTTAGCATGTCTGTACAGAAATGTGTGTGTGTCCATGTGTGACAGGGGTATGGGGCCAGATGGAGCCCCTGGACCAGCTGTGCCCTGGCGGAAAGTGCTGTGGGAACGCCAGCCTTTTCCTGATAACTACGTAGACCAGCGGTTCCTGGAGGAACTTCGGAGGAATGAGGGTATCCGGCAGTACCGCTACTGGACTGTGGTGAAGGAAGCAGGCTTTGTGGGCCAGCAGTTGTCCTGTGTGGCCATTTTTATCACCCTCTGGCTCTACATGGAGCAGGTAAGGCTGAATAGTCTGCAACATCGAAAGTCTTTGCAGAGTTAAACAAATGTACCATTGGTGTCTGCTTTCTCCTCAGGGTCTGCTGCCCCCTGAAACACTGCTGTGGACCAGCCTCATCTGTGCATTGGTGGGTTACGGGCTCCACCAGCTGTTGTCCACCCATGTTGAGTCGTGCAGCGAGCCTCGGACGCACCTGGCCGATTTACAGAGTGCCACGATTTTCCTCTCCTTCACTTTTGGCTTCTCACCAGTTCTAAAGACGCTCACAGAGTCAGTGAGCACCGACACTGTTTACGCCATGTCTGCCGTGATGCTGCTGGCGCATCTGGTGTCGTTTCCTTACGCCCAGCCCTCACCTCCAGGCAGTCTGTCCCTAAACGCTGCCCTCTTTGCTTCTGTGTGCTTGGCCTCCAGGTTGCCGGGCACTCTGCACACCTTTGCCATGCTCAGCTGTGCCCTGCTCGTCTTTGCCCTGTGGCCCTGCCTACTGCAGAGGCTGAGGGAAAATGCCCCGAGCCAGTTCACCGGGGTGTGTGTGGGAGTATGTCTCGGAGGAGTGGGAGGTCTGGGGTCCCAGTGGCTCGGTGGAGCCGTGCTCTTAGCTCTGGCTTTGGGGAGTGTGACATTGCTCTGTCCTTTGCTGCTTGTTAGACTGCAGCGGCACAAGGACAACATCCAAGGACCCTGGGATGAAGCAGAGATTCATGAGGATCTCAGTCGCTTCCTTCACTAACACAGTGAAGACAAACACCACTTTAAAAAAAAAAATAATGCTGACATTAATTCCATGAGCCAACAGAGAGCTTCAACTGTGTCAATGTGCTGCCAGACTGCAGTTTTATTGGTGTTGTACATCTCAACTCAGTTATTTTAATGCACATCTGTGTGGACAGCCATAACTGTTGGCATTCTCTTGCAGTGAACAGGAAAATGTTTTTTAAAGTTGATGCTGCTAACAGTTTTCCATGTTTTGACCTCAGAGTTTGTACAGTTGGTATTAAACTTGTTTGCAATGCTGAATAAGAATACTGGAGACACTATGAGGCAGGACACCTTTGGTGTCAATTATGTTACGAACATTTGTGGGTATTGGTTGTAGGTGTTGAATAAATGAATGAATATATTTGTCTTAACATAATGGCTTGAATATAAAGAAGGGCTCTAAACCTCATCACAAATGAAAATTTCTGTCCTTTTAAAAATCCCAGGGGGTATTTAATTATCAAGTTGCAATGTTTCCTCAGTGTTATTACTAGTATAAAATACTAACACAGGACCTTTTGTTTTTTTTGTTTTTTACAACAAAAGCTTAATATAAGTAAAGTCAGTGCAACTCTAAAATGTATGCATTTTAAAGCTTTGTCTCTCTTTGGGAGATACATTTTTTTTATTTACCTAATTAACAACTTTAATAAAGAACGTTTATGTTATTTAATTCGTACTGTAATAAAAGTGATCACAGTTCCTGAAGTGTATTCAGTTGCAATTGAAAGTGCTGTTGTCAAGAAGTGAACAGCACTCCTTTTGAAAACTTTTGTTAGTTTTACTTTTCAATTGAAATTAACTGCGTTGTCTATTTGATTCTGTTTTCATGTACATTTGTTCGATACGCATATCTCAGACAATATATTCAGAAATTAAACTGTTTTGTAAAAAGCTGGAAAAAATATTCTCTCTGTTCAAAGAATTAATTTTTTTTCAGTGAATCAAGTAAATTAAGACAAGTTTAGAGATAAAGATTGAATAAATTTACATACGGTACTTAAAGATACTCAAAATACCCCAAATATTACTGAATAACAGCAATGTGACTTGTAATAGATTTCTACCACTCCCAGTAATGTCACACAGAAGATGCTGGACTGTGTAGCCTGACCAGCCTCATAACATCTGCTGCAGTGCTGCTCTGCAGGCAGTCAGACGACTGGACAAACCGTCCAGAAAATGACAGAAATGAATTAAACTTCTTGATCCCACTGATGCCGCCATCTGTCTAGCACTGTGAAGGACACTGAAATCACTGCATATTCTTGAATTCTGTGACATTAAATTGTATTTGAAAAAGATCAACTTTACAGAAACGTGTTGTCTCTCTTTCAAAACGAAACGAGATGCTGTCAAGTGTGCACCATCCTTTCTTCTTGTCTCAGGAGGAGTCGGGAAACTCCTTATTTGCCCCAAGGTGTGGATGCAGCTCCAAGTACTGGCCGCTAGGTGTCGTGCCTGCATCTCCTCTCTTGGTGCTCTGGGCAGGCAGGGGCTCTCCCTGTGCAGGAGCCATCCGCTACTACTACTGTGCTATGGAGTTTGTGCATGGATGGAAATAACGAATTAAAAAAAAAAACACCCACCACTTGAAACCATCAGCTGTTTAAGTGGTATTGCTGGGTGTCCTTATGAATCTTAATGCATATACATTTGCTCACACTTAATTAGAATTCAAACTAATTTGGACTTCATAATTTCTGATATCTTCAGAGATCAAGAGTTTGGAGCAAACAAACTCTAAACCTTTACACACAAGTAGCAAATGAAAGTAAATTCGACTGAAATGCTATCATAAGGCATGTTATGTTTGATATATGGTTTTCTGTTTGATGGATGGATGGATGAACCCTGAGCTGTTAGCCAGGCACAGTTCACAGTGCACAACAGATCAACGTTTGGATTTGGCAAATTAAAATTCTCCTCTAGTTTTTTTTTTTTTTTTTAGTTTGTGTCAATGTATTATTGTTTCTTTTGTTAATACAGATCCGAATGTATTAAAATGTATTGCTGCCATGCCATCAAATGCAGCAAGAGAATAATCGTTTTTCCACAACTGATATGCCATTTGGGAAAATTCTAGGTTGATGATATTTAAATAAATTCATTCTATTTTATGTCTGTGTGCCTTTTTCTTCCATGTAGATCATCTATACAGGAAAATTGATGCTTTTGACAGTACCATTACTGTTCTAACATTTTAAAAGCAATGCTTTTGTACTTGAGTGCAGTAAAAGTAGTGTAACACTTCTGAACTCTTTCCACCTCTGACTACTTAAAGAAATTAAAGAAAGATTCTGTTGACAATAACACCAAATGGCATTTTCAGTACTTTTTTTTTCTTTGTTAACTCCTGAATTTTGCTAGATAAATCATATATGGTTTATACTAATCTTTGGAACAGCACCAAATAGCATTACTTCAGAGCCAGTAAATTCTTATATTTGAGTTTGACTCATGTACTATAACGCACAACACATGTACCAATGCTCTTTCAGTGCTTTCCCTGGTGGTCATCGTCCTGAACATTTATGTCAGATAAACACTGAGCTTGACATGTGGCACTGCCAAGTAAGTTCCTTTCAACTTGCATGGTCAGGGTGACAGATTTGTTGAACCATATTCACCAGCAGGGTCAGGCACGTCACTTAATGTGTCCGTAGTGCCAGTGCTGGGCCTGTAAGAAGGTGTTAATCTACAGTTTTTGCAAATGTTTTTACATGTCAGGTGGGAGGACAGAGAAATGTGGAATGAGGTCATCCAAGGGCACCAGAGTGATTTAAAACAGGTCTAGCAGCCCAACAACAAAAATAAATGCTTTTGATTAAACTCTGGAATGAAAGAAACATAGTAGTGTTACTGAAAAGCGATTTTTTTTTCTTGATGCATTCAAAAAAAATGAGAAAGATGGACGCATGCTCAAAAATAAAACACCCTTTTATTCACAGATAGTACAAATGGTGTTTGTGTATTTTCTAAAAGTATAGTAATTCATATATGGATTTTTATTTACACAAAGTTAAGGCACTTGAGAGAAATCAGCAGACCGTCATGCGCATTCCAGCGTTTATGGCCAATGGATATTATGTACAGAGCAGGCTCAGGACGGAGTGAATTTTGCAGACAGCCGCTCCCTGAGGACACAGAGAGAAGCAATGTGTACTGCTTCAGATGGATTACACATCAGGCGGCTCATCGCTGTCTGAGGGTAGCGTTGCAGCTGGAGGGACCACAGAAGGCAGATGGGTAATGGAGTTCATCGCAGATAAGACTCATTTCACTGTTGGGATTGCCGGGGGTTGCCTCCTGGAGACAAGATCAGACATTGTTTTATTGTTTTAATCAGAAATAAATATCATGTCAGAATATTTTTAAAACCCACTACATAAATATCTATATACAACATTTCTTGATATATTTCATAGGAAGAACTGAGGCTGGAATTCAAATATCTTGTCTTACCTAAATGTGTGCTTTTAAATTAAACTACATGTAATCTGCCACTCTGACTTGGTGCTGCTGGAAACAGATCCAAACAAACATTACCTGCTGATACCAGAAACAGAGTGTTGTCATGACAGATGTGGAAAAACAATGCCATGGTTACACAGCATCAGTTTGGTGTGGCTGCATTTCATAGAGAAAGCATGTGAAAATCTGAGGGATTACTGAAATGGCTGAACAATGCTTCAGGGGAAACACGAGAGAGTTGATTTCACAGCTCTGCACTCCAAATAGTGTTGAAATCAGGGTTCACAGCTGTTCTCAATAACATCTCTACCTATATATCTATATTTTCATTGTTCAAGACACCACACATTTTGCTATACAAGTTGCTGTCCAGTATAAACACATTTTGGAATAGAGTCAATGAATGTAAATAAAAATGAAAGGAAAAGAAAATCACACAGAAGCCTTATGCACTATACATCTATCTATAGGGGAGGTAGAGAGACACATTTGGAAGGAAAGAATCAGGAGAGGAATGAGACTCTATGCGGGAAAGAACCTAAAGAACCATTGGAGAGCACAGAGGAAATGAGGCAGAGAGAAAAAGGAGATGCACGCCAAAAGCAGGGGAGTAACCAGTGAAAGAGGAGAACTGAAGAAAAAGTACAAGAAGAAGAGGTACGGGGAAAATGAAAAATAACAGCGACTGCATGAGTGAAATGGAGGAAAGCAATAAAACAAATGCATGCCTGGAGAAAAGGGGTGAAGGGAAGATTGAGGATGGAGAAAAAGATGAAAACTTGATGGAGTGCTTAGGCCTGTTGTCTCTGGCTGCAGTAGAAAGTGGCGACCAAGAGAAGCCCAGTCTACTGAGGCTGATGGGAAGGAGAATATGAGAAACACATTTTCCAACAGACCCCCACCCAGCTCAAATAACAACTCTCCCTCTGCCCCTGTGTCCCTGCAGAGGATCATTTGATTGTGAGTTTTCAAGTGTGTGCGCATTAATGCCAGGCCTGCTAAGACCCGGAGGTCATGGTAATACAACAGATCAGGTTGCAGGGCCTAATTTCTGTAGTTTCACAGTCACCTTGGCACACTGGCGGCTGGACGGTCATGCTGGCCGGTGAGCTGCTGAAAGCCGTGAGTGGAAACGTGTCCTGTGTAAGGCACCCGGGGAGCAGGTGGAGCGTGGCCACGCGTCGCTGGCTTCATACCAGCCACTGAGTTTTTCGGCTGACTCAGGCTGGGAAGAGGAGACAACCTTAAGTGACAGCTTACTTGCACAGATTCTTGCACCACATGCTTTGCTGTGTGCATACCTGGAGGGTTGTATCCATGAGGAATCCACAGGTGGAGGCAGGGGAGTGGTGCAAGTAGAGGTGGAGATGTCCCCAATGACAGCCAGCGCCTCCTTCAGGGCGGCATGCTTGCGGAGAACTTCTACGCGGTGCTGCTGCTGCTCTGGTGACTCATCCATCAGCAGGGAGCATTCTCCAAGAGCATAGAGCTGGGCCAGGAGCTCAGAGCTGATGAACTCCTTCACCTACAGGGAGGAATTATTGACTGTCGTGACAAACTCAGCTGGAGACTTTGTAAAGTGATATTTTACTCAGATTTAAAATCTGAAGTTTTATTTCCATCCAAAGGTTTTCTTTTTAATTTTCTCCATTCAACTGAAATGTGATGAGATAGTGTGAATGCCAAAAAAAAAAAAAAAAAAAAAAAGCAGGGAACACAACTAACAGTGTTGTCTGGGTATCTTACACTGTTGATCATGAGGTGCATAATGGTCTTTGGCATGAGGTCCCGGACAGTCTTGAAGATGATTCCCATGTAGGAGTCAACCAGGTTCCGGATGGTCTCCACTTGACGCTCAAGCTGCGGATCTGTGAAGTTTTCAGTGGATCCATTCCCTTGCTCGTCCACCTAAGAAGCGACAGAAACAATTTGGGAAATAATTATAGCTTACAGTAGGCAGTCCCTACATTTCCAGTCATGAACATACAGAAAAATGTCACGTGCTGCAAGGACAGGCTCAAAGCTGGCAGTTTGTGCTCACGTGAACACGTGAAGTTATAAGGATCTGTCTCAAGAGTCATCACCATATCATGTCATCTATTCTTTGCTTGTGAGCAGAAGAAGATCAATTGATGGGGTAAGAACAGGGAGAGCAGAACAGAGAGAACACAAAGAAGAGAGGTTGGGAAAAAGAAGAGGGCAGAAGAAAGAAAGGGGGAGTGGGTAAGGGACGAGGAACTGCTGATTAGAAACAGACTAGAACACACACACCACACACACACACACACACACACACACACACACACAGTAGTGACATCATGGACCAGGAATGCTGTGCTAAAGAGCCAACGACAGAGCGGGATGGAAGGGGTGGGAGACTTCTTTTTTCGCTCTGGCAGGGGGAGAAAAGGGGGAACATGGAGAGTGAGGGGTACGGGGTTACAGCCAGGCTTTATGGTAAGAAAAGGTGTTGGGTGTGCAGATACACATAAAGAGGTGAAGCGCAGGTGCTGCTCCCCACAGTTAAGGTCAGGGTTGGGTTTAATTAGGTTGAATTAGGGGTCACAGTACTCACAGCGACTTTCTCGGGGTAGATGCCGGCCCGAAGCAGAGACGCCTTCCAGCTGTCCAACTCCTCCTGAGAGTTACAGGCCAAATCAAGGCTTTTGTAGTCTTTATACACGTTCCTGCAATTTAGTACATTGCTGTCAGATGTCTCCACAGAATACACAGTAAAAAAAATTCAACACTCTGGGGTTCTTTCCACTGTGTTGCTTTGTACACCTCAACAAATACAATGAGCCGTGGTGAAACTGGGCCACAAATTAACTTCTAGTCATGATAACGCACAGTTCATTCAATTTTAATCCATCGTTTAATAGTAGGTCGTTCACTGGTAACAATACTGAATGATCACAATGTCCAAAATACAAACAGAATTTTAGCTATTTTGAGAAAATCTATCTTTACTCACGATGTAGTATCATCGAAAAATAGTGGCCAAAATAAATCAGAATCAAAAGAAATAGTTCACTGTTTAGGTTATACCTTTCTAACAAACCTACCAGTGCCGACCCTCTTTGTCCACAAATCAGATACTATTGAGACAATGATGCCTTCATGTGTAATGTGTGAATACATCAAAATAAGCATTTAAAGAGTTAAATTTCCTGTTTACCCTAAGTAAATAAAATTGAAACTGAATGCTTCGTACTTCCACTCTGCACGTCTCTTCTTCTAACTACATTTTTATGGACTTCTCCACTCTATTATTCAATTTCTATAACAGAGCTAGGTGTAATATGTGGTTTCTCATTCATTTTCATGTAAGCAGTTTTAGTGATTAAAAGTGTAACCTCTCAAAGAGGGGCACCCAAACCTCCAGAAAGAAATTTACTAAAGTGTTTTGTCGATGACACAACTGAAAGATTGTTTTGACCAGCACATCTTCTGTCTGTGCTGTATATCTTCTGTATAAAACTTCTGTATAAAACTTGAGTCTAGTCTGCAATAAGAGGTAATGACGTGAAATCTCTATCACTGACAGTTTTTTTTAGTAAAATGCAAAAAACTTTCACAGCCCATAACACGCCAAATGAAAAACTACTCCTGAGTATTTCAGTCTGGTCATTAGTGCATTTTAAAAAAAGATGTGGGATTGTGCTTACTTTCACACAGGATGTATATTAATGAATAATTGTCGCAACTTGACGATTTAAGTATGTAGACTTTTTTTAAAAAAAAAACGCTTCCAGGTTGACCCATTGTTTATTTTAAGTGCTGCATTATTAAAAAAAGAAACAACATAATAATTTAGGTTTCAGATTTAGATCGTCTAGAAGCATTTCACTCTCTAGTAATGTAGCATGATGTTAAGTAATATACTGCTGCAACTAAGTACGTTGCACAAACGAATACGTTACAGCAAGACAAAACGGACATCCAACATAAAACATGATTTATTTCTTTTACATTCTGTACTTAATTTAATGTCCTTTCCTTCAGGGTTCTACATCACTGTCGTGTTTTCTGTGTCAAAGATTCCAAAGATAATCTTTACTTCTGTCTTTACTTCACTGTCCCTCTAGCCAGCTCTATGCTGTAGCTAAATTCAGCAAAAATAAGAAACAAGCAATAGATCTGGAGCAGGCTCTGCCCCATCTGTTAAACATTTATCTTTAATCACTCAGTTATTCCTTCCTTTCCTTCTTCTGTTGTTTCGTTCTCACATTCAGAACACATAGTAATTAACCTAAAACACGTGAAAGCTTTGTATGTGTGTAAGCGAGGATGAGAGATAGAGAGAGAGAGAGAGAGAGAGAGAGAGAGAGAGAGAGAGAGAGAGAGAGAGAGAGAGAGACATATAGAAGAATCATGATTTGAGTCTTGGCTTAATGCGCTTGTGACTGGGCTAGGGTGGGTGAGGCTAATAATTCAGGGTGTGGTGCTAACAGAAAGGGACCAAAGCCAACAATGACAGTACTAAAGTGCTATTACACAAAATCAGGACACCAACATTTGTGTACACTCATGAATGTAGATTCAAACGGCTGTCTAAGCTGCTTTATCACTTATATCAACAGTTTGCGTTATTTCTCCCTGAGGTGTCCTATGGTTAGTGGAAGTTTTTTCACTCATCTCATCTTGAGGAATTGCTGCAGAACCCCAACTGCTTATGATTTAAATAGTTTCCTGAAGTTTTCAATTACTGTCACACAGGGACAAAGTCCTTGTAATGTCTGCTGCTAAACACACACATATGTACATATAGAAATGGTAAGAGAGTATGTGTGTGTGTGTGTGTGTGTGCTGGGGGGGGGTGTTGAGGGGAGGGGAGGGGGGGCACACACAGGACAGGACAGACTCTGACACATTCCTGGCCGATGGCTCTGATACTCTCTCTCTCTCCTGCTTTCTTTCTCCTCTCAGCCCCTTCCAGTTCTTCTCTCTCCCTCCTTTTTGTGGTGAGTCGAGCAATTCTTTCCAAACAAGAGCAGCTTCATCTCTGATCCAAGCTCTCTGGCTTTGATTAGCTGCTTAATGAGCCTGCCGTCGGTATGCTGTGGTCTATACGCGCACTCTTTGCAACGGCAGATACACACATGTTTAAACCCACACAATGGCTCTCAAATTCAGTTTGCGCATCTGAATGCAGCACAGCAGAGAATTATAAACAAAGTCCACATGTACAATCAGCCAGGAATTGTTTCTGGTCCAGACACAAAACATGCACTCTGGCACTCTCATTGTCTCTTAATCTTTCTCAGTCTGTTTCGCACACATAAACCCAGAAAACTGCAGCCCAGGACTGCCCTCAGCAGCCTGGCATACACAACTTGGCCACAGAAAAACTAAAACGGCTCCAGCACCCAATGGATATCATTTTGGTTCCGGCGGCGAAGTTGAGTGGAAGGGGTCAATGGAAGGGCAAATCACAGCACAGATATCTCCTCCCTTTCCTCCTCCGCCATGTTCATCCTATTTCAAAGATCACCAAAATTTCAGCAAGCAGGTGACAAGAGCACTCCTTTTCTGACTCAAGCACACACACAAAACACATGCCTTCGGTCACACCAACAAATTCACATACACAAACCTTGACTCTGTGTTGAAGAGAGAAAAACAGAATTTGCTTGACAAGAAGCCCCTTTCCACATCTCTCAGCTTTATGTTGTCAAGGGGAAGCATGTACTTCTTCTCTTTCTCCTGAAAGAAAAAGAGAAATAGTTAAATGAAAAATAAAAGATAAAATTTGTGACATACAGCATGACAAGAAACCATGGTAGTATAATGGTTAGCAGTCTCACTTCTCAATCACAAAGTCATGGGTTTAAATAAAGGCCTGGCCTTACTGATTAGAGTTTGTATGTGAGCTTCCTCTGGATACTCTAGTTTCCTCCCACAGAGGTTAGTTGGTGTCCCAAAATTGTTCCTAGATGTGAATGCGAGTGTGTGTGCTGTCCTGTGATAGACTGGTAACCTGTCCAGGGTGTATCCTGACCTCCCCCATCGTACGATGGAATTGGATCCAGTACCCTGCGACCCTTTGCAAAATTAAATGGTAGATAGATGGATGAAGAAGGTAGCACAAGTGTCAGTCTCAGGAATGAAGTTGCTTAAGTTGGGGAATGAGCTAAAATAGTTGTGTCAGCAACTATTTTCTAGCTTGTGCTTTGAACACAGAGACTTGAACTGTTGTGGGATGACCAGGTAATGTGCTAGAAGAGCATCTTACTTCAAATACGATGATACGTCTGACTGTCAGGCTGACTTACATTAACAACCTCTGAACTAGTGAAAAGAGACACGCTGGATAAAGAAGAAAAAGATAGGGTGGAAATTTGCCTTTAGTCTATAGGCTGTCATCAGTGAATGAGCTTATGAATGACAGAGAACATTTGGTAGAGAGAGGCATCTAGAATGAGGAGAACCAGACAGCAAGGAGGCAGTGTACAGAGAAGTGAAGCAAGGAGGGAGGGAACAAGAGGACTACATAAAAAAAGAGGGAGAAAGGCCGAGCCCACATGTGAAAGTCATTACTCAGACTCAAGTACTAACACAACATTTCTCCTAAAACAAAGCCCTTCCCCCTCAATCTCTCCTCCATAGATGAGAAGACCTAACCTTTGAGAAGAAATGACCTTCTAGAATGGCTGGTCTGAATAACAGGCAGGAATTTGGCAAAGTGACGTGTATGGATGATAAATATGGTAAACTCCACAGAACAAAAATACCAATTGCAGAGCAGCAAATAGGGTCTTAAAAAAGCCCTGGATGCTTCTTGTATGCATAGATTCACCCTTGCACATGGACACTTGGAATTAAACTCATGTACACACGCGATACTAGATGTCACTATGTCAGTAGTACATTTTGGTCTTCCCTCTCCCATTGCACCCCTGAACCCTACGACTCTCTTCCTTCACTCCCCTTTCCTTTTTTCCAAAGGGGCCCACTTCCTGTAACAGAGGCTGAAAAAAAATGACAGAATGCGATTGGCGCTTGTACAGCAACATCTGGGATCGCTTTAGACACACGGGGCGGAGACTGGATCGAGCATAGGGTGCGCTGATGGGGTAGAAATAGAAAGTAGAGATGAGAAAGAGAGGAAGAGAAGGGATAGAGCAATAGATGGAAGTGTATTTTGCAAATGCAGATGAGGAAATGCGGTGGAACATCGAGAGCTGCAAAGAGCATGAAGAAGAAACTGGGAGAAACTGCAGGCCACTCCAGACTGGATTCCCCATGGGTCCCGTCAACCCATATATGGCTACTAAGTTCCTCCCTAACTCGTTTTCCTTCTCTCACTCCCCTTTATTTCCTTATGCCTTCCTTGAGTATACAGGCAGATCCGTAGCTGAATGAGTGAAAGTGCCACGTCAAGACTGGATACTACGGACTGGGACACAGCTCTGAGGACTGCCGACTTGCCATGCACTGACATCTAAGAAGATGGGACATGCAGAGGAGTGGATGTCTGGTGTGTGTGTACTTCGACCTCTTGCTCAACTCAACACTGAGACCGGATAAGAAGGAAGAGAATAACAAAGGAAAACTTTTGCTAACTCCTCACCACCAAAGGCGGGACAACAAGAGCACGACCGGAGATGTCAGAGGAGAGGCCAAAACGAAGAGAAAAGAAAATGAAAAGGGGTCCTGCTCCGTCATCCCAGTGTTCAGACTACCTGTTCAGGATCTTACTGGTGTACAGTAGTCTGCACATTGGTTAGACTGTGCAAGGAAGTGCAACAGTGACCTACAAGAGCATCATCAACACAGACTCAGGACAACATGAAAACTCCAGTGTACCCGACGCCAACTCAAAAATAGGGACCTATGGTCTCCTATGTTTCTTTCTTGCATTTGTGATAATGCCTTAAATTTTGCACTTACTATCAACATCTTTAATGTCTTCAAACACTGTGGTTATCGCTTTCCTAAATCATGCAATAACTCATATAGACTGTAGCATGTCAGCTTAAATGAAAACATTACTAATAAGTGGAATATATGATCTATATAATAGAGAGAGTGAGTACTACATACAAGCATGAAAACAAACAACTTGCAACTGTTTTACTAATTTTCAAAGCTGTAAACCTTCAATGCAACAAAATAACTAATCAGCTAACACTCGTGCAGACAAACTGAATAGTTGTACTTTTTCCACAGTGACTAAGAAACTAAGAAACTAAGATTCTTCAACTTCTGCATGTGCATATGTGTGGCAATACGATCAATCTTGTTTTCACAGAAAGTGTGCATATTGCTTTGGATGTGCATGTACATACACAATATGTGTGCATACTTACTGCATTATTGGACTTGTTGAGAAATATAAATCAGAGCTGCAGTGTCTGAAGCTAAATCTGTACATCCTTGAGACTAATTGATTTGCAATACAGAAAAAAGCCTCACACACATACACACAGTGGAGTCCATGTGGATAAAGTATATAGGCATAGCCATCTGTTTTTCTTCAGAGGGCCTGGTGGAGCCCTGACAATCAGGGGGTGTAGGAATGTATGTCTGTTCAGTGTGCCGTGGACATTAAACTCTGAACTATATTGCTGTTCTCTCAGTGTGAGGTCAGTGCGAGGTACAAACGCTGGTGTGGCCAGAAAAAGGACGCAAGGCACAGTGTGAAAAGGGGTTAACAAATTGTGTGTGTGGAAGGAAAGGGCACAGGGATGGTGAAAGGAATATCGAAGGGATGTTTTTTGAGGATGAGGTGGGGGGGGGGGGGGGGGGGGGGGGGGGTGTTCGAGAGGGAGACTGGAGGAGTTGAGGAGACAGGGGGAGTGGAGAGGGGGAGGTCTGAAGCATATAAACGGCCATGTGGGATTTCTCTGGGCAGATCTTGGAAGATGGTGTTTGGACAAAGCTTCAGATTTTCAAGCCAGGAATGTGCAAAGTCCCAAGGAGACTGCCAACCACAGAAAAGGGGAGAAAGAAAAAAGAGGGCAAAACAGACAGAGAGAGGGTGACAAAATGGAGTCTAAGGCAAGAGAGGTATAAAGAAAGAGAAAAATAAAGGAATTTATCAGCCAAAAAAAAAAAGAAGAAATGTCTGTGGAGGTAATGTGGGCGGGAGATATGAGAGTGGGAATAAGAATTGAGAAGAAGCAGACGTTTGGCTTGTGTGTGCGTGTGTGTGGGTACATGCATGTGTGCATTTGAAAAGGCAGTAGATATGATCTCCTGTGATAGCATGGTTGGCTGACACTGCACTCAAGCCTCAAATATTTACAAACAGCTGATAAAACTTCAAACACAGCTATGATAGGAGGTGCAAAAATAACAATTTCTAGACTGGATGTGCATTGTCATATAAGTTTTAAATCTTGAGGTGATGAATAAACGTAACACTAAGATTTGCAAACAACTAACGTTTATTAATCTGATGTGGTTGACAGATATTCGCTCTCTTCGTTTTTGGTTATTTGTTGCAGATGTGTGAGGTCTGAATGAGGTGATTCGTAAATGCTTGGAAAGGGAATGATAGCAAAAGGAAACCTTCAACTGTGTGTGCACAATGTGCATGCCTGGGGCTGTGTCTGGAACACAGTGTTCAAGTGATCCAGTGTTTATCTGAGAAGTGACCATGTGTCAGTCTGAGAGAGTGTATATTTTCCTCCACTATTTGCAGCCAACTTTATTTACATCAGAGTGTGCATGTGTACTGTATACTGTATATACAACTCTGTTCAATCTGTGTGTGTGTGTGTGTGTGTGTGTGTGTGTGTGTGTGTGTCTGTTTGGCTTGGGGCAGCTCCAGCTGTGTCAGAGTGAGCCGGTCCAAATGCCTAAACTCCCAGAAGAGGAAGAAAAGGGGGAGTAAGGGGGAAGAGTGAGGGGAGAGCAGGACGAATGGGAGGGGGATGTCAAGGGAATGCATAAGGGAAACATGCGGCGTTGGGGTTCAGTTGCAGATTTTGGTGACAGGAGAGAAAATCTACAGTTAGTTGGAGAGAGAAATATAAGCTGAAGATAGCCTATTAGCAGTACATATAATGATGACACAAAACTTTCATCATGGAATGACTGTGTGTTTACTGTTACTCACAATGTGACCTTCAAACTGTTTTAGTGTGGCTACTGACAACAATAACTTATTTTGAAAAACATTCTCCAAACTGTTTGTACCAATAACTGAACTGTCAATCAAGCAAATATTGCCACCAACATCATAGCCCAAATGTGAACCATCCACCTCTCATGTTTTCATTCAGATGTGTGTTTAGTGTTTGTTATTGTTATTGTTTGTATCCAATTCAAATGCTGCATTGTGTCCCCTCCACTGATCTCCCACCATGCTCTATGTCCTTCCCTTTTCCCATGACATCAGCTGTGAAAGGATGAGACTGTTGTGGTGTGTCTGCCTGTCTACACTTGCTGTGCAGACCTTCTGCTCCTGTACAGCAGGCACAGACAGGCAGACAGATGGCAGCCCCACTGACATCAGAAAAGAGGACACCATGGACAACTCTGCCACCTACTTCAATAAAACAGCAGGGAATTTATTGATGCTGTGATAATATCAGCAGATGAATGATTTCCCCTCCACTTAATTCTCTGAATGTGCCTAATAATCTGCTCACTCAAGCTGAGATGTATCAAAATAAAACTTTGTTGAATGAAGTAACCTGTTATTAATATACGGTTGTCCTGAGCAGTTCAAGTAATAATTTGTTTAGGTAATTAAGCACAAAACGAGCTAAATGGCAAATTAAGGTTCAAGGCCTCACCTCATCATCCTTGAACCAGGACAGACTTTCTGCAGATAGGATGAACCAGTATTCTCTGGCTCTGCCTTTCATGATGCCCATGTTGTTGATGGTTAACCAGCCCTTGCGTATGACCTGCACAGTCAAAGAAAGGGATCTTAGATGGCAACACTCACAAGACAGGTGCAAATAGAGTGTGTCCAGAGGACAGAAGTATGAGAAGGAGTATAGCTTGGAGGAAGATTTGCAAGCCAAAATGCAGAGTGGACCATGCTAAGGAAAAAGCAATAAAAGTCAGACACAGCGTAATCTTGCTCAGTTCACTGGAGAAAAAAACTGTGAAATGGCAAAAACAAGGTTCCATGTATACATCCCAAAATTAAAGGAAACATTTGTATTAGTAAACATTTTTGGAAGAGTAAAATTGAGAAAGGTAAGGGGCACAAGGTGAGGATTGAAAGAATACAAAAGAGTGAAAAAGGAAATGGCAAAATAGTTTGTGACAGTATCAGATTACGTGAAACAGAATTGTGAAAGTTTGAGGAAGCAATATTGGACTCACTAGTCGAGTTTACATGGATTGTATTCCTCAATCTCACTAAAATCAGTTAAAATAAATTAATCTGAGTCGATCTGTATATATGAATACTAAGCAAAATGATCATGTTCAATCTGCATACACATGACCCCAACTGAAAATGATGACACAGTTTACTTTGACATGTGCAAAATGCCTCTTTCTCACTATCTCCAAAGGTGCAAAATTATAAAAATTGAAAAGTGTAACCACTTTTCTGGTTTTGATATTTAGCTTTGTAGATAGCAGTCTTCAGAGCATCCCAGCTTGTTTTCATCTGCTCAATAGTCCTGTTAATTCTGGCTGCCACCAGCGGATCATGAAACTATTTGAACAACTCACACAGTTGTAGCCATCCAAATGGTAAATGGACTACACTCATATAGTGCTTTCTACACTGCATTAACAGAGCCCAAATCACTTTACACTGCATTATCACATTCACCCATTTTCACACATATTCACACACCAGTGGAAGCAGCTGCCATGTAAGGCAGTCAATCCATCCGCTGGGAACATTTAGGGGTTTAGTGTCTTACCTAAGGATACCTTGGCATATGGAAGAGGATGGAGAATCGAACCAACAACCTCCCAATTGTAATTTATTTGCTCACTCAGGGTTTCCTCTACGAAGTTTGTCTTAACCAATGTCCAGTTCTCCTGCTTCGTTGCCGTGTTTGTTTTGGTTTTGCCTGTTTTGTATTTTCTGACAATGCCATTATGAGATTCCTGAAAATACTCTATTCATCAGTTTATATGCAGCATCAAGCTAATTATCTATCAGCATAGACTACATCTTTTAATCCGATACAAAGTTTAAACTGAAGCAAGTGTATCAGATGGGCAAAAGCAATTACATGAGACCTTCTGAATCTGACTGCCCTACCAATCCAGTTTTAAGTAAGATTTTTGGACCCATGTAAACGAGGTGACTGTCAGCATGCTAACCCCAAACAGTTAAGACTGACTTCAGTTTGCAGAAATGCCCTAAGAGGCAGCAGTAAGAAATCTTAAAGAGAATGTTCTCCTACTATTAGACTTGAACGAATGGCCACACCCTGCAGAAAGACAAGAGGATGAATGAAGTGGTACCATTAAGAGCACAAGTTTTTTGGGGATGGCATTAATGTTGAAGTGTGTAAACTTCAATATTAATGGCATCCCCAAAAAACTTGTTAACCATGGTCAAGCCAACATGAGTAACTATGTTAATGACTTATTAAAGCTGTAGCTACAGTGTGCTTCTGTTCAACATGATTGTCAGACATTAGGCCTGCTCATGAAAGCCATACATATGGCAACTATTTGTAATTTAATTATCCCCACTCTTAAATATGTCACATAACTATTGTGCTGCATATCAATCATAACATTTTACATGATGGCCTGATTTCTGTCAAAAGCCACAATCAATTATTGAAACACTGCAAAATTTCAATTTGTCAACATTCATGATTATGGGTTAATGCTGATTTATATCTTTTACATGACATGCGGTCATAACTGAAAACAAAGGCAAAACAAAATACTTACATATACATCATACCTTTGCATTACAGCTACATAAACATGTTAATGTGTACATTTTGCATATGTATGCATTATTAAAGGTGCTGTAGGCAGGATTCAGCATCTCCGCCATCTTGCTTAGGGTTACCTAAGCAAGATGGCGATTTGACCCATCTAAGATGGCGATTTGAAACCCAGCACAGCCAATCCTGTCCTGTTTTCTCTGACATCACGCCCTTACGCAAGTTAAGCCCCTCCCACAAGAACATGTGACGAAAGCCCCTCGACCAATCACGGTTAGAGCCTCAGGGGCTCTTCTGATTGGTCAAAGATACCTGGAGCTGTCGAGATTCCTTTTCAGCTCAGAACAGATGGAAACGCTGCGCCCTCGCGGTAGTGCAATTATGCTACACTCCTAAAGGATTATCAATGGATACTCTAACATTTAATCCAAAGAAAACACAGAAAAATTAGCACTGACTAGCAAAATCCTGCCTACAGCACCTTTAATAATAACGATGCTTTGCCACATTTTTTTCCTGGCATATGCACAGGTACACATTGTTAGGATGAAGCACTCGAAGCCAAGTGGCTCACTATGTTAACTGTTAATAGTAAAAAAGTGAAACACTAATATGGTGTTGGTTTGCAAAAAAAAAAAAAAATTTTTCAATCACTGTTTTCATTTCAAGAATATTTTTGAAAAACAAAAAAAAAAACTAATAGTGAGAAATAAGAGCTGCAGATAGGCCAAAACTTAACTGTCATGAGTAAAGAAATACTCACCTGGTTTGCTGCCATCCCTGCTGTGATAGTCTTCTTGTTGTTGTGATGATACACTTGCTGGGCACTGACAGACAAAAGAGGACAATACACTTTGAATTTTCTAAATTGTACTCAATTGTACAATTCACAAAAATTCATGTTACTTACGTTGTGAAACCAACAAAGTCTTCATGGTTGGTATTTATGTAAGCAAGCTGTATGTCAATAAGTAGCAATACCTGAACAGAAAAAAACAATTAAAAAAAGTGGTTGTGGATCAACAAGGCTCTATCCTGATACTGAAAACAAATGTGCAATATGCAAATATAACTGAATATAACCTGGTCTCTGCATTTACTCGTCTGTTCTCGAATTTCAGTGGTTACAATTCTTTCTGTCTCATTCCGTAGTTTAGGAAAGGAGTTCAGCTATTGACAAAAAAACAGGACATAAAATGAACTATAGCACAGTTCTTACTACATAAAATGTGCAACAAATTGAGCAAGTTATCAACCATATTTATACCTTATCAATGCACTGGTACGCAGTATTGAGTAGTTCCTCACTGACCATGTCAATAAAATTCATACATGGCCCTTTCAGTCCTGATACCAGTTTCTTCACTATAGCTTCAAAGGCCATGTCAGGAGTGAAAAGACCCGTTCTGTAGGGTAAAAATCAAACGTTATCACAGAAAAAAATACAAAAAGAGGATTTAAAATCAGAACACTAAACTGCACCTGACACCGTGGATGTTTCTGATGGCATAGTTGATTTCCCGTCGCAGTTTCCTTTCATCGGTTTTTATCTTCAAACATGCAAAGTATGTCATCACAAGCCAAAGTCGGGCACTTAGTTGAGTATTACTGCTCCTAGTAGGTCAACAAAACTCATACAGTATAAAAAGACAACAATCATACAAAAAACACATGCACACCTTCAGCAGTTCGTAAGGGAAGCGCTCATGGAAGATTCGATTGATCCTGGCACCACCTGAGAGATGAATGGTGTCTACTTTGTCACCAGAACCCTCAATAAGCTTCTCAAAATCAGCAGCCAAGCGCTGAACTGACCTTGAAGACAGAAACACACAGATCAGAGTTACTGTGCACACATATTTCATCTGAAAGACACTATATGGAAATGCATGCACAAAGACTGATGGTCTGACTGTAGCAAAGCCTTGGTCTTGCGTGCAGGATCATCAGGACTGTAATCTCTGTATTCTTCAGCTTCTTTTTTCAAGGCTAGAAGCTGACTCTGCAGATGACTGCGGAAGGCTGGCAATGTGTCCCGGATGTGATTTGTAAGATGCTGGAGACAAATATTGAGACAGTGACAATGGTTACGTATATGGTCCTTACAGTGGTACCTGTGCATGCCTTTAATATAAACCTGGTTCAGTGTTCTCTGTAAATACAGGGTCCCCATGCGCTCAGCCATGTGTTTGTAGGCTGGATGGGACAAGAAAAAATTCTTTTCTTCCTCCAGAGCTGTCTGAATGTCCTTTTTCCCATCAATGTCCTTTTGACTTCGGTTCACCACCCCTATATAGCCTGTGAATGAAGAGATAAAAAGGAAATGAAGAGCACAGGATCACTGCAAGACAGACAATATGCAAGAGGAAAAAAGAACAATCAAGGACTTTGCTGTAAGACAAATTTAGCTTGACGTTTCTGACGTGTCCTTGGGAACTCTTCCCAGACCACACATTTGTTCCATTATGACTGTATCATAGAAGCAGGAAATGTGTGTGCTTGGGAGGAGGAGGGACAGGACAAGTTTTGTAGACTGGGCTGAACTCAGTCAGGACAGTGATAGATGTGCACTAGATTTTACATTTATCACTTTTTATTGGCACAAAGGACAATTTTTCCTTCAAGTCCCATGTTTATTGATTCTTTTGAGCTCTGTGCTGCTGGTGGGGTTCGTGGGCTTGCTGAATGCATTTGAAACATTGGAGAAGCATGATGGATCCAGCACCTGGTAGTGCTTTATTCAGTCTGGGTATCTTGGATGCCTCCTACATGGATGCTGTCCAGCACTCTCTTACTTTTACTTTTTCTTTTTCCTTTATTTCTTTTGAAAACACCCTTTCACAGAAACCATTCAAAACAAACTTGTGCTAGCCAAAAGACAGGCTCCCACTAATTAACTCAATATTGTGCTACACTTCTAACTACTACACAAACTAATATCATCAATGACCAAATTCCCTACTCTTTAACGGCTGCCAAATCGAAGACACACAGATACAGACAAAGTAATATGCTCAGTTTCACTGCAATGATGACAGATAAAGGTCATATTCAAATTTGAAAATGGCTACAAGTGCACTTTTGATGACTCATTCACTGATAACAGACTCCATAAGGATCAGTCTGTATATGCATATGCACAGGCACAGGTGCTTTCTCTCTCTCTCTCTCTCTCTCTCTCTCTCTCTCTCTCTCTCACACACACACACACACACACACACACACACACACACACACATATACACAAAAAAAAAAAAAAACCCAAAAAAACAGCATACCTCTGCGAAGTGGAAGCAACCTGTTCTCCAGTATGTTCCTGGCATTGGTTCCTTCATCCATCAGGTCCAGCTTTGTGATTACTCCAATTGTACGCTGACCTAATGGGAAACAAATCTTTCATTGCATTACTTATTCATCGCTTCATTGCTACATTTATACTGTATCACTGAAAAAACAAGACCTCATTAAAACAGGACGGTGCAGTACTACATTCACATGACATAACATTTGCTGCCATAGACACGACTTACCTTGTGGATCAACATCTTTGGCCAATTTGAGTGCATCTGAGTTGGCTAGGTCTGTGTTGGCAGGAGTAACAGCCAAGATGAGACAGTTTTCTTTACAGATGTACTGCATTATCATGTCTCGTATCCGATACTCTATGTCTGGTGGCTGATCGCCCACAGGTACTTTGGTGATGCCGGGCAGGTCCACCAGAGTCAGATCCAACACTTTAAAAAAAACAAGAAAATACAAACATGAGCAAACAGAAATCAAGGTCAAAGAACTATCAGAAAGGTATAGGGTATATCACACAAACACAGACGGTGCTACCATGTGGTGAGTAAATCCGTAGGCAGATCGGGTGAGGAGAAATGCCCTTATTGGATCCCGTGAGTCTGGTTGTCTCTGCCTCAATTTCTTTGCATATCTCATCAAAATCTGTGAACTTCTTTCCCTCGCAATGAAGAAATTCACCATATTCTGAGAAAAACACAGCAAAAATGTTCAGTACAATTTTCATAGTTATTATCATGTGAAACTTAGAACTGTCAAAATCTGTAGGTCTACTGTGAAAATAAGTGAAAAAATCATGTACTGTAGTCCGAAGCCAAAACTGTTTCAGAGGATGAATCTTTTACATTTACCAGAGTAAAACAATAGAAAGTGTCTTACTTTTTTGAACAAAAAACAATTAATTAATCTCAGTATTTGTACTGAGACATTTTAAAAGCAATTAGTCTAATCTCTCAACAGTAAGACAGTTATGTTTTTTTTTATTGTTCTCCTTCAGCAAATGTGCAAGAGTAATTTCAGACTGTTTCTGAAATCATGCAAACAGTTTACATTCTGTTACTGTGTTTTTCAGGAAAAGTAAGCAAGCCAGAAACATTTAAGACACATCCCAAACCAGATCATTAGACGACTACACCCACACTGTCAGGCTAATCAAGGAGCCATATTAAAATATGTACTACTGCCACCTGGTGGCAATCTGGATCTGCAGAAAGACAAAGGGCCGGATGAGCACTTTACCTGTGGTGGAATTTAGCAGCTTAAGTATTAAAGGTCTGCGAGTTACAATCCCAGATCCCCGGGGAAGGAAGTCTCTGTTAAGACAAAGGCTGAGTTGGAAAAGGACACACACTCTCATAAGGTCAAATGGAGACTGCTACTGCTGTAGATTTTGTCTTGAACCTTAAACTGAGAGAACGGGTTCATGAGATAAAATTTCAAATATTTCCATACATTAAGCTAAGTTCAAATATATAGTGTGCTGCTAAGGAGAACTCTTAACGTCCTCTGCAAAGGGCAATCTATTCACTGATTCTCAATTACGTTCCATATCATCATCTAAGATTTTTAACAAGAGGGCTGAAAAATAGTTAACAGTAGGATGCATGAAAGCTACAAGCCAAAGGCAGTGTTTACCACATAGAAAGAAGTGTACAGGATAAAAAATGGACCTCCTCCTTCCTATTAAAGGCACATACAGGAAGTTTGTTTTATTACATCCTGCCCCGTGCACAATCCTCCCAAAAAAGGGTGTCATAACACAGTTATGCCAGAGGCAAATAGTGAAACATGATCAAATACCCACAATCATTCAGGAAAGAAGGTATGACTAATCAGCTGCTAATGCCACAGATAATGGCCTAGATTCCATATTGACTTGAAAGAAGCCAGTAGGTATCCTTCAGTTTAAGGAGCTCCACTGTCTCATCTGTGATTTCAGGAAACTGGGGAACTACTGATTCTCCAGCATTCCTTTCAGACAGGATGGAAGTACTTAGTCTCCCTGTTACATACTAAAGTTTCATACTAGCTCCTGGACTTTTCTTAAACAAGAGTTTTATTCATTAGTGAACTACATTATTTTTAGGACCATGAAATTTGTTAAAGGTCAACAAAGGATGTGACACAACAAAGCTCTGATAGATCCAGTGTTTTTGAAGGTGCTGACTTGTTGAATGCTCCATATGCTTCAGGAGCCATAATTAGCGGCATTTCATTAACACCCACAGGCTGTTTGTTAGATAAGCTGCTGTACTGAGTTCTGTCAAACAGACCTGACACATCAGGCATCAGCCACTTCAGAGAAGCAAATATAGCCACAATGCTTGAGCTGGGTGGAGGCTATGATATAGAAACACATTGATATAGCAACATGGATTTGCTGCTGGATGGTTCTAATGGGTTTAGAACACATGTAAATCGCAGTGGATTAGAATGTTTTAACCAATAAATTAAACACAGTTACACAGATTTCTTGTTCTTTGTGCACTTTGAAAGAACAGGGTCAGAAATGTTGACTCCATCAGTAAGGTTTTTCTCACAACTGATTGAAAATTTTAGTTGGCTATTCAATTTTTTTCCATTGTACTTAAATGTTTTTGTTAACTACAAGTGATGTTTTATAATGTGTGACTTCAACAGTTCTTCTTGCAGTAATGCACTGATACTGTTCCAGGCTTGTTACTCATCACTTTGTTATAAATGAAAACATCTGTGGGTGACTGTCACTCTGTTCTCCTCAAATACAAGTAGTTTCTTTTATGTAACTTCAGCTAAATGAATGCATGACTCTGTCATTAATTACACTGTATCATACTTGTCCTTATAGCACCTGTCAATGTGTTGCAGCTACAGCAAAAATGGAGTAACTCCTTGAGCCTCATAGCAAGCAGTAGCAAGACTGTCACAAGTTCATTGGGTGGAATCTGCATATTCTCCTTTTGCTGTTTTTTCCACAGATATCTTTGTATTTAAAAATGTGCATGAGACATCAAACCTTTGTGTGTGTGTGTGTGTGTGTGTGTGTGTGTGTGTGTGTGTGTGTGTGTGTGTGTGTGTGTGTGTGTGAGAGAGAGAGAGAGAGAGAGAGAGAGAGAGAGAGAGATCATAAAGGTATGATATGAATGTGATAATTAATGCATTCTTAATTAAAACAATAAATCTATCAATTAACAAAATAATCAGCCAATCAACCTTACTTACAAATTGTAGTCTGAATGCTTCATTACTCTAATGTAAATAAAAGCACACATCCATACGGTATGCTGCTGATTGGCCCCATGGATGAGGGTGTGAGGCTTACCTGCCAACAAAGTTTTCCAGCACGGAGCTCTTTCCTGCACTCTGGCCGCCCACCACAGCGATCTGGGGCAGGTGGAGGCTGCAGCTCTGTCCCACCCTGCTGAGGGCATCATGGAGCCGGTTGACCAGCGGGATCAGGTCATCCATCCCCAGGTTGCCCATCGCAACAGCAGCAGCAGCAGCAGAGCAGCTATCGCTACCTGTGAACTCTACTTTCCTCCACTTCTACACTCCAGCTCGCGACAAAGTTACTGCCATCCTTAAAGACTCCTCGCAATTGTATTTGGAAGCAGTTTGAAACAAGACAAGATAAAGAGACAGAGATCAAACTGCGTTTAGAGATAGGTACAAACTTTGAAGGTCCCAAACCTGAACGGCCGTTAGCCCCTCAACACGTCGCGTGAGTCTGGTAACAATAGTGTCCGCGCTTGAACTCACAGAACTCAAGTCTCCGAAAGCAACTCGTTGAGGACATTTCAGTCGGTAAAAAACTCCAAAAGTGTGTAGCTTGTCGCCTGTTTCACACCCTGGACGGGGGTGTGGAGCTGGCCGCGGAGCAGCGTTTGGTCCATGGAACGGAGGAAAACATTTTCCTTTGACAGCTAACGGAATAAAGTTTTCTGCGCATGCGCGTCGGGGACCAGGTCTAACCCTTTAACTCGCCCATATACAGAAGATGGACAAACTTCAGAGCCAATTATAAAACTTATCGGACACCAGCACAGTGGTCGCTCCCGTGGCCGATTGCTATTTAAAATCCCACACGTCCAGTGTGGGTAGGGCTCCTCTGCAGTCCTGTAAACACTGCAACCAGAACCAGAGTGTGGATTCATCTACTGTAAATAACACTACTGCATTCTTAGCCAGTGAGGGAGTGACTGCTGCAAGGCAGAAACACACCAATACAACACTGAGGGATAAGTTTAATGTCAAAATAATCCAACACCATGTCCATGCATAGAAGTACATGCACAACATTTTTTTTAAGAATATTTTTTTTAAGAGTACCATACTTATAATGCAAAGTGAAACTTTTGTCAATACAGTATAATATAGTTTTAATACCATGCTTACAAAGTGTGTATATTCTCCTATAATGACCAACATATCATCAGTGACATGTTCAATATCGTCTCTTCCTATTTGGTCAACCACTGATTTAAAAAGCTGTTATTAAATTGTTTCAAATGTTAGCAAAAATTAGGTGAAAATGGCATAAAGATGCAATCATCATGCAGAATCTTTATCACACAGTCTTCTCACAAATTCTAGGTCCATACAGTATACCAAAAAGTTTTATAAGACTGCGCTTGTTTGTTTTAAAGTAATTTTCAATTACTAAGTTTTTAAAAAAAGTTTTGAAAGCTCTTGAGGTTAGTACACCAACCGCTCACCAATAATTTGACAGATTTGAGAACAGGCTTTGGTGCTTTACTGTGTTGGAGTTTGCATGTTCAGTTCAACTCAGCTTCATAGCGCCAAGTACAACACAGTCATTTCATACTTTTACAAAGAAAATCCAGCAGCTCCACATGCTCTCTTGTGAATGCCGGGGGTTTCTTTTTTCCCCACACTTCAAAGATATGACTTTCAGGTTATTCAATATTACCTGTAAATGTGAATGTGAACAAGTGTGACTGTCTATTCCTCTGTATTTGCAGTACGATGGACTGGTGACGCTAAGCTGGATAAAGTCGTATTAGAAAAGATGGATCAAAGTCTTCAAAAACAGCATCATATCCCAAAATATGAGAATATTTCATATGATAATATGCTCTTTAAAAAAATGTATAACCCAATTGGTTATAACGATGATGATTAAAATACTTAAAGATGTTGTAAACAGTTCTGGTTATGAGCATCACAATAACTGACAAAATCAGTTTTTCTTATACAATTCTTATCATTAATTTTTCTTAGAAGCACTCCTGCATTAGACGCATTTATACATGTTACACTGCATTGAAAATCATTGTTTACATCTCACAACCTTCACCATATTTCTTTTTCCAAACAGAATCAACACATTAAAACCCCATAGACACTCTTGGTGGCAATCAAGCCTCACTCCACTTTAAGGTCCTTTAACAATGTTGCGATGTCTATATGTGGCTTGCGGTTGGGTTCAGTTCTGTCCGAGCACAGCGAGCTTTGCAGATCTTTTCCAGCTTGATTCATGGATGGGAGGATCTGGGCAGCATCCAATGAGTCTCGAGCACACAGAAGGATTTCATTGGTCTCCTCTTCAATCTTCCGAGAAAGAACAGTAGGAAACACACCACGCACACGCTCAAGTACACTGTTCCTCAGGGTGGAGTCTCGACATGCAAGGTTCAGCATAAACACACCTGGCAGAGGGAGATAAGGGTGAAAACATGAAGGTAAATTTTAAGAATTATTCGTAGCGTTCAAATTTATAAAAATGAAAGGGAAAAAGTGGGGTTTTATTTATTTTTCTACCTCTGGGGGTTAATAATCTCCAAACTTTTTGCAGCATGGGGGTTTCCACAAAGGCAGCAGGAGGACAGCTCATACCCAAAGTGCTGTCCTTGTTGTCAACATCAAACATGATGCTGTCAAATAAAATACCACCTACAAAGAAAGATAAGCAACAGTCAGATTTTAGCAATAGTATACTCGCTCCTGACATTAATTGTTCTTGATTGTAATTCTTCACTGACCTTCTTTCTCTAGTGCAGAGATGCGATCAAGACCATCACCAACAGTGACAGTCAGACGGTGATCTGGCTGGAACCCAAACCACTGCTTTGCCACTTCCAACACAGCAGGGTCAAGTTCTACAACCTCCACTGTAGTGTTGGGCACAAAGTCTCGCAGAAACTGAGGCAAACCTCCACCACCAAGACCCACCAGTAGCACTGACACTGGAATATCTAAGGAGAAAAATACAAATCAAGTCTTATATTTCATATAATGTGATCACAACTTGTGATTAAATAGTAGCTGCTTCCTTTCACCATTAATACACACCTTTATTCTGTGGGGTCCCAATGCCAAGCATCGCAAGGCTGGCCACCATGACTTCATGGTGAGTGCAACAGAGAAAACCACTGTCCACCATCATTGAGGATGACGATGTTACTAGAGCTGCAGCTGCATTGGCCTTCTTCTTGTTCTTCTTCTTGTGACTTGATGCTACAGGAACACAATCATTCCAACCCATCTGAATTAAGTTAAACAACTACACATGGCATGTACAGAGGTCACCAACCCAGGTCCAGAACAAAGGCTCTCCAGGACCAGGGTTGGAAACAACAGACTTACAGCATTGTTTTATAATTTAAGATCAGTAACCTTCCAAAGTCACTTAAACACCTGGGCAGATCAAGAAGTATGATTCATTGTATCAGGTCATGACATTTACAGGCAGGAAAGCAGCTCCACATTACACTGTTTCCTACATTAAACTTTAAACATTAAGCTAGTTTATATTTGTGAAGTAGAAGTGGCAGCAGCACTCCTACTCAATGTTTAGCACATTACATTTAAAAACAGGGACACCGACTCCTTCAACCCTTTTGTTGCTCTTCACTAAGGACCCTTAGGAAGTCTTTTGTTATTTAAGGGAAAATTCTTCTCATCGATTTTTCTGAATAACACACTCAACTTGGATTTTTTTTTTTAAGTTAGACTAAATGTACACATGGCTCAAAATTTCAGTGATCTGAATTCATGTTACTAACTCCACTCCCTAAAGAGAAACTTATAAGCAATTCAAAATATATTTTATGGTCAATTCTTGCAGACAACAAACACATTTTCTTGCAACTCTGTATTTGTAAATGCATGCATATATAAACAGATACAGATACAAATGCATATTAAGATAAATGGGTAAACAGAGAGGAAATAGAAACTTCAAATATCTCTAAAGATATCGATTACATTTAGTTTAAATGTTAACAGAATAACCAGAAATTCTTTCTAATCTGGAATCTTTGTTCAGACAGACCAAAGAGTCCGGTGGGCCACATGGTACTGTTGTTTTTTGGTTCTTGTCTCATAGCAAAGAGGTTGTGTATTCAGATCTTTGCCTGTGTGTGCATGTTCTCCGGTCAGGGCTGCTTAATCCTGGTCCTTGACGTCCAGTGTCCTGCATGTTTTCGGTCTCTTCCCACTTAAGCACGCCTCAATCTGATGCTGAGGTCTTCATCATTAAAAAAAAAAAAAAGAAGCCCAGTAACACACCCCCATTTCAATCAGGTGTGTTGCAACTGGGAGAGACCTGAAACATGCAGGACACCAGATCTCAAGGACCAGGGTTGAGTAGCTCTGATGTAGGTCTTTTCCTGGTGCTCTAGTTTCCTCCCATAGTTCAAAAAAATGCATGCGAGACTAACTGATGTAACTAAATTGTCAATAGGTGTGAATAAGTGTTATACTGTTCATCTCTCTCTGTCTTGTGATGGGCTGGCAATCTATCCAGGATGTACAGTGCCTTTGCTCAAAGCTAGATGGGACTGACTCTGAAATCCTGAAAAAAAAAAAAAAAAAAAAAAAAAATGAAGTGGATGGAAAAATAACATGAAACAGTTACCAGTTTTTGTGGCGATGAGGCGGCTCTCTGATTGAACAAGGCCAGTGTTAGACAGGAACACAAGCCTACGGTAGAGTCCACCATCCTCTCCTTTGACATTCTCCACACAGTATTCCCCACTCAGCTGACTCACACCCCTGCTGACCTCCTCTCTCCATCCAAGATCACCTCCCACTGACAAAAATGGCACCTACAGAAGAGTCAAAAAACACATGTCAAAGTAATCTTCAATTCTGGAGACAAATAACATTTGGTTGCGTTATAGAATACCTGATGGTTGGCAGGCATGCCAGGGGGTGCTAAGTCCATCACCATTGGTGAGAGTTCTGACTGGACAGCTTCCATGCCTGGGTACTCCTGATTCCTGTGCATTGTAACAACAACCAAACGCCGAAAGTTTGCACTGGCTGCTAGCTGCCTTCGCCCCTCACTTGAACTATAGAGCCAAGCTGTCTCACTCCCTTGAGGAACTGAAAAAAAACAAAAAAAACAATCATAAGTTACAGGCACAAAATTATAAACAAATTAGAACTGAATTAAACAAGTGTGACACCCATGGGAATAAAAGACATGATAAAATGACAAAAGAACTCACCGATAAATATGGCAAACTGATTTGTTCTTGGCACTTTGGCACCTGGGGCACAGTCTTGTACTGCGAGACTGTATCTGGGGAGACCAGTCTTGGTGTGACACAGGGTGAGCGAGAGGTTGGAGCTGGCATCTGTTCCTGTGCGGAGTTTCTTTCTCAAGACAGAGTAAGCCTGATGCTCCCTCACAGCCGATAGTAACTCTTTAACCTGTGTGTGACGAACAGGGGTTCCATTCTCTCCAAGACACATTTCCAAAATGGGTGTAGGCATAGGCTGACGAAACTTCGTGCAGACCAGGACAAAAACTGGGAGTGCAAAGGAGTCCTCTTCCGTATTGTTTTCTTCTTGCAGGCAGTGGAGCCTCACTGCATACCCAACTTTCACGAAGTGCTCCACTGCCAACTTGATCACACTTTCCTGTGCCAGTGTCACACAAACATACCGCCCACCGACACTGAGCACACGACCGACCTGAAAACACAAAAAAAATAAGAAAAAAAGAGTGGTTAATAAGAATGCAAAGACGCATCAGTCTGATGAGCTGCAACATAGTTTAAATCCTCTGTGACATTTGGCTTGCCTAAATAACAACTATGAATTACAATGTCAGAGAAAATTAACCAGTCACATCACAATGACAAATGAAAGTCTTACGATGTTACACTTAAATTTTGCCATAAATAACCGAACTATTTTGTACAGTTTTTAGGGAGCACTTTGAAGCAATTAATTTGATGATTTTGCATTACATGCTGTTTGGGTAATTTTATCAGTGTTGCCATCACGCAACAAAATGTTACACTGACAAATACAAATGAAAAACATTGCATTCTCCCCAAGATTAAAAAAAAATGTACACACACACACACACAACACATCAAGAAATATTAAAAAGTAATGAAAATGTACCACAACAAATACGGAAACAGACAAATGATTTACTGAAATGAAAAGTTGCATCCAAGACATTACTTTTGTGATTCTCGAAATTACATTATTTGCAGAATTGGACAGGTTTTACCTCAGTTAGCATGTTTCTAGCCAAAGCTCCCTCTTCTTCAGATGCCATTGCATCCAAGGTGCCTTTGTCAAGAGCAGCCTGGAAAGTGGCATCCTCATATGGAGTTTGTGTAGCATCCACTTGATGAAAGGTTAAGCCAGGTCTGCGAGCAGCATTTCGCTGGTTCATGTGCGTCACAACTGTTTCGCTGATGTCAATGTTTGTGAGATGTTTGTAACCAACATCATACAGTTGTTCACTGAGCTCAGAGTTACCACAGCCAACTACTAACACCTGAAGGACAAAAAATCAGAACATGTGCTTCAATAATGAGTGTAACAAGAAATCTGAGGCACAAAGTTGTGCAAAATTGTTCAATACTTAGATACATATACAGTACAGAGTGAATATTTTCAGTAGTCATTTAAAACACCAAAATGAAAATGCTTGTAGAAGTTAATAGTTTTGTATGTTAAAAATCAGGCAAAAAATGTAAAGTGAACAAATTAAGTTAAGATCAGCATTTGGATACTGTTAACCCGAAAAATACTATTTTATTACTATTTATTTTACTATTTTTCTTTACAATAAACTTGCAAAATACACTTTTTTTCTTCATGTAATGTGCAGGTAGGTTATACCAAATATGTTGGAAGAAAAAAAAAGATCATGTTTGGATACTGGCTTGATGACACCCCTCTGCTTCTCTCACCCCAGATAAGACTCCATCCTGTTGATAGATCCTTTGAGGGGGGCTGTTCGTTTCCGCACTATTTGTGTTGACATTTATGGTGGTCGTGGTGTTGTGTTGATGAGTGTATTTTAAGCCTATCAGAATCCTTCTTGACAGTGTTACTTTATGGATAAGAGACAATTTTATTCACACTCCCCTTGAATTGTCACTCACTATAGTAAGTCAGCGTAATATAATAATCAATACCAATCTGTGAAAGAGTACATTATTTGGAGTGAAATTCATCGGATAATAGTGAAAATAGACACGGATTGATTTTAGTAACAAGCATTTTTGACTTTACCTTATCTTGTACTTTGATGTACTTGTGTAACACGCCGCACAGTTTGTTGTAGTCGCCATACCATTCAAAAGCCTTCTCACCGCGTTTCTTGAAAAATTTCTCCCAGTATTCTGCAGAGCTGAACTCCTCAGCCGTGCGAGGTAAAAGACTCATTGTTTGTCTTGTGGGGCGTTTAGTCACACCTAAACTAAATCGTTAACAACTGCAACACCTAATGTTATACACCTTTCCACATGGCAAATCATACGAGTGTTGCACACGGACAAAATTACCTCGAGCACCGCTCGCAGATTGGTCAATATGAAGTAGGCGGAGCCAAATATAGCACCGTGATTGGCTAAAACCTTTAGAGTTGATATGATTGGCTGCCGTTAGTTTTGCCGGTCCGTCACTGTTAATACTCCGGATTGTTCTCATCATGGCTGTACCTGCAGGGAGATCTGTGGTTTTCGTGACTGGAAACGCCAAAAAACTGGAAGAAGTAAGAGCCCCTTAAGTCTGGAATAGTTTGTTCTTCCTCACTTTTACAACTCTTGTGGGATGCTTTCATTGTTTCGCTTCTTCGTTGATTCATATTGTGCCAGCTAAAGTGGCAGCGAGACACGAGCTGTAATTGAATCCTCTTCCTGGATGTGCAGTGACCCCTATGTGTAATAATACGTGTATATTGACATAAAAAATATAGTGTACTGACCGTCAATTCGCTTAAGAAAAAAACGTATTTACTTAAATGTCAGCATTCAATATTTTGAATTTAGTTATTTTGACATTTGCTTCAGTTTTGCCATTCAGTTCCAATCACTGCAGAGCCCTTCAAAAATACTCTCCTCAAAACGCTGAACCATTGAAGTTCAGTTCAATCCAGCTTTATTTTGATAGTACAAAATACAACAGAGTCACTTGTAGGCACTTTTACAGAGAAAACCCAACAGTTCCACATGAAAAAGCAAAGGCGATTGCGGAAACACTTGTGGAACACTTTCACGTTGAGAATGTATGGAATATATGTTTACTTTTTCATTTAAAGACTTGACTATGTGTTGCATTTTTTAAGTTTAATAAATCGACCTTCTTGTTTGTTTGCTCTCTAAAAGTTCCAATATGTTAAAAATATAATAGATGAATGCAGTTGTTTACTGAATGATAAGAATATACAGAGTGAAGGCAAAACTTTTTGATTATGGTCAGTTGGCAAGCATATAGCATTATCATTAGTTTCTATAGGGCTGTCCATAGAGTTGCAGTTATGAAAGTTTTTTTTTGTCTGTCTGTAATAGATAAATCCATCTTTTGTTTTTTATCAGGTCATTCAGATCCTGGGAGACAAGTTTCCGTACAAACTTGTGTCAAAAAAGATTGACTGTAAGTATCCAAGGAGAGGGTGCAATTTTAAAAAAGAAATCTTATATTTCAAAATTTTAATTCAATTGTATTCAACCAGTGCCTGAGTATCAAGGAGAGCCTGATGATATTTCCATACAAAAGTGTAAAGAAGCTGCACGCCAGGTATGTTGTTGCTGCAGGCATTTCTCTATTTGGGATATGTTTATCATCAAAGTCTATGTGACTTCATTTTCTTTAGGTTGACGGGCCAGTCATAGTAGAGGACACCTGCCTATGTTTCAGGGCTTTAGAGGGACTACCAGGGCCTTACATGTAAGTACAATCAACTGTGTTGCTATTTAGCTAGTTCAGTTCTCTGGTTTCAAATAAAATAACAAAGCAATATGGTAAGAGAGTAATTATTGATTAAACTTTGTTTTGTAGCAAATGGTTTCTGGATAAACTCAAGCCAGAAGGTAAGTGATAAAGAGTTCAATTGAACGCCGTTATTGTGAAATAAAATTAAGGAGAGATTTGGAGTTCTGAACTGTTTTTCAAACTTGTATTTTAGGCTTATATAAACTCCTAGCTGGATATGAAGATAAATCAGCATGGGCTCTTTGCACCTTTGCTTTCTGTGCTGGAAAAGATGAACCTGTGCGACTCTTCAGGGGGAAAACAGAGGTCAGAATTTCTGTGTTGCTATACTTTTCATTTTTCACTACTTGTGTGTTTGTGTATTGTTTATGGACATGTTCCATGTGACATTTTAGGGGCACATCGTGGAACCCAGGGGGCCTCGAGACTTCGGATGGGATCCCTGTTTCCAGCCTGATGGCTATGACAAAACGTAAGCAGAAAATTGTCCAGAATTCCTGAGTTATACCACAAGAGGGAGCTAGAGCTCAGCACAATTATAGCCAGCCAAATCACTGTGGCCTTAATCAACAGGAGTATTTTTTTATATATATTTTTTTACCCAGAAGATTTACAGTTACATCTGCACTCACTGTGAGTTTTTTCTTCTTCTTCTTTTAACCTGTAGCTATGCTGAGCTGCCTAAAGAAGTGAAGAATACAATCTCTCACCGGTACCGGGCTCTCACTGCCATGTCAGAGTATTTCTGTCAGAACAACGATACCTCACCACATAGCAAGAAGAAGAAACAGGAAGATTAAAGATTTCCGGACCAACCTGCAGTACTGTCTATCACACCTAAACTAATTTGGTTTGCCAAAATAGTGTGCTCATTTGTAATGTTTCATTGTTGGTAATTGTTTTCCATCATATTCAGATGGAACCTGCTGTGTAAGAGGCGCTCCATCATTTCTGATTTTTCATGCATCTTCAATAAACTCTAGAATTTACCATGCTCTGTCCATACTACTCCTAAAATAGTTATGGAATTCTCTGATACCAAAAGGTAGCAAACATCAGTAGAATTCATTCTGTATTATTTGGATGGTACTGCATGACAGCCTTTTGAGTTTTCACATTTTCACAGAAGGTTAAGTAAAGAATGTGAGGGTCTCTTATAGGCCTGCACAATATATCGTTTGAACATCGCCATCGCAATGTGCACATGTGCAATAGTCACATCGCAGGATGTGCAATATTTTTTTATTATTATTATTATTATTAACTTTTGTTTTGCTTCGTAAAAGCAGCAAGGTGCTCCATGCTCTGCACAGCTGCACTCTCTTCCTCCCTCCTGCTCGGCACTCACCGCCCCCCTCCCTCCTCCACAGCAGAGAGGAGAGGGGAGGGGCCACTCTCAGCTACACTCTGAACACAGGCGACATGCAGGAGGAAGCGACAAAGGATTTAGTCCTCAAAAGAAGGTCAACATCCAAAATTTGGATGTATTTCCACTGTAAAAAAAGATGATACAGAACAAAAAAACGTTCTCTGCCGACAGTGCCTCGTCGTGGTTGCCTCAACACGAGGTAATACGTCAAACCTGTTGGACCATTTGAAACGCCATCACAAGCTCCTGTATTTCCAGGACAATTACAGAAGCCTTTGCCGGCATAACACCGTATGATAGGAACTCCAAACAGCATCGACAAATCATGGATGCAATAACTTTTTACCTAGCAAGATATGGTGTCATTGAACACAGTGGATCGTTAAAGAGGGATTTAAAAAAATGATCCGCATGCTCGACAAGCGGTATGAAACACCACGTATTTCTCTCAAGTGGCCATCTCCCCAAATACAGCTATTCAGGTCATCTGGTGAAAATTCTTCTATTTTTAATATTGCAATATATATTGCAATATATTGCAAGCCCCCAAAAAATCGCAATGTCAGTTTTTTCCAATATCGTGCAGCCCTAGTCTCTTATGTGGGAGTGTGTTAACTAAAACACAAGATGGGAGTTGACTGCAGTGACTGGAGCTGTATGTCTGAGTAGGAACTATGCATACACCTCTAACACTTCCCTGATGCTCTGAAGATGTGACACACGCATTCAGGCCCAGATTGGTTGAAGTGGAAATGACTTCTTTCTGCATTCTTGGTTCTCAAGTATTTACTTGATTCAACGCACATTTCCGAAGATGTTCATCCAATTGAGTACTCCAGGGACTGTCATCTGGCATCTTGATTGATTACACTAATACGCAGTGTAATTACTGAGAAAAATAAATACTGTTTATACATCTGAAAGCAATCTTTGTATTTCGTTGTGTGGGGTTGATTTGTGGAAGGGCTTGGCAGTTGAGAATAAACAAAATTCAATTGTAAACCCATTTGATCACAATTAAAAATATCTGGGAAACTATTTTCAGGTACTGGAACAAGAAAATGTGTTTTAGGGATATTTGTGTTTAAATACCATTACTAATCAATGATCTCAATAGTGAATAATTTCGAAAGGAACACATGCTTTATTGTTCTCCTAGGCAAAATTATTTTTCAGTATTTATTCAGTGTTAATCTCAACTGACAAATACTAGGAACAGTGAGCTGCCAGAGTGCAGTACCCAGGAATCTGCCAGGTATCAGGATCTTCTTCAGGATTCGGGGAGCCAATCCCAGCTACTGTGGGCAAGGGTGGGTCCACCCTGGACAGGTTGCCAGTCTGTCACAGGGTCAACACTTATGGACAACCAACCATTTTTTTCTCACAGTCAAACCTAGGGGCAATTTAGAGTTACCAATTAACCTTAGAGGGAATTTGAAATAATTTTGCAAAAGATAAATACACCAATGAGAAAGTTGTCACTGGAATTAAACATTTAATAGAGCTTGTAGCTGTTTTTTTCATTATGATTCATATACACAGGAAACAGACTTTAGGGTGTTGATTTGTAGAAGTGAGTATTTGGACATCAGTGGTCCATGGTACAAAAATACAATCAATTCAATTCTGCTTTCATTCACCACGGTTAACACAGTGCTAAAGTGCTAAACAGTAAAGTCAGTATTAAAAAGTTTCCAACAGTTATAGCATCAAATCTTTTCCTGACTCTCTGTAGGACTGAGCTTCTCTAGGGCTACGTTCACACTGCAGGGCTTAATGGTCAATTCGGATTTTTTTGTGAAATCCGATTTTTTTGCGAGTTCGTTCATATTTACAATAAAATGCGACTTGTATGTGATCTCCCGTCTGAACGGAATACCACCCGAAAGTGTCCCGCATGCGCAGAAGAGGACATAACGACGTCACGCAGCAGCGCGCTTCAGTGTTTGCGGAACCCACAAACATACAGAATCTGAAGCTTTTCAAGCGTCGATGATTTATTTAAGAACTGATCAAACACTATTCTTACAATTGAATATTGAGTCATCATTTGAGCGCAGCGTTTCTAATCAGCCGAGAGAGAGAGAGAGAGAGAGAGAGAGAGAGAGACCGCGCGCATGTGGATATTATTATTGTTCTCTCCATTGTCCTGGTGCTGCAGAATTTAGCGAATGAGAAGGAAGAGAGCCAAGTTTTTGGCCATGGCGTTTTGTGGGGCAGTGGCAGCAACAGAGAAACGCAGCCAGGAGAGGTGGGACAGTGATGTGAGAGGCTTTAATGATACGGAGCTCTAATAATTTTCGGATGACAAGAACTACCTTAATGTACGTCTGCGAGTGCCTTTTTTTTAACATCACGGTAAGACACACGTCTTCGGCGCCCCATATCGTGACGTGCAGGTCGGATAAATGCGACCTGGCCGTTCAGACTGAAGTCGCATGGCAAAAGATCAGACACGTATCGGATTTAGGACCACATATCCAAGTGGCCTGGGTCGCATTTGAAAAAATCGGATGTGTCGTTCAGACTGTCATGAAAAGATCCGATACAGGTCGCATAGGGGCAAAAAAAATCGGATTTGGGTCACTTCAGCCTGCAATGTGAACGTAGCCTAGGATGGCAGAGGAGAGAATGCCGGATGCATCAAAATGCGAGCTTATCAAGCCTCAGTCTCCGATTAAAACTTTATACAAACAGGCCAGGGTTGTGGAGTCTCAGAGTCTGCAACAACAGCTGGAAGTCCTGCACTGTCCACAGCTGCTCTTCAGGGCCCATGGCTGAAGCACTGCTGCTCTTGGGGTTGATGTCCTGCGGGTCATTAAAAGATACCAGGATGTCCGTGGAAAACTGCGGCAGGCGAAACAAGCCCAGGTGGAGGGCCACCTCGTTCCGCGCCTCCTCGTTGAATTTGGAGACACGCTGCGTCCCAGTCAGCATCCAGGCGGAACTGCACTCCGACAGTAGCAGGTCTTGTTTCTGCAGGGCCACGACGCTGCTCACCTCAGACGTACCCTGCTCCAGCGCTTTGTTACTGGCGGCGATATCCTCAAAGTGGTACCTGGCAGCCTCGTGGTCTGCCACCTCCTTCTGGTACTCCACCAGCTCCACGATCATACTCTGGTCCGTGTGAGCGTTGGCGAACACCTCCTGGTTGTCCGGTATTTCTCTCAGCTCGCTCACGTCGGTGGCGCTGTGGGGGAGGACGGCAGACAGGGCGCCTCCAAACAGAGGCCGCGGCTGGCCCGTGCGGCCGGCAGCACTTAGCATCTCTCCGTACGCGTACGATCCTTGGCTGGTTTCAGAAGGCAACGGCATGTACGGAGGCTACTTTTCAACGTGTGTGCTGCCAGAGAGGGCCGACGTTGCGCTTACGCCGAGAAACGAATCCACCCGGCCCGGAACAGCTTCTATGAAACGTGCTTTTCTTCGACGTGCACCGGAATTAAAATACTTGTTGAGCGCTTCCAGGTGCACTGCTGCCACCTGCAGGTGAGGAATAGAAACTGTCACTGATGGCCTGACTAAAATGAATAAGTTCACAGTTTTGAGATTTCTAGAAAACGCAAAAAAAAAAAAAAAAAAAAAAAAAAGATTTAGTGTAACACTCAAGGACTATATATTTAGTCAGGTTATATTCAGGTTATTTTGAAACTGTCACCACCGTCAGAATGGTCAAATTGCTCTGACATTATTAGATGAATTAATGAGGCAATAAACTTAACAGTTGATGTCTTCAGATACCAGGCACCATGGGGGTCGTTGCTTTACAACATATGCTGAGTAAAGACCACAAATGACAAAGTTAAGTAGAGTTTAGCTCAGACCTGCTGCCTTGACCTCAGTCAGCTGACTTGTGTTTGTATTCTCTGCAAACTCTAAATAAACCTTCCTGTGGGTGATGAAACCGTGACTCCTCATTTTTGGCTCTGTCTCACAAAGTTCCACAACAACTTCCAGGACATGATGTATACTTTTTATTCCCATTGTATTCCAATGACTGTGTGATGAAGATACACAGAAGATACACTGGGTTACAGAAATAATATAAGTAAATTATATTAAATGCACATATACATGTCATATAGCACTTACTTGTTTGTTTGTTTTTTGTTTGTTTGTTTGTTTGTTTGCGCAATAATACAGAAACATTTGCACAGAAGTATGAGTGTAATGTGTATTTTTTGATATATGTTTTTGACCTCCACCCCTCCCTCTACTGCACACGGGAGGAGCAGCTGTGGGCGTGGTCTCCATCCACAGGTACCTGGTCGTACATGTCACAGAGGACCTCACCTGGAACAGCTGAAACAATTCTTCCCTGGTCAGGGAGACATATCAGCACCTCTACTTCCTCAGAAAGCTGAGGTGCACTGGACATGGAAGCTCAGTCCCGAGCAGTGTCTGGGGAGAGTGTTCTCTGCTCTTGGATCATGTCACGGAAAGCTCTGCAGATTGTGTTGAAGGCTGCAGATACAGGAAAAGGACACTCCATCTTGAAGGGCTGTACCCATCACACTCACACACTCACTTTTCATCCCCTTCCCTGGGCAGGATGCTGCAGAGCTGTTAGACTGTTGAACTCTGGTGGTATCCTGTAGCTCTGCATAATCTGAAGATGAATATAGTAGTGGCAATAATGTGTGTGTACACACATATAAAATATGTGTATGTATGTATATATATATATATATATATATATATATATATATATATATATATATATATATATATATATATATATATATATATATATATATATATAAAATGAATAATTAACGCCCCCCCCCTTCCTCCGGATGGCTGTCTGCTCCGGCGCGTGCCGCTGCCGCTCCTCCTCCGGCTGTTTGTGTTGCTTTCCTGGTCAGCTGAGAGCGGACGGAGAGTAGACTGGAGCCTGGCTGTCATCCACGATGACCACCGTGTCTCACCACCCAGGAAGCCTTTGAAATTAAATCAGAAGACACGCCGTGGAGCCGCTTCTAGCATCTAAAACCTCTGGCTCGGTCCCGCTGTGTGTCAAGGAGCTGACCGGCTTCGGTCGTCCGGATCTGGGAGGTAACGGCGGAAGCCCCGGTGACGTTAGCATCTTTAGCTTCTGTTAGCCGGCTTAGCTAATCGGCCCGTGCGACCTAAATGAACCAAGAAATAACAAAACGATCTCGAATTTTCTTGCATCCCTATTTTTTCCAAGGCAGTGACTATAAATCTGTCACTTATTTGTCGCGTATAAGACTTTTTATATGTTTTTGTTGAGATTTAAGTTGTCATCGGATGTGACACAAAGCTACCTTTGAGTCCTGAAGGTGTAAAAATACTCCTGATATTAGTAGTATCTAAAGTAAAATCCTAAAGGAGTGCAACTTTCGTATTTTTCTGGATGAACTGTGTTTTTGGTTGCAGTCACTGACAGTCACCGGTGATGTGATGTGGTCGTCGTCATTAACACCACACTGCCCTTCTCAATCGAAAAAACAAATCACGGCTTGCATATAACTTAGCCTTTTAAGTGGATTTCACCTTTACAAAAATAATCTTTTTTTCTTACTTTTGTATCTCTAACACGTGAGACATGGCTTTTCCTCTTTTTCCTCCGACTCTCACTACTTCAGATCTGCCTCCTGCATCTCTCCTCTGTCTCTTGGAAAGCTCCCTCCTCCTCTCCTCTCTTCTTGTGGCCACTGAAAGGCCCTTTATTTTCCACTGCTGTGCCAAAAAAGGGACCCTGACAAAATCCACAATCGGACCCACCTGGATTCAATGGTACATGTTGTATTGTTGCTTTGGGAGAGGTGTGCGTGTGTGTGTGTATTTGGATGAAGTCCTCTTATGATTTCCTCTTGACTAATGTAAACGCAGGCCCACATGTTGTTTAGCTCAGGTTCTTTATGGAAGCACCATACTGCTTTCTGTTGCACCCAAATGCAAAGTCCAGGATGTGTGATTGGAAAAGCAGCATGCTTCCCACATATGCCCTGTGACGATTTTGCTCACTGGCTTCAAGAGCAGTAATGACATTTCCTTTTATCCTCTATTTATTAGAATCAAAACCTGCCCCACCACAAGTGTTCGGAATGGATACAGTTTAAAAAGTGTCTCAGTGTGTCATGGTTTATCTTCAATGGCAAGACCTAAATAGTTTTTGAAGGCAGCAGGCAGGTAATGGGACAACAACACCATGGTCTTAGAAAAGTTGGCGCCAAAGGCCTACTGACATTAACAGTTTTGGTTGTGGTAAAGGCAGTCACTAAATATTTAATGGTATTAGGTAGTATTTAGGTAGTATTGCAATGATTATTTTGCTTGTGATAAACTATGGACATGACATATATGATATACAGTTTATATGTGGCTGTTTTTCTACTGTGTCTTCCTTTCAATCAAAATACTACATGTTAATTTGTGTGTCAGCCAGAGAGAGATAGACTCAGTGTACTTGGATGCATTGTGTGTTTTGAAGGCGTACATGTTGTGATAGGAATTAAAAATCAAGTGTGTTTAGGGTTTAGATCTCACTCTGCTAACTTTTTGTCCACTTTGCTGCTTCAGGCAGTTTTTTTTTAAATTGTCTGTGCTGCTCTGACAGCTCACCCTTTCTGACAGTACTTAAATGGAACTTGGTGTTAAGTGTTATAATTAAAAAGAGTTGTGGATCACAGCAGGCGCCTCACAGGATTTTAATTCTTCCACAGCAACTCAGACATGCTGATAAGCCTCTTGTTTTCTCCCACAGAGGGAGCCAGACCAGGAGGAGCAGCCTGAAGAAAACATGCCCCCTAAGTTCAAGCGACACCTCAATGACGATGAGGTTACGGGATCCATTCGCAGCGAGAGGGTAAGACGCAGCATGAGATGAAGGAAGGCTCACATTTACTTTGCGACTGTTAACGAAAATCGGCAATTGTTGTACGTCAAGAAACTGATGAAAAGTACATTTCCATAAAAGTGTCAATCAAGGGACTGGCCGTTTATTTATGTGTCAGGAGAACTGAAATATCTTCCCATAAAAATTCAGCCTATTCTCTTCATGTGAAACAGTTTGAAATGTCTAATGGCTCCTACTGAATTCAAGGATGTTTCTTAGTCCTGCATTTGATAGAAGCATGCGGCTTTACATTAGTAGCACCTTTGAATATTGGCTTGGATTATTTCAGTTTCTTATAGGTTTACAGCTATTATATCTGAATGATAATTTGGATCTTTGTACAATCTGTGATTTCCAAAATGCTGAACGATACGATACGATCATTGAGTGAGTATGTTTTCTGCTCATCAAACTATTGTTCAGGTTGAGACTTGTCTCAGGGCAATTAACATGATTGGCTGAATGGTCAGCTTGCACCATGAGACGCTCAGTCACGACAGATCATGGACACATTGGTGTAAAGCAACTGAGTAAAGACTGCTGATTGGCTGCAAATCTGCTCCATGCTGATGCTACAAAGCCGTGAGTGCTTACAGACGAACAATAGCTGACTTATCATGTTGGGTGTACAATAATTTCCCCCAGAACAAAATGATTTTGAGACTCTGCTACAGCAATGTTATATTTCCTATCAAGCAATACTGAGCAACCAGCGTGTTTTTTTTTTTCTTGATCTTTCCTTTTTCCTTTTTTCTTTTTTTACTTTCACTGCTTGTCATGGACAAGGGGTGCAGCACAGGCTCTCTTCCGTATGTGACCCAAAGCAGGGGATCTGCTCTCATTGCTGCTTGCAGAAGAGGAAGTTTTATAATAGCTGCCACTGTGGGAATGTCTTAAAAATGCAGATATTTTTTCTGATCTCCAGTTGGTTGGCACTACTTTTTTTCTCAAGCATGATTTCTGTCTTTTGGAGGGATAGTATAGTTTATATTATTTAATTTCAAAATTATGTGGATTCAGTGGTGACCTAAAGGCTAGACAATCAGACATGGAATCGCAAGTTCGCAGGTTTGAATCCCACACCTGACAGGTCACCATTGAGGCTCCCTGAGTGAGACTTTTGACCCCCATGAGCTCCCTGAAGCACCATAATGTGGCTGCCCACTGCTTTCTAGAGAAAGGTGGCTTAATGTTGGGGAAAAACATGAATTTTCTTAACAGGATTAATAAAATGTAACATGACACTTTAGTATAGCTGCTCTAGATAATGTTGCACAGCTTCCTTTTGATATGATATGCCGCAGTATTTAGAAAGTAAATTGTGACGCTGAAGGAGGGTGAGACTGTCAGTATAATGTTAGGTTAATGACTGGAGCTGATGCATAACAGACATTCAGTGCAGTTTGCTTGTTTAAAGCTTGGCTAACACAGAGCATCCTCAATCATCTGTAGTAGTTGAAAACAGATGTTGTGATAGGACAGGATGCAGATTTTTAATTTGTCAGACTTACAATAATGGAAAAAACCAACACAAACAATTGGAAAGAACAAAGGGGTGTAAAAGAGGCGATCTCCAGAAAATGTGATGGCCAAATGTCTGGTTTTCATCAGACATATTCATGGCCCACCCAACTCTACCTCCCCCATCCTTACCTCTGATTCTCAACCTTCTGTTTCCTCTGTGTAATCTTGCTTGATGTCGTGCTGAACCGGGATCAAAGCTAAGCTTATGGGAGTACTTGCATAACTAAATGCTAGTTTCCACCTTTCATGCACTTCCCCTTGATGCATTACCCCCCTGTCCTCTCATAATTGCTAACAGCTTCCCCTGTATCTCCTGTTGTAGTGGAAAGAAAGTCAGAGGTTGTACAGAAGGAGAGGGTTACTGCCTCTAACTACAAAGCCCTTTACGATCATATGGCCACCATCCTTCCAGGTTTTCTGCAGATGACATTGTCGAAAATAAAATGTCTACATTGGCACCACACTGTCTGGCTTGGGGTCAGCATCACAGGGCATCCACAGGTTGTCTCGGTTTTTTGTAGCGACAGGTGAAGCCAATTATAAACTCAAGAGTTTACCCAAACTACTGACACTTAGATGTAAGTAACGCTGCTCTTAAAATTATACGCACTGCAGCACAGTGCCCCCTTTTGTCATTGTGTAATATCAAGCAAAGGCCTCTCCCTCACAGTGGCAGTGATTACAAGCCATCTGCCGTAATGAAGGACTCATAATGCACTGTAGCAGTTTGCAGTAATTCTTCCTCAGTAGCTTCTCACACATTGTGCTTCTCGTTCTGGTAAAAGTTGTCGGTGTGGTGGATATGATTTTGATCAGGACATTGTTTCTGATTGAACTGATGTAACTCAGTTGTTTTATATGAATCTGTTCAGCATTAATTTGAATTCTCGGGAGCCGAGTTGTCAGAGTGAGATGTTTTTTAGACTCCTCAGGAACAGAAACAGTGAGAAAACTGAGAAGATGCTGTTGACACCGTGAATAAAATCAGGCCTAACCAGAAACAACCTGTGATGTCCAGTAGGTACTAGAAATGCAAACATTATCTCGTTATCAGGTATCACTGACCTCTGAGCTTCCCCTCTTTTACAGAGAAACCTCTTGGAGGAAGACTCTGATGAAGAAGAAGATTTCTTTTTGTGAGTTTTTTTTATACATTCTTTGCATGCACTGAGCCCACGGAACATTAGTTCATCTCCTCTACCTCAGTTTACACTGGGCAACAGGCAATGCCCTGCAGACAATATTATAGTCCAGAGAAGGATTTTATGTTTACAATTATAGAAGCAGAGACAGGTAATTACACTGGTTGGATCACAAAGCATTAAGAGTATTTTGTGAAGGTAATTTTTTTTCCTTGATGTTTAGACCAGTGTTTCATCCATTAGACTCTGTATTCATCTGGATAATGCCAGCAGAGTTGCGACAATTAGAGAAAATTACAGTTACTGGCTTTCTGTCTGGCTAAACGTGAAAATTGCAAATGTTCTTTTATGATTTTATGTTTGTATTTATCTTTGTGATCTGGACTAAGTTATTTACATTTATGCTGACACATTATCCCATATAGTATCCAAACAAGACTTGACGTGCATCAAGCATCCTTACGTCTGATTAACACTACTTAATTCTCCTGCATGTATTTTCATTCATCACAGTCAACTGGAGTTGCATAAGGTCCTTCTGGTTTCCTAAATCATGATGATAAATTCTACATGAGTGAGAATTGTTGCTATCACCATTTGTATGGACTGTCATAAACCTTAAAAGAAAAAAAACACTCATACTAACACTACTGTGCCTGTTTTTAAGGAGAGGACCCACAGGACCCCGATTTGGACCTCAGAATGATAAAATTAAGCAGTAAGTACAAACACATTCCTCCTTAAAACTAAAAGCCAAGTGGTCAGACTTGTAACTCCAGCCCAAGTTTTGGTACTGGTGTTATATAACTGTAGCTCGGTGGTGTGTTTACCAGAAACCTCTGGTTGTTAGCACATTGTGTAAGAAAGACCTATCATGTGCAAGTTATTGTGTAACTTTCCTAGGATGTCTGGGCCCTTCTGCAGCCTGTTTCCATATTAACCTTCAGTCAGAAGGAACCCAGAGAACAGAGGAGGTCATTGTTGAGAGAGTCTGGCACCCACACTTGTTTCTCTGCGCTACCTACCTACCTTCCTTACAGCTTGCCATTGTAGTGAGCACATTTGAACTCCATGTTGTCATTGGAGATTCCAAAAATGTTCAGTGTCCTGTGTGGCATTGTTTACATGCTCCAGTGGCAGCTCATGCTTCATCGTTTTTTCGATTTCGCCCTGCTCTAGCGAACCCTTTTATATACTTACTACCTTTAGCGTGCGATCAAGCCGAAGGCCAAGATTCATCATTTCCTGCAGCCTGAAACTAATCGATTTGATGGTGCTGGAGAACAGACTCTTGTTAAAGGAAGAAATTCATTGTTGAACCATACTGAAAAGCTTTTCAAACCTTGTTGCCAATGTCCTCATCCTGCTGCCTTCCAAGAGGTATTACTCTACATTCAAAATAAATCAAAGGTAATCTGGATGGTAATGCCATATTCGGCTATGAGAACCATGACTAAAGCAGAGATTTGAATGTCTGTGGATAGCGAGCAGATTCATGCAGGCCAGAAAGAGTTTCAACTTCATCTTTCAATCGTTTTATTGCCTGCCAGCTTTACACAACTTTTCACGGAGATGTACCAAGAATGAGATCAGTTTTTCTGAGTCCGTGTCTCATGCCTCAGGGTGCAGTCGCAGGTCGATGAGGTGATCGATGTGATGCAAGAGAACATCTCCAAGGTGATCGAGAGAGGCGAGCGTCTCGACGACCTGCAGGACAAGTCAGGTGAGGCGCGCAAGGACAGCTTCTGTCTTCAAGCTTTCACGTGTGCGGCGCATGTGTGCTGTGTTTACTTCCAAAGTCATACTGAATGAGCTTCGTGGGAAGGAGGCTTTTCAGATTGGTTCTATATATAGGGTCATTTGCAGGATTTGTTTGTATTGAAACAAAACTGAATGGCACATGTGTCAGCGTGGAAGGAAAACATTTGCTAATGAGGATGAATCACTCTGCACATACAAACAAGTTACTTTGCTTTGGAAAGTTAGAAATGCCCTCAACATGAAAGGCACTGCAACTATGCATTCAGTTCTTGAAGATTCGGGTGTCACGCAATTTGAACATGATTTTTTTTTTTTTGTAACAGAAGAGTTCAACATTTTCACAAATTCCAAAATCTGTGTCCAACTTTTCCTGCAAAAGTCGTTTTTTTCTTTTATTTCTGGCAGATGAAGTGTTGCTGCCGACTGAAGAGGCGCTATTTTTACAGTTTAGTTTTTACAGCTTCACTAAATAAAATGGTTCCTTTGAAACTTTGTAGAAATATGCAAGTTGGAAAGATACAGGAATGGGCGTAGATTACAATCTCTCATCAAGTCATGCATGTGAATAGACTCAGACTTTGTGTTAAAGACGGGTCCAGCTGTATTGTTTTACCAGGTGTGTGCCTGAAAGCTTTCAAGAAGTCCCACCCTCTGACTCACAAATGTGTGAAACCTCCATCTGTTGCATAACTTCACATGCATCTGGGGCTTTTAACGAGACCCTCGCAGCTTTCATCCTCCTTGGTTGATGAAGACGTGCAGCTGAACCGTTCACATGTATTCAACATCCCCATGTCATTCAGGCACATGTTGCAGAGCCTCTCCTCTCCATCATGTCGAGAGAGACAGTGATGCACATCTGGAATGTATTTTGTTCTGTGTGGTGTTTGAATGGCTGCTGCTGTTCACTTGTACTGCGCCTGCTGTCCCAAGGAGCTGTTTTGTGTGTGAATGGTATATCCTGTGACTCACGCTCGGTCTCTGGCCAATGTGTAGGTGACCTGCTGGTGAATTCCGCAAGATTAACAAGCGTCCTCCTAAAAAGCCGTGCCTGTTCCCTTCACTTTGTAGCAGCCACAGGTCGTAAACAGGCACATGGAAGATAGAAACAACAGGCACAAAGACTCTAAAGAGAGATGGGGGGGCTTGGACGAGCACAGGGCCGCACGCTAGGGAGCCATAACCTTCCTGTTAGCATGCGTAAACATCAAGTTAACAACAGTATCCAAGAAACAGGAAGGGAGACAGCAACGTGGGCGAGCTGTTTGGAGTGGGATGTCAAGACAAGGGACATGAGATAGGAAGCTGGAGGAAATGTGTTCTGATTTTGGTTCAACATTTCTTGTTTTGGACAAAAAAAAACAAAAAAAAAAAACACGTGATCTCACATCAGGTCAGCCTTGCATAATTAGTAGTGCACGATAATTAGTCATGATAGTGTGAGGTGACTGGAGTCACCTGATCAAACATGGAGCAAGACTTGCTTAAATATTGGATGTCATGTGTCTTTCATTAAGTGTTCTCCTTGTGTTTATTTCTCTTCCTTTTGCCACGAACATGTGACGCTGCAGAGAGTCTATCGGACAATGCATCCGCCTTCAGTAGCCGAGCCAAACAGCTGCACAGGAGGATGTGGTGGAGAGACATGAAGGTGGGGTGTCTCTTTGATCGTTGTGTTTATGTGTCTGTGCATTCAAGTATTAAAAGTATTTGTAAGATCTGTGTATCCGCCTGTGTAGCATCAGAGATGTATGTCATGAGGGATGAGTTTTAACCTTTTTATTCCTACTCCGTCTTGCTGACAGGACGTGACATCTGTACTATAAGTGTAATTCTGATTGTTTATAGTTTCTACAAAATTTTAAAACAGTGTAATAGAGCTTTAAATTTCACTCGAGGTCATTACCAATGTCCTCAGGACTTCGGTAGGACCACCGGTCATCATTCTCCAGTGTCACAAAACTTTGTAATGTGCCCAGTCAAAAGCACGCAGTGACACTGACTGTTGTGAAAGTTGTTTTGGACGGAAAAAAAGATGCTAATGGCTAATGTGTGTCATTTTTTCCACAGATGAAGATGATTATTGCATTGATAGTTGTTGCTCTCCTGCTCATCATCATCAGTGAGTGTTGGAGCACAAACACAGTTTAATATCACAGTGAGTGTGCTCGACTCTTCTCTTACTATGTTGCTTCTTTCTCATTTCCAGTTCCAGTGATTATTCGGTACCACTAGTGACTGATGAGGTGGACGGGGGAGAACCTTCCTTTGCACACTGTCCTTCGATCCAGCTAGGGGGCGCCAGCCAGCTTCCCACTCCCCTCTTCAGTGCCAGCAGCTTCTTGTATCTGGCCTGTTCTCACCCCTCTCAGTTCAGATCTTATCATTGTTTTTCCCACATACATCTGATGTGAGATCAGTGCTAAGGCTCACTTTCATCCCTGGCTGGAAATGAAGGGGGAAAGAGTGGAGGGAGGTGTCTCACTGCAGATAGGAGGAAGATGTTTGCTAGCTGATGTGAAGGATTGATCCATTCCATGATACATATCACGTGCCGGGCTCTGGCTTTTGGTCCTTCACACTGCATCACATAGGTAGACTGTAAAGGCAGGGAATCTTCACAAACTTCCTCTCGTAGTATTTATAGGTAATGTGAATCTGCTGCAGGGGTCTCGTATAAGGAGGCCGCACCGTCCAGCAGATGAACCTCTGATTTCCACCTGTGAGCCCACTTTGAGAATGTTCTAAAAGGAACACTTCATGAATCAAAACATCTGAGCCTCATCTGTCTCATCCAGTGTTTTTTTTTCTCCTCCTTTCCATCAAAGAAGAGCTTTGACAGAAAACTGATTTCACTCTTCGGTTCTGTTTCCTGCTCACGACGGATGATCGGAAAAAGGGAACTAGAGAGGTGTTTTGTCAATGTCCTGCTTTTAACCATCATTCTCCATTCATACATCACCCCAGCTTGTTGTGCAGAGTCAGGTTAACAATGTCAGACCCCAAAACACTGGTTTATGAACGTCTCCGCACCACGCTGTACCTCTGAACTTCCTGCTCAGTGGTGTCGAGCTCTGGGTCAGTTTGGTCACGGTTGCCCTACTTTCCTACTGCACCGTCTTTCACTCTGCAGATGTTTGATTTATGACTGCTTCTGTCTTTCTTTCGGTATATTTGGGTTTTTATCTCAACTATGTGAAGCTTTTCAATAATACTGGTGTTGCTACTGAAGGGCGGTTTATCTCTTTGTGATGGTGCATTTGAAAGGGACGGTTTGCCACCTTTGGTTAGAGCCTGAGCTGTGAAACAAACATAGGTGTAAGTTGTGTCTAGATTCAATCTACATTGTTAATTTGTTATTTTTGATGTAATTTATTTCAGCTGTAAATACTGATCTTCTTTTTTTTTTTTGGCTCTGAAATAAAATGATTTCAAAGGGTACTTGTCTGGTATTTTCTGGTTCAAACCAGCTCACTGTCTTAGCGCTGGGTGGAGGGCCGCAGTCAACACAGAGGGACTGATCATAAGAGAGGCTGGAGACGGAAAAAAGGTGAAAAGGGGAAGAAAAAAACAGCAATTGGTTGCATCACTCTTCAACATTTTAACACACAACCATCCTTTCGGAGCTCATAAAGTCCTGGTCTGGATTTTTTTTTTTTTTTTATGTTTTGTTTTTATAAGTTTCCCCTCATCACTGGGCTGTTTTGACTGGTGTGTTACTTTACTGACAGAGTGGAGTCCCAGGATGGCACTAAAGTATGAGGGACCAGAACCTGTGAGCTATTATTGTTCTGACAGACATGGCGTTCCCATCTTTCTACGGCAGAGGACACAAACTCACCCTGACAGCTCGGCCCGCCCCTCCCTGGGAGTCAGACTTTAAACTGGTCCATAGGGACCAATTGTTTCCTTGATATACAGCAGATGGCCTTTTAGTTAGTACCATCGGCTCACAGGAGGGGTGATGGGTGAAATTTCACCAAGACAAGTCAGGTTATTTACATTTGTTTGAAACTTGGATGTGATTTTGTGTTGACTACAGTTGTAACTTGAATACGCTGTTGAGCAAAAAGTAATCAAGTTTTGTCAGAGTTAGAAATCTGCCACTTCATTCAGGGTTGTTCCCTCCGAATCTATACAGTATATAGGGTGATAGCGCTCCATTGAACTGTATTTGAATGTATGAGACATTTTTATCCTCTCTGAGTGCTCAGACACACCCACATTGGCAGCAGAGGATGTTTTGGTCCTCTCGCTGGATGACTTCAGATTCCGGACATAGCGACGGTTATGTGAGTCACATAAAAGTGAATTAAACCCACAGGAGACCAAAGGGAACAAAGTGCCAACCAGTATTCGTCACCCCCTCATTACACCGCCCAGTCTGGTGAAGACTGATCTGGTTAGAGATGGAAGTGTTGGCTGTTGGGGGGTAAAACTCGAAAAAGTCCATGGCATCTGTGTTGAATACTTGAGCCTTCCCATTAAAAATTATTTTTGAAAAATCTCATTCATCCTTTATGTGAAGGTTGTTGCTTTTGTACTTCTTCTTTTTTTTTTTTTACTATCCCCATATGTCTATGTGTAGTTTTGCCACATGTCCTACCTTTCAGCCCATTTCTCCTTGGTTATTTGAATTATTGAAATATCTTAACTGTATAAAATGTCAGTGTGATACCTTTACAGTGCTTCACAACCTTTTTTTTTTTGGAGTCCTGTTAGAAGATGTGCCAAAAGTTTGAAAACCAGCCCTTTTTAAAAAAAACAGATGCTCCTTCTCACTCAAGTGGATGCACAGACACCTGTGTGAAAAGCTGGTGAAAGTTAAAGTAAACTGACCTTTAGTTCTACCAAGCATATTGTTAAGTCCAGTGGCCGATGCAACATCAGGGCAATGAGACTCACCAGGGTGACCAGAGGAAAACCATGCGGAAAATAGAAGCTGAAACTGCAGAAACACGCAAGAACAGCTGTTTTTAACGTTGTCCAATAGGTGCTTGTGTCCAGGACCACCGACTAGAGCAATACACTGAACCCCCAATTGCTCCCAGCGGAGGTCAAGCACCTTGTATGGCAGACGTGTTGCTTGTGTGTGAGCCTGAGTATGAATGGGTGAATGTGAACGGCATGGAGCACATTGAGGCCGCTGAAGCACTGAGAATGTGCGATGTAAATAAAGGACATTTACTTAGGCGGTCTCATCGTGCTTCACGTGATTGGCCTGTTCACACAGTCATGCACAAACTCTGGAGAAGCAGTTGTCATGCCAAGTAAGTCGGAGTTCAGTGTCTAACTCAAGTCCACATGGACAAGGCTAGATGGGCAATTAAATCTGATAACCCTCTAATTGGTAGACAACCTACTCTACTCACTAAAATCTGCTGTGTTTTAAAATGTAAGGGTTAAAATATCACAGCTTCCAACATGTCTTAGATTTTCAGGTGACTGCGGTCTGTTGGTTGCATTTGTTTCTCTGTTGTCCTCTGTTATGGATGAAATCTGACAGATGCTGGTTAATCCTATCATCCATGTGCTATTGTGTCTTCTATTTTTGTGGTATTCTATGTTTATGCCGAGGAAGCACACAGCAATGTGAAAATCCTTGTCACTGCTACTCATGTGGACTAAAATGGTATCTAGAATTCAATGTGCTTTGAAAATCTGGATTGAAAATGGAAAAAAAAGGCACTGGAATTTGCATAAAAAAATGTTAGTAGTAAAAATAAAAGACGGCCAGAATGTCAAACATCAGAGTGAAGTGCAGATGTCTGAAAGCTACTCATTACTTCTGCCTTCACTGATTCATTCATTCATCCACCTGTCCGACCAATCACAGGAATGCCACATTAATCAAAGCAAGTGTCTCAAGTGTCGCCAGCTGCCTGTAAACAAGTGCTGCCAGCAGTGGGAGAGCGACGTCCACCTGAAAGTCGAGGTGTGTTTTCACTGGTCTGCATAGTTCAGCATTTTCTCCGGCTTACAGCTCTGTTACCCGCTTGCATCTGTGGAGAAGATGTTTGAGGGCTCGGGGTGGCCTCGCAGGTCTGCAGAGATTGATAGACTCACACATACACACATGTAAGGAGATGTGAGGATAAGAAGTGTGGAAGAGAAGCCAGCAGAGATGCAAGGAACAGAAAAAAAGAGGCGCGATTTGTGGGTAAGATGAGAGCTCGTAAAGTTTAGTGCTGTTGGAGTTGGACGGCGTGTTTGTCTGCACACCTGCTTGGCTCTGTTGCAGGTGCCTCTCGGAGCTTTCATCCTGCGTGAAGCCTCTCAGTCTGCCGTTCATCATGTGGCCGATGCTGTTTTTAACCGAACAGGAGGGACAACAGACAGCAACAAATCCACCCAGGCGGCAAATGATGAGAAGTCAGCTCAGTCATCCGACTCATGTTGTGATACATATGTAAAAATAAAAGTATTAGACTGCAGGGAATAGGTGGAGCCCTCGGCACGGCTGCATGAGACTGCACAAACCCGGGCTCAGTGGTGGGGACACAGTATACGTCAGGGTCGGCGTCAGGTGTCCAGTCTCCAAATGACTTGTAACCTCAACCCTTCGTAAAGCCCGTTTTGATTGGCTGCTTGCGTCACATTGTGCCCCCACCCCTCCTCGTTAGGGAAGGGGACACTGGCTCCTGAGGAGGTATCCATCAAGGACCGGATTTCCCTGCCACGCTGTACCCAAGCCCGAGTCAAATCCCTTCCCAGTAGTGTGTCTGCACGATTTCAAAGATCACATGTATCTGCATGCAAGAAATATCAAGGCAGTCGATTCATAAATCTTAAAAACGGAAATTGTAGACTCAAAATCAGACTAGAGGGAAATGTAAATGTTTTTGTTCCAAAAACATCCAGCATCCTCTAACTTTCTCCCTCATGAGCTTCATCCTGCCTGTCCAACCTCCTGCCTCTGATCCCCCTCCCTCCCTTTAACCTCCCCTCTTCTCTTTTTTTTTTTTACCTCCCTCCTTCTGTCCCGTCCAGATTGTATAAATATCTGTGAGCTGCTGGTGAGTGCCTCAGTGTTGCAGACCTGTTAGCAGAGGAGAAAACAAGAGAGGGGAGGAGAGAAGCAACACTGACAGCAGCAAGAAAAGAAGAGACACCTGACAGCAGACAGGAGAAGAGACAGCACACCTGAATCTGGGGGATTTAAAGAACACAGCCACAAATTCTAGACCAGACTGGACAGATAAAAAAGTAAACAGTGTGGTGGGACAGAGTCGAACATGATCTTCCTCCTGTCTTTGTGTGTGCTTGGTCTTCTGCTGCAAGGTGATGCACAACAGGATCGAGCTGCTCTCTGGAGGGGGAATGACCGAAGCGGGCGATGCCAGTACACCTTCACCGTACCAAGCCCAGTGGAGGCCAGCTGCCCACAAACTGGAGGTCCCGAGGTAGAGGGCCTGAAGGCCAGACTCAGCCTGCTGGAGGTCCTGGTGGCTCGGCTCAGCGGAGGAGACACTCTACAACCGGCGAGGCCCCAGGGCTCCCCGAACAGAGCGCAGCCTGATCTGCAGGAGGCGCTGAACCAGGCCATGGGGGAGAGGAACCTGCTGCGTGGAGAGAAGGAGCGCCTGGAAAGGGAGCTGGAAGGGCTTCAGCGCCGGATGGAAGAGATGAGGAGGGAGACGGAGAGACTGAGGAACAGACCGTGTCCTCCCCAGACCCCCATGGTGCAACCTAACCTCGCTCTGGACAGGGGCTCAGTGAGACCGGCTGCTGGTGAGAGATGCACTGCACACTTTCCAGTCTGTCGATACAGATGTATTTAAATCATAATAGCACATTAAAAAAAAAAAACAATTGCAATACTTTTCTTTTTTAAAAAAAGAGCATATTATTGTTTTATAAAATAAATCCCTTTCCATATTTTATATGCACACAATTCTAACTGCCTGCAAAAGCGCTTTGACTGACTGGAAATAAATTGAAGAATGATGTCAGCTTGATAGCATTAGCATATGAAATATCATTGACATACAGAGCCACACAGACTGCCAGGGAATTCTTCATGGCAGTCCTGCACACGTGTGTTTATGGTATATACAGCAGCTGGGGTTCCCTCCAGACTGTGTGTGTGTGTGTGTGCACAGACCATCTCAAAGAAAAACTCCCAGAGAGAAAAAGGTGTTGCATGTTTTAATGATCCACACCTGTTTGTGAGTGTGTGTTTTTGTGTGGTAAATGTTTTGGTTGCCCCAGTAGACTGCAGTGACACTCAGCTCAGGTTGCCCTGCTACACCCCCAATCCTCTGCTTCCTGACCTGCATTTATAGTTGATGGAAGCGAGCCAGAAGGTATCAGTTGAGTATTCATGGGCAGATCCTGCTCTCTTTATGACCGGTGTTTCCCTCAGCATGGCGAGAAGTGTGCGAATAGCTTGGTTGGAAGGGGGAGGCGGTGGGGCTGAAATGTGATGCACGCTCTGCAGGCTGTGCTTAGGTGTTCGGGTCTCAACTCGTGGCTTTTGATGGGTCGGGGCTGGTGGTCGGACAGAGGTCTGGGGCCAAGAACACTATACTTCCTGAGGTTAGAGGGCTCACAGCTTCAGAGTTATCTTGGAGCCGGTAAAGTTAACCTCTGGTATTCTGTGTGTTTGCCGTGGCCAAACATTCATCTAATTGACCTTCCTGCTCGTCCTTTCACCTTCTGTCTACCGCTGGCCACCATCCCCCTTTTTTCTTTCCTCAGTCCTAACTGTTGCTTTGTTTACACTCTTGGCTCCCAGCATCAGCAATTCCAAAAACTGAGTTTGCCAGGAGCAGTAAATCCTTTTTTTACCAATTCCAGCCAGACAACCCCGCTCCCTCTGCATCAGGACAGCTTATATACTCTATCTCCTGCATACTTGCAGCTTATCTGCTGAGCTCTTCATGTTTGCACCTGCAGACTGAAATACATGGCCAGGGCCCCTCGGGGTGACAGGCACATGCCGAATAGATCATCATCAGACGAAGAAAGGCAGGAGAGGAGAGAGGGAAGATAAAAGTCAAACAATTTTGGCAAGTTTACACAAAAGAATATGGATGGGTTTTTTTACCGTTTACAGTCCAAGGAATAGTTTTGACTTTTAGTAACAGTCAGCACTAAAAATATATGAGCTGTTCTGTGACGATAATGTTATATTATGCCTTTTAAAAATAGATATCCTCATAAAATTGACAATGGCGGCGACAACACAAAGCACCAGCATGCCTGCTAAAAATGACCGAAGTATTTGTCATGGAGCACCTGACTGCTGCCAAGAACAAGACTTAAAATAACAGCGAAAAGGTAGAGGTGGTGTATTTAGGTTTAACCTTGGAGTTTTGATTAAAGGTAGAGTTATTATGAAAACCATAAATTAAAAAAGGTCTGTTTTTTCAAATTCTCAAAAATTAATTCTTCAGTGGATAATAAAGACAGGGTCAGGCATTTATCAAACTCTATATTGAAGCATATTTTCATTTGTTTATCTCAGACCAGTTGAATCCGGTGAAATGGACTTCGAAGACATTTGACCGCTCATCTAGTACACAAGGCTGGTTGGGATTATTAGAAGTGGTCAGGCATTCCTCAAGTAAAAAAAGTATAGATGCTAAGATATAGTCAAAAAACCAAAACATTTGAGTATTCTAGTTAAATTCATTGTTTTCTGTATGTGCGATGCAGTTTGTTTGCTGTCATTAGATATCCCTCAAATGTTTTCTCTGTAAAGTCAGTTCCTCCTCTTTATTATTATTTTTCTCCTTGGGAAAAATCTTAATTCAACACGCTTGAATTGCTCCATGTATTCAGTCTGAAATCAGTGTTGATGTTAAGGAGGTTCATAATGACGCCAAAAGCATGAATATTCTAATAGTATGCAACAGAAAATCAAATCTAAAAGTAAAGCAATACAAGGTGCAAAAATGAGTAGTGTGCAGATAGTTTTGTCAATATATAGGGGGTATAAACCAGTATGACCTTTAAGATTTACAGAAATTACATTAAAAAAAAATCTTCTTTTTATTTTCTGGGTGTGCAGTCATTAATAGGAGATCTCTGGGTTCTTTATATTCAACAAAGTACAGTTATGCACGCAGGACAAAGCAGGAAAAGAAAATATCCAAATGCACACAACTGAATGGAGTAGGCCTGAAGCAACGACAGGACAGCTGTGCTGAATTTTGTTACCTGTGGATCTCTGGGAAATTGATGAGTTCTATGGTATTCTGCTCAGTGAGACCCCAAACAAAGAGGCAGGATATGAGGGCACATATGGTATAAATGCGCACACACAAACACACACAGAGGGAGAAGACAGTAGCATGTGGCTGTTTACCTGTGATGATGATGATGAATGAGTGTGCCCTGTGGGAACAGCCCAATGGCTAAACTGAGCCATTTATCTTACAGGAAAATATTTTTTCTGTTTAGAACACACTCAGAGCCACATTCCTGTTGTTCATCATCTGCCCCGTTACTGACCTCATGCTCCTCTTCATCAGCACCCAGGATCAACATCAGCGTCCAGATGTTAGCGTTTCATGTTTTTCTGCCTCATTAGGGCTCATTAGGAGCTCTCAACAACAGAGCGCTGCTCATGCACGATCGCCGTCAATCATGGGCACAGACGGGCAAACACAGCCGAATGTCATGAAGACATGTTTAGAAGGCGATTTTCTCTGTTTTTGTGTGTTTGTATTTTCAAGTCTCAGATGAGAATGTAGTATAAACACATTGTTTGTTGTTGTCTACACAAAGTAATGATTCCATGAACAATGGTGGTTTCGCAGACAGAAAAAAAAAAAAAGACTGGAGGTGGAGGAATAGGAAGAAAACATAACAGAAGTGATGTTTGACAATAATTTGACTGAGTATCTAATAGCAAAGTGCCTGGTTTGAAGTTTTCAGGATGTTGACAGTTGTAGTGAAGGGGTGGATAGGGCACCGGATGGGGTGTCGAGTGTGTGTGTGTGTGCACATATGTGTGTGTGTGTGTGTGTGTGTGTGTGTGTGTGTGTGTGTGTGTGTGTGTTATAGCTGGTCAATCTACCGACTGGCTGTCTCCAGAGCAGCTGGGAATCCAATTGGGGTGTGTTTGTTTCCTGCTGTCACATTCCCTACTGTCAGTGGTGCCACAGACACGTTTCTTCCACTCTCGCCGACTGATTGTAAAGTGTGAAGCAGACGTCCCTAAACTGACATGCACATAATATGTGTTTGTCCTTAGGATCCAACCCCATGTCTCACCTGATGTCCAGGCCCAACAGGCAGGAAGACAGCAGCAGTCTGAGAGGTGAGATGAGTGTTTTTTTTTTTTTTTTTTAATTTAAATATGTATATAACTTTGGCTTTAGGTAACTTGTTGACCTCACACCACCTCCTTTTCTGTTTCTGCGGTCAGATTCAGCCTGGCAGTACGGATCTCCAGGCTTCCAGGAGCTGAAGGCTGAGGTGACGGAGGTACCTGCCCCTGATGGCAACGAGGACAGCACAGGTCTCTGCCACTAGCTTGAAAAGTGGTTATTTCCATGTTGGCCTCTTCATTTCAACATTGCTAACATGTGTCAGATGTTCGACTGCTTTGTGTTTCTGATTGGTCATTGAAACAAGTTTAAAGTGCTTCATTTTAGTTGATGCCTCATGCTTTCAGTGAGATATTTATGCTCCTAGTTCAACAGCCGGGGTCACATCAGCGGTTCCTCATTGACACTGTCATCTTCGTTTTGGACTCTAGAGGGCGCCCTCATCCCTCTTCTGGAAACAATTAAAGCAACTTCCTCCAACTGTCAACACCTTTACAAAACACACAAATTTCTCACACAGAGGCCCCTGGTGGGAATTAAACGCAGGCAGCTGGAAGGAAACACATCAGGATCGACACGACGAAAAGAGAATCAAAGTCCAGCAGGAATTACAAGACAAGGGGGAGAGACCAGGAGGAACAAGAACAAAACCTGCCTGCAGGTTAGATAGATAATTAGATAGATAATTAATTTTATTTCAGCCATAAAGAATACATGTCATAAGTTATGTATGCATACATATAGATATACACTTACATACATAGACATACACAGACATATTTATGTGCACATACATACATACACTTGAACGCACATACACATGTATACACATATCATTTGGCCGAAAAGGTTTAGGGCTGAAGCCGAAGCTTATTTTGCCCACCACTACCTCACCGCTGTATGAAAATTAAATAGAACCTAACTAAGTCGAGCTATGACAACAAGCCGACAATCTAAATAGGGCACAGCAAAAGGAAACACTTTTATTAATTAACATTTTCATATAGGTTATGACGGGCTTAGGCAACAAAGCAACCTGTTTAGATTTCAACACAAGCTTTTGTTTAGTTTTGCAAACAAATCTCATCCCACTCTTCAACATGCATGTTTTTAAAAAAGCACCCTTATAATTAGGCTTTGATTTTAAAAACACTGTGTCGATGCGACAGCTTTCTCTGCTGCGTCATTGATATATTGGTTCCGGTCTCTGTACTGTGCAAAAAAATTGCAATTTGATAACTTTTCCTTTATACATAGTTTTAAGACTATGAATCATAACATATGCACAAATGCATAAAACACTATATATTGAAAAGCTACAACAGCATCAGTAAATTCCTCTGATTTGCAGCCTTTGCAGCTTTAACCACTCTCACTTCCCCATCCATCTGACCCAGCAAACATGACACTCCGACTCCCCCCGCTGACAGCCTCAAAGCAAATACGACTATTAATACTGGGGCATCTGGGGCGAGAATACCACAGTCATGCCAATCCTGAAGCATGAGGGACCTCCTGAGTTTCATGTCCTCTGAATGAAGAAGGAAGGCACCTGTAATGAGGGTGTCACTCTAACCGTTTAACCTTCTCTGGGTGACTTTCCTGAAACCACATCATAGCTCACGCCGCAGGGTCCCTCGCTGTGGCAGGTGGTGGAAACACACATGCAGGTAACATGTGCAGTCATTCAATCTCAGATGAGACTGCACCGCGGAGAAGCTACACAGTACTGGGTGTATTTTCATGACATATTCTTATCTAACCCTAAATCTAAAGCCAGGTCCTGGACCTTAAAGCGGGGGGTGTATTTTTGGGAGTGGTAAATATACAACCGGTCTCATCGTCTTCCCTGAACGAGAAGCAGAGGGTTCCTGGCCAGGGATGAGTTGTAGCACAGCTGCTGCCGCTCTGGTGGTGGTGACTCAAAGCTGAAGTTAACAGAGATGTCATGCAGCATCTCCAGACCCGCTGTCTGCGTCTGCGGAGGAAATGATGGCCTCACGCCGCCTTTGATGCGCTCTCCGGTTACCTCTTCATCACCCATCCAGTCCTTTACATGTGGAAAGCCCTTCACAGCTTACTCTGTCACTTGTCCCTTTAAACAGTTTAAGAGAAAAAAAACCCAAACAGTTTATGGTTAGTTTGGGGTGAAAGTTCCTGTACAGCAAAAACTAAAAGCAACATGATGATCTCAACAAGTGTATTGCACTGTTTTCTCATCAGAATATCACAAAAACAAAGATATCAGTAATATTTGCAAAATTTATTTTAGAAGAGGCTTTCCCTCCAACTGTATGTATTGAAATTTCTGTCTTTACCAGTTTGCATTTCTAAAACGGTCCTCAAGCAGACACTCAAACAGACAATAACAAATGCAGATCAGTATTTAAATCAGTCAGATCATATCTGTTATTACCTGTTTGAATATAATCAGAATTACCAAATTTTAACTGCCAGGGTGTCTTTTTCTTTATTGTTTCTTTGTATTAGGAAAATTGTAATTTCAAATGTTCCACATAGATGTAAGTACTGATCTGTATGAGTGAAACAAATAACATGATGAATAATGCACTCTGAATATTCCATAAAGAAGTTCATTCTTTCGTGTTCTACATCTATTTGTCCTTCTCAGGGTTGTGGGGCACTGAAGCTGAACCCAGCTGACCCTGGGATGAAGACATAGATTTATTAGAAACATTTACTCTTATTAGAACTTCAGAATCACCGGTTACCTCAGTGTTTTTAGATTATGAATGGAAGTTGAAAAACCTGTGGAGAATAACCCCAACCAAAGGGAGAACAGGGAAAGCACTGCTAGAAAGGCCTCTAAGTATGGACTGAATCCATGCATGTTCGCTGCTGCTTTAAGGCGAAATTACTCACAATGACGGCACCTTGTGGGTCCTGCAAAAAAAAAAAAAAAGAAGAAGAACAAAACTAAGGCATCAGTTTAAACCGTTTTGGATTGTAGTCCCAACTTTAAAATAAAAATAAATCAGTTGTTGAGCAAATCTATCAGTAAATGGCCTAGCTAAGGAATACCGATACTTATTTTTGTATAAACTGTAAAGTGAAAGTGCTCCTTTGCTTCAGCCGATATGTTATCAATATGTTAAAAGCGATCGATTCTGGCGAGGTTGCATGCTAAGTTAGCTAATCACTGATCGCAAGTGCAACATAAATAGTTTGGAGGGGCTCATTGTAATTCCACATTTTAATCATTTTATAGCAGTCTTCCCATCTCTTATTACATGCTGGAGCACAGGAGGTTAAAGGTTACCTCAGGTCGTCCCATAAAGATGTCAGGCAGGAAGGAATGATGAGCTTCATTATGGGTTTCAAACTGTGTTTGGTCAACCTCAGACAACCCCAACCAGCGTTCGGGTTATTAAAAGAATGCAGTGTGTGTGTGTGTATGAGTGAGAGAGAGACAGAGAGAGATCACATGAAAAATGTCTCAGACATTAGATTGATCTGAACACACTTCCTGTGTCAGGGTTTCCAGGCCTGTTTTACTGGCTTTGGAGCCTTTTCTGCTGTACAGATTTGATCTGATAGTCTGTAGCTGTGGTTGTTACTGAACATGTCTTCAGAACAGTTACGATTTTGCACTGGAGTATTGCTCTTTCAAGAAAGCTTTGAAAATGTGTATTTTGATAAGATCGTTATTAGCTTTGTCCTCCTTTTTTCCCCTTTTTACAGAGTTTAATGTAATAAATATTTTTTTTTTAAATTTAAAGAATTTTGCATGAACAAGAAATCTCCCATAACTCCGGGGCGGTCCTGCCGCTGTGCCCCCCTCCCTGCAGGAGAGGCCTGCATCACCTCCTCATGCTCCCTCTCTTGTTTCCGCTCCTTTCTGCTTCCAGGCTGCGGGCAGCTGGTTTCAGTTGGCGATCCAGTCACTCACAGGAGGGCTGACAACATTGCAGGTAAATACGGTGTTTGGATGCAGGACCCCGAGGCCGTTTCCCCTTACGGGCCCAGTATGGTGTGGCGCATCGACACCGTTGGCACTGAGGTCAGGCAGCTGTTTGGATATGACGACATGGAGCAGCTCTCTAAAGGCTTTCCATCCAAGGTCGGTGCCGTGATGTTCATTTATGGAGATGGGTGGAAAAAGATTTGGGGTCATTTCTGATTCTCGTTTGGCGTTTGTTTCCGCAGGTCCTGCTGCTGCCCGAGCTGGTAGAGAGTACCGGAGCCACTCTGTATCGAGGGTCCCTGTACTACCAGAGACGCCGCAGCCGCACCCTCATCCGCTACGACCTCTCATCTGAGAGCATCGCCGCCCGGCGTGACCTTCCCCACGCCGGCTTCCACGGCCAGTTCCCCTACTCCTGGGGCGGCTACACGGACATCGACCTGTCTGTTGACGAGAGGGGTCTCTGGGCGGTCTACTCCACCAGCAAGGCCAAAGGGGCGATTGTGATTTCTCAGCTGGATCCTCACAGTCTGCAGGTGAAGAAGAGCTGGGAGACCAACGTGAGGAAGAACTCCGTGGCCAACTCCTTCATCATCTGCGGCAAGCTGTACACCGTGGCCAGCTACGCGTCCCGCGACACCCTCATCAACTACATGTACGACACTGAAACCAGCCAGGGCAAGACCGTCGCCATCCCCTTCAAAAACAAGTACGGCTACAACAGCATGGTGGACTACAGCCCAGCCCAGCGGAAGCTGTTCGCCTGGGACAACTTCCACATAGTGTCCTACGACCTCCGGCTGGGTCGCCAGCAGGCCGCCTGAGGCCGACACGCGTGACTGTTGAAAAGTGACGTTTGCTCACCTGTTCCTGCTTCAGAGACTCACCGCTTCAGAGCAAAGGCAGCAGTAGCCAGAAAGCCAACGCTGTCAGTATTCATGAGTAGAACAGCCTAAATACCAAAGTCCAAAGTGAAAAAAGACGTTTGAGGAACAGTGTACCCAGCAGGTCTGCTTTTTTTTGTTTGTTTGTTTGTTTGTTTGTTTTTTCAGTGGAAGGGCTTTTTGCTGTGGCATGGTCCACAAAAATGTTTTTAGAGGAATTATTTTTGTACCGCCTTTAATCCAGATGTAAGATTTTTAATATTTTTCTTTGTTGAGCTGTATGTAGTTGAGGTCTGAAGGATGAAGCTTAGTTCAATTTTACTAGTGAAGTGGGATAATCAACGCAAACAGTTTCCAACCCGCACTAGATCCCGTGGTGCCACGCGCCCTACAATGTCTCACCTGTTATCAAACACAACTGCACTCTCACTTAGCATGTGTTGAATATTGCATGTTGTTGTACATTGTAGTCAGCATAGTGACATATTGTTCAAAATCGTCATGAAATAAACTTTATCCAAAAATATGAGCACGTGTGATTATTTCAAGCACTTTTTATTCAGGTCTAATTTTTTACAGAGGGACTTTAAGGGGCATCCTAACCTTTTACATTTTAACTCTGCTTGAGTTAGCATTAAATTCATCAGTATCACAGAACTAAGTTTAAGTGAATGTGTAATATTCATTTAAAAACAGTAAATTAGATATGTTTGAAAATTCATTGGGGACATGGGCAATACATTCTGTCTGCGGCGAACACACAGGTAAGCTCACAGAGTATGAGAATAAATGACAAAGTGTTGAGCTGAAAAGGTGATGAATCCATTAAAGAAAGAAAAAAAAAAGGAGGGGCAGCTGACATAGATGTGGAATTCTAATTCATAGAAGCATCGGCCATAATTAAGCTGAATGCATGTTTTATGGTGAAAAACTCAAGAATTAAAGTTTGAAGCAAGATGAATAGTTTTAGACCATCAAACATCCTGAGGTGGGGAGTAAACCAACATAGTTTCTCTTCAGGGAAACAGAACTCAGTGGCACAAAATATAACCAAAAATACAAACAAACTGTTGATTCAAGACCACCTCAACCTCTGGAGCAGTGTCGTCCTCAAACTGATGGAGCAGGATGAGCTCTGCTCTGTCTTCCCTGCTGTCTCCCACACAGCTGATGGTGTGGCTGCTGGGTGGTGCCTTGAGAGGATAGTGTGTATTTACCTGCAGGCTCACACCACACCTGCCCTACACCTCCTCCTGCTGCAGCGGCTTGCTCAGCATCAGGCCGCAGCGTACGGAACACTGCACTGTATTCACTGAAGAAACAACTTCACACACCTAATCTCATAACTACGAGATCCAGATGTCACAATACACATAACCCATTAATTTAGATCTGATTCTTGTTCCAGGTTTCATTAATAAATGTTTATTCTGTACCCAATACATACATTGCTGTAATTAAAAATCATGCCAAAACCCAATGATTTGCAAACTGTGTGGTTTGCAAATACAAAACATCATTCACAAACTAAAGCATTTTGACTTGCAAATAAGAAACAAATGCGACACTGGCAATTTTTATTTGTGAAAACAGACTTGTATTATCTTTTTTTCTCTGGACCAAACTTTTTTCTCGGGCGTAATTCTCCAGGTGGCTTTGTCTGCACATCCGAATAAAAAATCCACTGCCCTGCCACACTCAGTTAAATGTTTTTACTAAACAGATTAGTTCTGGGCAATGTCTGAAGGATGCATTGACACAAATCTACAAAGGGATCTCTGTCATGAGAGTGAAGTTTGACTGTGGCCAAACCTGTGGCTCTGTTAAACAACCTCCATCCACCCATCACCTACACCACTTCGTCTCATGCAGAGTTAGAGGGTTCTGGTGTCTAATCGTCCACAGTTGTGACAGTCGGCTCTGTGGACTGTCTGCCTGCACAGGGATGAATTAAGCAGGTAGGAACGACAGATTTCTCATTGAAACTATTTTCTAAATTAACTCAGACGAGAAACAGACTCGCAAATCCAAATATGTGAAACTAACAATGTAATCAACTTTTTTTTTTTTTTTTTAAACAATGATAAAGCCACATTTTGAATGGACAGAGCCACTGTAGAAGTTGGGACTCAAAACTGAAGTTGTGGTGTGGCGACACCTAGCGGTCAAACGTGGGAGACAAACGAAAAACTGAGCACACAAGAAAGCGTCTCAACAGTATATTATTTTTTATTAGTTTCTGTAACCAAACCAAGTGAATGTAAATAAGACCGTACATATTTTAATACAGCGATGAAACCCCTGTACAAGTACAACAAAAAAAAACAAAAAAGAAAAACGTCATTGCGCCCCCCCCACCCACCCCATTCATCCTTTCTCCACAGCAGGGTCGATGTGAGGAGGGGCCCCTCACCACCTCACGGTGCATACTACTATACAATTCAGAAGGATCCTCGTCAGCACAACTCCAGGATGAGAGCGCTGTGGGGTGAGACAGCCAGCGGAGGTGAGGCAGAGACAAAACAGCATTGATTGCTCTCATTGTTAACGACAAAAACAGTGTCCTCCTGCCCTAATGCATCGAACTTGAGGCTTCTCATTTGACTTTTTCTTCTTCTTTGTTCCCTGCGCTGTTGCTCTTCGCTGTGACGGTCGACACACGAGTTTTTTTTCTATCGTTGCAACAATCCAACTCGCCGCTTCAATTCCTACCCCGATATATCCATTACCTAAGGGCACTGAAATCCGACAATAGCAGCAGGTCTGGGTGCTTTGTAGTTAAGTGTGTATGTGTGGCAGGATAGGATGGGTGTGTGAGGAGTGGAAGGGTGTGTGACAGGCCTATACAGCTTGAAGTAGTGATCATACATCATCTGTGTAGTCTCAAATGCTCTGACTTCTTCTCTTGCTTTAACCTTTGGCTGAATGAACAGAAGAGTCCAGCAACGCGCCCCACACTTCCTCTCATGCATATGCCACGAGCGCACACACCAGACACACGCCACACACACACACACACCTCAACGCGTCTATTTCTCAGGCAAGGAGATGAGAGCAAAAGGCAGGAGCAAGGGCTCACAGGCAGACGAATCATGAATTTAATCAATGCTGCAACTTTTCACATTTCCATTGTGGTGGAACAAAAACAAAAAAGAAAAAAAAACCCAAAAAACAAAAAAAATAATTTCAGATCCCAGGTCTCCGTGCAGCAACCCAGTGAGAAAACCGTTGAATGTGCGGGCATGTGCACAAATCTCTAGATTAGTTATGACAGGAGATCGGACAACAAAAAGTGTGCTTCGCTAAATGACAACTAAGATTGTGTTTTGACTACAAAAACCAGCCTAATTCCTTCTTTGCTTGAACAGAACAGGCTTCTCCTATAATATGTGCGATCCTACTTGGGAAATGAACAGAAATGAGAGGGCTATAAAAAAAAAAAAAAATGGCAAAACTCAGCAGCAAATCTCTATTTACTCTCTTGAACTCCCCTTTATCTACCTCCAAAGTAGATTTCTATGGAACAACTTGTGCAGCAATTTTTAATCAGCATCTAAATATGACGGAAGAATCCAACTCAAATGTCCACACGAACCGTGGGACAAGACAGGAAGAAAGAAGAGAAAGGATTTTTGTTTGCACTCGTCAGTGCCTACTGTCAGGACCACTACCATCTGGATCACCAACCAACGTATCCGCCCCCCCCCCCCCCCACGCTGTCCTCCAGTGTTGATATGAGGTGGTGGCTGAGTGAATGGGGCTGGATTCTCTCTTCCTCTTCCATCCTTTCGTTCCATCATCTGAGAGGGTCAGGAGCTCATTACTTGCCCTCCTCTGGTTTGATGGCCTGCGGCTTTATGGGGCCAGTCCGTATGGGCTTGGCCGTGGACACGGGGGTTTTGTCAGAATCCGGGCGATCGCCCCCGGGCTGATGGTTTGGGGAAGAAGCGTCGAGCGGGGGCTTCCCCACTTGATCGAGTCGAGACGCTTTATTGACTTGTGGGGCCTTCATCTGCTGCTGCTGCTGCTCTGAGAAGAACTTGTGAGTGGACTGGAGCACCTCAGCTCGCTGTTTCGCCTGCAGGGAGCCAAGAGAAAACGAAAATTTAGTCACCACTCCCACTAAAATCCAAGATCCGATTCACCAAGACGACACAACAAAACATACCTTTAGGTCCTGCTCGGCTTTCAGAGCTGCCTGCGTGCCTCTGGGTGCAAGCGGCGGGCCAGAGGGGCCTCGGGCAGGGTGCTGGCTGTGCTGCGGGTGCTGGGCTCGGGGGTGAGGCATGAGGCCACCACTCACGTTAGGCGACATTGGAGGGCCCATTGCAGAACGCTGCACACCTCCAACAAAGGAGTTAGCATGAGGAGGTCGAACCAGAGGAGATACGATGCTGGGCTGAGACAAAATCTACAAGGGGGTAAAAAGAAAAAAAAAAATCAGTCAAATAATTCTTTGAGCAACACCAAAACATTCAGGCTGCTGAGGTTACATTACTGGGGCATACCTGCGGGTTGAACTGGCCAGGGAAATGCTGCGTCATTCTCATGCCGGCTGAGCTGGGCTGAAACTGCTTCTGGTAAAGTAAGCTGTTCATTTTACTGGACTGGCTGCTCGGAGAGGTAGAGCTTGCCCTGCAGGGGGAGGGCAAGAAAACACTCAAGCTGTAAGTCCTGTGGTGCATTGTGGGACGACGCAGGACGTCCTGCTGTCCCACTTGTTGCTGACAAGACTTCCTTCCACTAGCATCGGTCACATCCCGCTCCGGCTGGTTACACTCTAACTAGTACATCCAGCTCAAACTGTTCACGTCCGACTCCGGTCTAGTCACCACCGGTGTGTCCCAGGGCTCTGTCACGGGGACCCTCCTTTTCATTACCTACTTTAATCCCCCTAGTAAATGGGTTCTATGCACAACTCAACCACTTCCTGAACTTCAGGAGGCTCCGTTGCTTCCTACCTTTCATGATAGGATGAGCTGATTAATGCAGGTGTGTCTGACCATTACTGTTGTGGTTACAGAAGTCAGGCACACCTGGATTAATCAGCTCGTCCTATCATGAAATACAGGAAACAAGGAGCCTCCTGAAGTTCAGGAAGTGGTGAAGTTGTGCATAGAGTCCATTCAGTATCTCCTTCCACTGCTTCGTGGTTGACACCCAGCTCTATCCATTCCACTTTCCCACCCCTCTTCCTCACCTCCTGCCTTTCTGGAATAAAAACCATGTTTCACCTCCAACTTTCTAATACTAAACAACAAAACAAACGCTTCTTGTTGGCTCCAAATGCACCTTACCCAGAGTGGACAGGTTCTCTCTCTCTTTTTAACCTGTCTGCATTTCATTGAGTTTCTTTGTACATTGACCTCGAGTGACCTGAAAAGTGCTTCCAAATAAAATGTATTATTGTAATAAAGAACTGCTTCTCCACCTCTGATGCAACTGACTTTATTCTGTGAAACAACAGCTCATAAATAAAAGCTTACAGCGCTGCTTATAGAGAGTACAAGCTTCTCCACGTTTACCTGTAATGGCTGGAGGTGGGTGTTGTACTCCTGGCACTGACGGGCGGCGTCCCCGGCTTCACATCCATCCCGCTGCCAAACAGTTTCAGGTCCATATCCATCTGCGACAAATCGGACAGAAAATAAGTTCCTGAACTCAATAGAAGCCGAGCCGTTGACTTGACGCACACCCAGGGCCGTACCTTGCTGGTGGGAGGTTGCATCATGTTATGGTTGGGGCCCATGATGCCTCGGTATGGCTGGGAGACCGGAGGCTGTCGGCTGATGTTGGGGGGCTGCGCCTGAGGCGGAGTGGGAGGCAGTGCCAATAAGGGCTGACCTCCACCCGAGCCGAAGTTCGGCAGGGACAACTGGGAGCCGGGCAGAGGGACGGTCACCTGGGGACAAGACCTCAGAGTTGAACCAGTTTTCCACAGGCTGCACAGGTTCACCAGCATCAGAGGTTCACGTTACCTGCTGCATGGCAGAGCTGGGTGACTGGGTGTTGCTGTAGTAGCTGCTCTGCCCGTGCTGCTGCACCTGCCCTGAGTACATGTTTGAATGCTGATTCATCCCTTGTCGAGCCTGAAACAAAGAAATACGTCAGACTGAATCGCCACAACAAAACAAGAAAGCTCATGGCGATCCTAGTCGGATGTGAGCAGTGTGCGGTGTGCTCACCTGCAGCAGATGTGTATCAATGAGCTGCGACCCTCCCATGCCGGAGGGCTGGTTCAGCTGTGGCTCAAACAGAATGGGAATGTGCTGGGTGGATGATGGCTGCTGGTAAGCCAGGTTGGACTGAGGCTTGCCCAGTTCAGGCGCCTGCACTCCAGGATAGCTGTGCAGTGAAGGTCCGGACAGCATCATGGAGGGCTGCGACAGGCTGCTCTGCATGAAGGCTTGCTGAGACCTACGGACGAGTGGCACAGGACAGGGCAAGTACTGCTTTAGAAAAGTAACAGTGACACCTCAGAGATATAAAGGACAACCACCTTTTTAATCCGTCACAATTAAATGAAATAATTGGTGAACTCATTTCAGTTTGTAGCTGTTAGCAAAACAGTGATTTCCTCTAATGAAAAAGGAAAAAAAGCACAATATCAAAGTTAGACAGGTGCTGCTTATTCAATTGTACACTTTCAATTATTTTATGTATTATATATAAACAAAAAAGAGGATACTATCAACACCATCAACAATGGTCTGATGCTGCAGGACTGGAGTGCCATCTACTGAGAAACAGATGTACACAGCGCAAACGGCAATTTCTTGGATATATTTATTTCTCTGTATAATACACACTGCTCGGCAGATGAAGGTTGCATAAGGAAGAAAAATATGAGAAGTACGTGGCTTAGTAAAGGAATAATAAATGCTGTGGCAAAAAGAAATCCGTACAAATTGTTCATTAAGTTAAAAATTAAGCTAGCAGAAAGCAATATTAAAATATATTATGTGAAATTGAGAATAATATAAACAGAACTTGGGATATATTTAACTTCATTAAACAAGGATATCATATCACCAATAATATGGTTAATAGTTTTTTTTTCTAAATGTTGTCCCAGAGTTTGCTGCTGAAATCCCAGATGAGGGAACTGACCAATATCAACCATTAAAAAGAATCCTGACTCAATTTTCATATAAGCAACAAATGAGCAGGCGGTGATAAGCAAAACCAAAAAGAACCTTCACAGCACAACAGAAATAAACTCAACAGATGTTGGAGGCTGATGTTTACACTAATCTCCGATTGAATAACAAAGGATCTTATTGTCATTTCTTGGGGGAAAAACAGAGGCTGGCCAGAGTCATGTGACCCTAAATCTTACGCCGTGTGGGACTGAGCCAACCTGCCGGTAAAATGGACCTCATGAGATAAAAGATGACCGCATCAACAAGTTTGTTTTGCCAGTTATTTCTCAAAAAGATGTGAACAAAATTGACTGAAGCCTTTTTAAATTTAAACTGTATCAGGTATTCACTCCAGTCAAAACAAAAAGGAATGACACAGCTCAAGAAATTTGAATCCTCTCCAGATGAAATTCACTTGTAAAGCGTGGGCCAAGTAAAACTGTGGGAGATCAAACAAAAAAGGCTTGAAATAGTTGTTTCTGTTTCAGAAATGTGGAAAAATATGGTTTATTCACATTGAAATATTGGAAAAATAAATATTCCCACTTTATTGTAGTTCTAAGTTGAGTTAAGTCAGAACTATTAAAACATTTACAGAATTCTAACTGCTATAATCTCACTGATAACCGATCATTTTCAGAACGACGGCAAACCTCAACATCTCTGGTGATGCTTTGTTGCAGCTGTGTCTGAAGCAGAGAACCACACGTGTGAATGTTACCTGTAGGGCTGCAGCGAGGAGCTGAACAGGTCCTGCGGCTGTGAAACCGGAGGCCCGGTGCTCAGGCCGAGCTGCGCCTGGTGTGTGTGTTGGTGCTGAGGCTGGCCCTGCAGCGGAGCGTAGATCGGGATGGGAATCTGCTGCACTGCTGTTGGCTGTAAGGCGAGGCAACACAGACCGTTCAAACTTAAAACATGAAAACACATCTGCAACGCGTTTCTGAGCTGTGATGGTCCAACCTACCTGCGAGAGGCCGGGCTGGAAGCCTTGCTGCTGGGCGAGGGAGGGGGGAGCCAAACGAGGGTGCGGGGTGCTGAAGAGGTGGCTCGTGTCCATGTAGAAGGCTGGAATCTGAGCTGCAGAACCTAAATTATACACAATATGAAACCTTACGGATTCTCAACACATCATAGAAACAGACAGCATCTTAAAAGGATTAAAAAATAACGGAGAAGTTCATTTTCTCTTTAATAGATTACAGTAAGCTGGAAGTTTAATCTAAATATTTCAAAGATTCTTAGAATTTTAGCTTAGAAACGCTTGAAAGTTTAGTTTAAGTCTCAAGTATAACCTAATGTAACTAAATCACTGAAAAAAATGTGTCAATTTCTAGTGCTTCTCAACTTTTTCCTCATTGCACCTGTATAATGTATAAAACAAAAGCAAAGCATCTGCACAGCTCTGATGTTTCCCTCACCTGCTGCAGACTGGGAGACGTACACCTGCGGGGTTTGCTGCTGCTGGGGGAGCAGTGGAGGCACACAGCCGAGCTGAGAGAAGCTGCTGCTGCTGCTGCTACTGCTGGAGGACGACAGGCCTCCGCCTTGCAGCTGTTGAGGCTTCACCTTGCAGATGTTCGGCGGGTCAGACGCTGTGGTTGTCTTGGTGCTGAGGGATGAAGTTGTATAGGTACCAGAACCTGCGGTTTGGTCACAGTTGAAAGGTTATTACAGGAAATCAGCGTCTGATCCTCTATGGTTGTGGCGGGAGCAGTAATTAGCGCATACTACCTGACAGGGAGGTGCTGGGGGTGACAGAAGCTACAGGGATCTGTGGCATCGAGGCTGAAGAGAAGGATGAGTACGAGGAAGCACAAGAGGTAATGGGGGATGAGGAGGATGTGACGGGGGAATTCTTCTCCAGACTCGGGGAGTTTTCCCACGCCTTACGAGCCGATTCCATCTGGGGAGGATGAAAAAGTAAACCTATGAAACACCTCTGAGGATTATTTCCTCACTGGTCAGTGGACTGTGCTGCTCATCTCTGTACCTTTAGTGTTAGGTCAACGGTGGCAGGCGACACGGTGCTCAGACTGGTGCTCTGCTGCAGGGTTTCTCGGCGAGGAAGAGGCAGTGAGTGAGGCAACGCCACCTTAAACCCAATAAAAGAAAGCCGTCTCTGGTTAGGTGCAGCAGACCTCACTTGTGTTGTGTTATTCTTCTGAATACATCAAGACACTATTTTTTTTTTTTTAGAAACTGGAATTTCCCCAAGGGATTAATAAAGTATGATTATTATGTATTAAATACACACTTACGTTGGCTACCAAGCTCTCTTCCATTTTATTCCCTCCTGAGGGAACACTATCAGCCAGTGAGGACGAGGGGGTGGTGTAGTCAGTCACAGACTCCTGAACAGCAAACGCAATCATAGTTGTTAACCTGACATACCTTAGGATTCAAAACTTTAAACATCAGTCTACCTCCGCCCCCTAATCACTTTTAACTCCAGAACATGCAGCCTCGCCACGACGGCATCACGTGGAATACCTTGGAGTTGCTGTTGTACTCCGCCGACGGGACGGTGATCATGCCCTCGATGTCGCCTCCCAGCTCAGGTACAGTGGCGTCACTGGTAGGAGGACTTGAGTCTGCAGCTCGGTTGACAACGGCTCCAGGTACGCCACTCTCTATTCCTTCCGCTTCGCCTCCACGTGCATCTTTGGCCTTACGATTTTTCAAAGAGCGCTCTTTACCAATGGGACCGGGCTTATACTCCTTTGTTTCCACAGGTTCCATCTCAGGAAGCTGAAGAGAATATACGTTTTTTTTTTTCTTTTTCTTTTTACAAGCCACATTACATTTTTACTGGAATAAAAAGCATCTGTGTTACAGCAACTTCCTACCTTCTGTGTTTTGATTGGGCCAGCTCGAGGTTGTTTCTGTCTCTGTTCTTTGGGAGCAGGTAGTTTGTTTTCAGAGCCACTTTCTAGCATAGCAGGAACTCCATCGCTGTCAGTGCTGCCTGCAGACGATGGAGCTCCAAACTGAATACTTTCTATTCCCAACTCGACGCTGCTCTCTGCTCCAGGCTTCACACCCTGCAACGCAATTATTTTTATGGTTTATCAGGAGGCAACACATGGAAACAACCTCATGGGAAGTGACATGTACATTCGACCCACCTCAGAGGAGACAGTGCCACTAAAGGAGGTAAGAGGTTTGTTCCAGGCACTCACGGAAGGTGGCTGAGGCGGGCTGATAGGACCTACTGGAATATATGCATTATGCGTTTTAAACTTGGCTTCACGACAGAAGAAGAAAAAAGGAATGAACAATTGCACTTACGCTTCTTGACGTCAGGAAGGACGGTGGAGCCCGCTACCTTGTTCTCCCACAGTTCTGTACCCAGAGTGTTGTGTGTCTGCGCTGGTGCAGGGGGGAGGCTCTTTGAGCTGAAGTCGACAGTAGCAGGGGGAATGGAGGACAGAGGGGCCACTGTTCCTTCCAGAGTCTGAGGAGATGCAGCGGGCTGGGAGGGGGGAAGGTGAGGATGCTGGGAAGCAGGAATGGCGGGCTGCTGCTGCTGCTGCTGCTGCTGCTGGGCCTGTGGAGCGGAGGCTACAGAAGGCTGAGGCTGTGAAGCCTGTTGTTGCGGCGGTGATTGTTGCTGCTGCTGCTGTTGTTGCTGCTGCTGCTGTTGTTGTTGTTGTTGTTGCGATGACTGTTTTTTTGCAAATCTTGGTGGCAGTTTTCCCCCGCCTCCTCTTGTTTTTTCGCCAGAAACTTTTTTACCCCAATTCTGTGGGAGAGAAGAATTTTTTTGTTATTCTGAACCTGATGACTGAATTTGGTCAACATACTCATCACAAACAACTTCTTAATATCCAAAAATTCTAAACTGATCAAGGAGTAATTAAGCTTTGCATCCATAAATAAGTCATCTGATGACCCCCAATGCCAGCAGTCACTGTCATGCCATACCTATAATATGAGCTGTACCACAACTTTGAATAATTGCCCGATATTGAAAATTGAAGTCAACTCAAAAAATAGGGCCACAACACTCCATTACACATTTGACATTTCTACAGATACGTCACAAAAAAAAAAAGAAAGAATCCAGGTATCTTAATCTAGAGAGAATATCAATGAAAGACAGCCCTCTTCACCTGAGTGGTTTGCTCTTCTTTTTTCCTTTTCTCCTCATCCTGGAGGCGTTTCTGCTGCTTTCGGGAGACGACCTCTGTAAAGCCATCATCATTTGCACTGGACTGTGGATCTTCTGTGGTGGTGACCTCTGGGTGATCATCAATAATGACCACACCTACAGAAACAAATTTACCATTCATTTTTACGTTACGAATTGGAGTACATTTACAGACAAGTGGATGAACACGTCTACTGACTGGCATAGTTGTTGAGATCAAACTGAGAAAGAGCGTTCTCTTTGGGCTTCTTGGTGGCCTGCTTGGCGTCATCCTTGCGACGTGCCGCCTGATCTTTTGGAGGCCTCTGAGCTGATCCTCCAGCTGCTGGTGCGGTTGCCTCCAAGTTCTGTTGGGCTCCAGGTCTGTTGCATTTACAGAAAGACAAAGTTAGTCCAGGTACTTTTGAGGGAGGACAATGATATCAACGTGCATCAATGCAACATAATTTTTCTGAACAGACTTTTTGCAAGTACCACAGGCTGACAGAGCTGATGGGTTGGGTGCAATAATGCTCTAGTATTTCAATGAACCAGAATACATGGTGCTACAATGATTTTTCGACCACCAAAATGACCCCAAGAGCAAAATGACGACTTATCTAAGGTCACAAAAGACTCCACAACAACATTCAAAGGACAGCAGGCCTCACTGGCCTCAGTTCAGGTCAGTGTTCAATACTCTACCATGAGAGAGAGAGACAGAGCAAAAATGGCCTGCATGGCAGAGATCCAAGATGAAAACCACTGCGGAGCACAAAGAACATGAAGACTCTTCTCAAAAACCCAGTGGTGGTAGTGGGAAGGCCTGGGCTGTTCTGCTGGTTTTTAACCTTCAAGATGGAAAATTTCTCAGAGCAACCGTTTACTGACTTTACCGGTGTGCTCCCAACATCATACCACAGACTCCCATGTGGAGAGCTGCTGAGAACCGTAGCGAGAACAATATCATTCATGAAACAGATGACAGCGAGTTGCTCGGCCCGATGGAAAGCTTCTGTTGGGACTGCAGTGTGGAGGAGGCAAAATATGCAACCAAGAATTTACATATCAAAGTAATCAACCTTTTTGGTATTGCCTTAACATATAACCTCACGCATAAAAGCTAAAGTTATTTTTAGGCTATATCAAAACAGTACAAGATCAAATAAACCCAGAAAAAAAAAACAATGTGGAAACTCATGCAACTCTATTTACTGACTCATTTATCGATCAAAATTGCTTTGAATGGGAGAATACTGCTTGTTTCATCCTAAACTGAGATGCTTAATTCGACCCCGCCCAAATGAGGCCCCACAACAAAACTATCACAGCAACCAACGAGAGTTTGACCAGAAAGACAATGATGTGATCCAATAATTCTAGGCATATTGCCTCGTAATCAAGCATCAAAATTTCATATTCGGCATGCAGACTTTGTCCACTACAAGTGTAGATTATCAACCATTAAATGGCAAAAGCAGTCCGGGTAAGTCACGCAGTGTTTCTAAAATCTGTAGCAGAGTGGTCTGTCTCCTGAAAATCGATCTGAAACCAGAAATGCCACGGAGCAGGTGACGCCAGATGTACACAGTTCAGATGTGATAGAGCTGGTGTTTTCTTTTATTAATGTAAATCAATCTTTTTAGTTGTCCTCTTTAAAAGGAGCTTGCAGAAAGAGGGGCTACCTCTGCTCTTGTCAAAACAAACGGCATGCAGTAAGAAAACCGCACACAGATTAATTTGTCTAATAAATTGCCCGTTGTAATAGCTTCTCTTGACGAGTAAACGAAACTAATAAAATAAGAGAAAAGCACACAAGCAAAAAAAAAAAAAAAAGAATAACCTATACAAATACTACATTTGCTCTGATGTTCTGATATTAGGTTCATCACTTAATTAGGGTCAATAGTAACTTGACAAGAGTTTCATTGTGCCATTGTACTGCATAGAGTCAACTTCTTTGTGAAAGTGTTAATATAAGCAGACAGAGTGAATGCTCGACAGACAAAAGAGTGATTGTTTCACACTCACCCTTTGCGGCCTGCTTTAGCCCCTCCCCTCCTCTCGCCCTTGCCTCCCGTGTAGCTGCGGCCTGGTTTGGCTCCGCTGTTGCCTCTGCGGTTTTGTCTCTCTGTTGGCCGCTGATTGGAGAAACTCCTCTTGGCTGCAGGAGCTCCTTCACGTTTTGGAGTCATTCCTCCATCAAGTGGGCTTTTATTTGGGGTCAAAGAGCCCTGAGGAGGTGCAGGTGTTGGAGCAGAGGCTGTGGCTGCTTCGTTAGCAGCCTCCAGAGCACCTTTCCTCTCTTCTCGTTCTCGCCTTTCGTTGAAGTCGCTGCTTTCAGAGGCTGTTTCCCATTCCTCGTTGGCTTGATCTGAGGAGTTCTGGTTCGACAGGTCAGGGGATTTAGTGCCGACTGCTGCGATGGTGGGGCTGCTGGTCTCAGGCAGCGCCGCTTCTGAAGGAGAGGGCAGGTCAGGTGCAGGTACGGTGGCTGGCACTTCTGCAGGCACAGTTAGGGGGGTTCCTGGAGCTCTGGACAGAGTTGGAGAGAGGGAAACAGGGGCCGGGGCAGAGCTGGGGACAGCAGCAGCAGGCACAGAGGGCAAAGGAACAGGGGGGCTTGGGGCAGTCTCTCCACTAGCCAACACTGCTGCCTCGCGCTCTTTCAAGCGCCTGAAACGGGGAGGTTTGTCTTGCCTCGGGGGTCTTGCGGGCCTGGATCGACGGGGCCTCTCTCTGCTACTCTGTGGTCCCCCATCTCCATATTTCTTGCCATCGGATTTTGGTGGACGTCTTTCACCGGGAGGATTGTCATATCTTTGTGTGGATTCGGCGTCCTCTGGCCTGAATGTCTCCATGGGTTTGGAAGGCCACTGAGACGAAGACTCTCTGGCTGATGACCGTCTGAGAGGGGTGGCGCGAGGGCCACCGCGCTCCCTCGGCCCACCTCGTCTGCTGTACAATCCTCCTCTCCCTCGACGAGAAGGTTCACCTTTAGGAAGGAACCCAGGCTTCGGTCGGCTTTCGTCGTCGCCTCTTGATCCAACCTTGTCCCCCAAGTGAGGCGGTCCGAAGCCGGGCTTGTTGAGGCCTGACCGGCCCTCTCCTGGGAGATCTCTCCGCAGTGGACGGCTAGGTTTGGTGCTAGGCTCGCGATCAGAGGGTCCTGTATCACTGGCTGACTCCCTCCCACCTTCACTTTCAGAGTCCGTGTCTGAACCACGACGCCTTCTGCGTTTTGGTATAACTTCAAAGTCTGAACTTTCACTGCGCGTCTCGCTTTCCTCCCTGTTGCGAAAGGCCGCAGTACCTCCACAAGAGGGTAAATCAGAGCGCGATCGAGGCTCTCTATAAGGGTATTCTGCCCGACTTCTCCCACGACTTCCCCTTCCTCTGCCACTGTAAGTGCCCCGGTAGCTCCGGCCTCTGGAGTAATATTCCCCTCGACCACGTCCTTTGAAATTCGAGTCCGAGGGCCACTCGCGGTCTCTGTCCTTGTCCATTTCTTTTTCCCTCTCCCTCTCCCGTTCTCGATCTCTCTCTTCTCGTCGGTAGGCACGTGGAGGAAGGGTCGACTCTTTCCTGACGGGCAGTTTGGGTTCTGGATGTTTGTCAATGGTGGATGGTTTGTCTACTTTCTCCTCCTGAGAGGAAGAGGTGGGCACTCCCGATGAAGGCTGAGAGTCTCTGGCCCTCTGATGTGCAACTGGTGTCTCCTCCGTGGATTCTCTCTTTGCCTCTCCCTGAGGTCTGGGGCTCTCGGACACAGCAGCGGCGGCAAAAGGGGCTTTGGAAGACTGATCCTTTTTGGACCTGTCGCCTCTTTCTCGCTCCCCCCTCTCACGACGCCTTTCTCGCTCTTCTCTTTGTTCCCGTTCTTCTTTCATGTCCCTCAGAACAGGCTTCTTTATCGGCCCAGACCTGCGTATGGGTCTCTCTCCCCCTGGTCCTTCTCTTCGTCCAGCCCCTGATCTCCCACCCCAGCGCAAGTCAGATTTCTGCTTGCTTGGAGCTGGCAGGGGAAGCTTCTCTTGTTTGTGTAATCCATCAGCGGGAGGTGTGGCCCTGCTGCTCGTGACCGCAGCTTGGGAATACAGCTCATTCTGTGGCTTATCATCGCTGCTGTCCTGTAGCTCTAGTGACTTTGTACTGAGGGGTAGACCGTCAAACCTCGGCTCATCAAGCTTGAGGGAATGACTGGAGCCTTGAGAGACGCTCCTCTGGAGCATAGCTTGACCAAGAGCTTCAACCTCCTCTCCACTTGGCAAACCTGGCTCCTCAGGATCAAAGGCCGAGCCCACAGGGACTCTTTCTAGAGGTCCTGAAGCATCCTCCGGACCCGGAGTAAATGGTGAAATGGACTCTGAAGGGTCCCGGAAGAAGTTACTTTTGCGAGAGTCCAATGCACTGTGATCCTGGGGGTAAATGGAGGAAAGACCCCTGTCCATATCCAAACCAGAGTCCAATCTGTAAAGAAAATATAAATTATGTTGTTTATAAAGTTCAACTTTCTGATATTGACTCATGCTCTTTGGTTAATCTGTTAAGTTTACCTTTGCTCCTTGTTGTCATCTCGCCCCTTTGGAGGAGTTACAGAAGGTAATGGCTCAGATTGCGGGTATGGTTCTGATCCCCATACCATGCGGGAGTCTGAAGGTAAACCATGGTCACGGATTGGTCTGGTCAAGTGATCAAATGAGTCAGAGCTTGAACTGGAGTTGTCACCGGGCTCTCTACGCACAATCTGCTTTGGAGGCATCCTCCCTGAAGAGTTAAAAACAGCAGCGTTTCACATTAATTACTATAAATCCCACAAACATAACCACACATTCCCAATTTCTGCAAATCTACTTACCTGGGTGAAGGTTAGTTGGCATATCCAAAGGAGGGCGACCTGACATCATGCGGGGGTCCATATAAGACTGCATCATGAGCCAGCGGGGGTCAAAGCCCATGGAGGCCAGGTGTTGGTGGTGAGGGCCCATGGGCTGATACATAGATCGATGTTGCTGCTGCTGCTGCTGTTGGGTCGCAGGCACACTTCCACCTGATGGGGACACAGAGCCTCCGGTCTGCTGTTGCTGCTGTTGCCATTGTTGCTGCTTCATCTGCTCCTACAGAACAAGAAAAAAAAATCTCTATCAATATATGTGTGTATGAAAATATACTATACTTTATTTTTTGGCTTATGGTCAAAACTTTATTTTAGCCATTTTTTTTTTTAATCCAACTGCTCTAAAGAGTAGGATATTTGTTGAACTTTGATGTGATTTCCAACACAAAACTGCATAAAAACAAACACTTGCAGATTTCTTTTTAGGGGGGAAAATTTGAAAATTTGCAAGGATGAGGCTTTGTGAGCGACACTGGCATGTCGTTAATTTCTGTGACTGCTACATCAATATGTTAGTTGAAGGACTGATAAGGGTTCAGTTTTTATCCAAACAATTCTCCCACTGGCTCCTGAAAGTCAATAACAATATCGTACATCTCCAGGTGTAATCCAACTACTGGTCTATCTGTAAAGATCTAGTCTGCAACATTAAACCGCAAATAGCCTTACCTGCTGTCTAAGGAAACGAGGTGGCAAGGACTTCTGAAACTGTTTGGAATAGCCTGAGATGAGAGAGGGACGCATAGCAGCTGCTGCCTCTCCTTCCAGCTGTGGGGATCCAACAGGGACCTCCTCGCCACTGGCAGCTTCCATGTGGGGCAGAGGCAAGTGTGGCTCATCTGCTGCAGGGCAGGCGCAGACACAGGATTGATGTTAAAGTGGCAGTGTGACATAAGTGAAACTCATTTACAACATGAACACATGCACACACACACACACCTACTCGTCTCACCTCTATTGTCTTCTATGTGAAAATAATCCCGGATATGCACTGATGTTCTTTCAGTCTGATTTTCCTCCATCATGGGACTGACCTCAGCCAAGGAGGGCTCCGTCTCACTGGGGGTCTCTGGAGCTACGGCTACAGTCACAGGTCTTTGGACAGGCGGACTGGGCTGACGTGGCAAGTGAACCTCTTCCTCGGCACTCGGTTCAAATCTCTCTCGCTCCATCCTGTCCCGTTCACGATCCACCCTCTCAGATGGAGGAGCTTGAATTACTGGGGCTTGCGATTGTGTAACTGGTACTGAAGGTGCTGGGCTAGAAACGGGCGCGGGAGCTAACAGGGAGGCTTCCTCGAGGTTGGCTCCAGCCTCGTCGACGGTGGCCTGAGCAGTGGAAGTTTTGCCCTCGTTCACCTGTCGGTGTTTCTCATTGAGACGTTTCAGTTTTTCAGCGCAGGCAGCAAGCCGTTGTTCTTCCATTCGCCGCTCTTCTTCTTCTCTTCTGCGTCTAGCTCGCTCCACAGCTTCAGACACTTCAGGCTTCTTTCGCTTCTGTCGCCAAGCATCAGAGTCCTCATCCGCACCAGGCGTTTGTGGTTTGCCTCCCCGGGGTGGAGCGCCACCGACTGTACGATTCCCACCCTGGGGTTAAATGAAAAAAATAAAATTAATACAGACAACCACTCAGTCTCAAAAGCAACCCAGCAACAGTATTGTTGTGAAACGCATCCATCTTCACCTGGTAGTCTTGTGGAGCTGCTGATTTATTATATGGCTGTGCCATGCTGCCCGGTGATGGCGCTCTAGGATCCACACTGTCTGCCCAAGAGGTTTTATTGCCCCCACGGTCCTCCGATCCTTCCTTCCAACCCTCCTGAGTGTCTGATGTCCGGGACCTTATGCGATCCACTTTACCCATCCACTCCCTAGAAAAAAACAATTGAGTGAAAAAACAAACAAGGTATTCATTCATTCATTCTAATCTCACCAAGAGCAACTTCTTCAGGTATTTTTCCCATACTTTTCACATAAAGATAACCATCTCTAGCTTCAATGTTAGAAATGCTGTTTAGCTTCAAGGTGAAACTGATTTACGGAGTTCATCTTTTACATTGAGAAAACTGATGTCAAAAATTCTTGTGTAAAACTCCAAAACAGAAGAATTATGCTGTATTTTTAACCCTCTGACTTTAAAGAAATACAGATAATTTGGATTATGGTTGCAGAACTGTGAATGGTAATTCAATAACGTGTTAGAAACCTAGTTTGAGAGTGGATAGCCCTGGGAGTCATATTAATGACTAGTATTCGGGCACAAAGTACTATTTCTCTCATTTCTGGTAGTTTTTGGAATCCTCTAGATATTACAGAATGCCTAGCAGTTATGGTGATAAATGTGTGTACCAGGTCCATTCAGAGGCAACATGACCATCATGATTACCAGTAGGTGTAGTAATGAAATGTTGAGCATAATTTAAAACTAACATGGGAGACAGAGAATCACTGGTGTGGTGCGAAACAAAAGTTAAACATACAATGAAACCATCCTATTGCTCACCAGTTTTCTCCTTTTTCTTTAGCAGCTTGGTTCTCCTCATCGTCACTGAAGTTTAGCTTCTCGGTGTAATCCACCTCCATCTGAGCTCCTGAATTGCAGAACACAAAGCATTAACAAGCTAACCAATCATAAAAGCTTATTGTTACAACCTAGCTCCAAAGTGGGAACAAAACAGAGACAGCCTTGTGGTGGTGATGGGTAAAAAAAGATTTATTTCCCAAAAAGCGCCCTGCAGAACAGAAACCCAGAGAGACCACTGGAGCCGGTTAATGAATTAAGCCTGGAAATGAACCATGAAACCTGACTTCAAACGGAGATGTCTTCAGGGGCAACAACACCAGAACCCTGGTCCCCAGGACTGAGCTGACGAGCCTCAGCCTTACGAGCACACCAGTACTTCATGTTGGCCTGGGAAGAGACCAGGCTCCGCCTAGCTCTCTCCCCCGCCACATACAACCGCTTCCGGAAAGCACGCAGAGGTTTAATTTCCTGAGAAGGCGTCCTGGTCAATTGACATGTGTGGCATGTTCTGACATACAGAGAAACCACAAGTACTGCATGGAGCATAAACTGACACAGACTCGAACGAAGCACCGAGGGAAGGACTGGCTTGCTGCGCTGCTATCAGGTCAATGTGAGAAACGGACAGAAGAGACTCAGGCACAGCCAGAGCGGGGGACCCATCGTCCTCGCTGCCACTCTGTTCGGGGTTGGACTCTGCCTCTCCACCACACATGGACAAAGTGACTGCACATGCCAAAGGCAGATTAATTGACACAACAAATGATTGTGCAGGACCAGACAAACCCCCAGGAATCTGACCCCCAACACCAGCAGAACCCTGAGTTAATCTGCACTCCTCCAGTCTCTTAAGCTCAAACTATAACAACAGCAACCTCTCGCGCCTTGAAGTTGAGCTACTCAGAAGCTTCACCAGCAGCAGCAGAGACACAGACTTACAAATCTCTCCAGCAGCCTCAACTGTAGGATGGAGAACACCTGCAGCAAACGCAATGTCTTTTCAACTAGAAACAAAATCTGACACAAATGTTCCCAGACCAGCCCCCGTTAATTAAAACCTGGTTCCAAATTAGCAATGGTCGCATCGCTGTCAAAAGTGCTCTTCCACAAAAGTGCTCTGAAGACCACAAGAAAGAACCAGAAACAAACCATTCAGGGCCCCAGCCACAAGCAGCTCCTGGCAGAGAGTTCCCCTAGACTGGGAGAAAGAGCAATCAAATGCAGCTGGGCCACTGACTGCAGGTGTGGCTCAACTAGATAACGACCCTCAGCTCCTGATTGGGTGCTCCTGCCGTCGAGGCGGAGGGACTCACAATACTAAGTCCCGCCTCCAGGTTCAGTTAGTTAAACTCAGACAGACTGAAGCTCCTGACCTGCCCAGCCCTCATCGGCATCAGTGTCCAAGTTGTCCAGCTCCTTCAGTTCAGTTGCGCTGATGATCGATGGTCTGTCTGGGTCTTGGAGCCAGGCTTGGGAAGGTGCCTGCTGGGGTCGCGATGAACGAGGACCCCTGAACACAAAACAGGGAGGAAAAAAAAAATGTTTACTGTGGGCCTTGCATTAATTTATAGAGTGCATTCACTACTTCAATGCACCCAGTCAAATATTATTCCCTAATAGATAATTGTCAGCTCTCAGGTTCTGTCAGGCACATTGTGCTTGTTTTACAAGAAGAAAAATAGCACGTCTGTGGATTGCATGATATGTGCTTTCAAAATGAGAAATACTGGTAAAAACATTGCTAATTTGACCTGGACTACTGAGATTAAGAATTAAAACTGCACAAAAATCATAGGAGAGCCTTTAATTTAGTTTTCCTCTCCAGCTTTCTCCTTTAACTCACTTTGCTCCTTCTTGTGGCACTGGGTATCTGAAGTTCCCTTGCCCAGGGCCAAAAGACATTTGGGGATAGGCATGGAACATCTAGAAAGAAGAAAGAATCGACACAGTCATTACAGAAAACACACACACATTTTCTTCCTCAAGTTGTGACAGAGTGTCAGTCTATGACTCACATAGGGTGGCATCATGCTCCTGAAAGCAGGGTCAAAGTGGGGCGATACCCCCGTGGGAGGTTGCTGCCCGCCATTAACCTTCGGTTGAGGAGGACCAGAGGGGGGCAACCTCTCCCTGCCATCCCTCTTCTCCCTCTGACCATCAGTGGTTACATTTCGGCCAGGTTCTTCAGCTTCCCCAGGTGGCGTAGCGGTACCGAAGGCCGTGTTCCCGTCCTCCAGAACCCTACTGTCCATGTCCAGGGGGCTGGGCGCAGTGTTCAAATTCCTGCCTCCGCCCTCGCGCCAACTGCCAACATCTAACAGTGCAGAGAAATATTGAGAACGTAATGGGAAAATGGAAACTAACAAGTGGACAACAAATCATGACTATGTGCATGAGACTGGACATACTTTGAGGTCTGAGGCTGGGGCCCGGTCCATACGGCTCCTCCTCTTGACCATCTCCTTTCTCCGCCTCACCAGCAGCCTGCAAGCTGGGAAACTCCTGGTGAAAATGGCTGCTCACGCGCGGAGATCCTAAAAACAATAGAAACACACAAATAACTTACAAGTGCATCCAAAGGTTTCACCCCAGACTCTCCAAGTTCATTTAGCTTTCATTCAAGCAACACATGAGGAAATTTTTCAAAACTTTCAAAGCATGTGTAATTTTGTGTCGCACAACCTCAACAACAATGACAAAAGCGTTCACTTTTTACTTAATATTACACTTTACAATGCTCTGGGCAGTCAACCAGAATGATTATATTTATCCTACCGTACTTCAATGATGTAAACTAGCCAAAGAGTGTAAACTTCTTTGAACACGAAAAGGAGACAAGTTGAATGGTGTTCATAGCCTGCCAATAACTTTAGGATGAGTGTGGAATAGAAGCAATTTCTGATGTGTGTATGAGAAGGTGGAAGGTCAGGGGAGCAAATGACTGAAGTATTCACCGTCGAGCTGTGTCTGCTTGCTGTTTGCCCAGGAACGACTGCCCCCGACTGAAAGCTCTGGTGGCTGAAGTGCTGCTGGTTTGGCCTGAGGTGGGGGTGTCTCCTGTTGACTGTGACATATAAAACTCAAAATATTAAAAACAATGCTAATCCAAAAAAGAGGCAAAACTCCTCCCTCTTTCACAGTTGTGGAGATTCATCTTTAAACAGTCATGCTGTTGAAGCTCTAAAAAGAAAAGGTTAGTTTGCAACAAGAGACTAAAAATACACCCTTAATTCTGAAATAAATTAAAAAAAAAATTCATTTATATCATAGCAAGAAAGAGTATTTATTCTTTCTTTTTTTTAACTGGCCAACAAGTGTGATCTGATCTACTTCTGTACTTGACTAATTCAGAAGTACAGACAAAACAAGTGCTTAATATCAATCCACATCAATACAGTAATTCATGTCTTTATTCAACACATGCATCACATAGGTGTGAATTTGTACGGAGCCATTTTGGAACAGGACGTTGGGATCAGTACAGGGCTGTGTACAGGTGAGCTCCCTGTGTAGGTATCCGATATGCTTGGGTTCTCAGACAGATGCCTCGGCGTCTCTCATAAGCTGCAATTCCTGTTCCACACTCCAGTCCGGCAGTGGCAGCATAACACCACGGAGCCTAGTTGTCAACCACTTTTTGAAGAAGGAAGAGGAGGTGGAAGAAGCTGCATGTTTTTTTTCTGCCTTGTTATAAGTATGAGGATCTGCTGTCTCCTCTCGAGTGTGAGAGAGAGAGAGAGAGAGAGAGAGAGAGAGAGAGAGAGAGAGGGAGAGAGGGAGAGAGAGAGAGAGAGAGAGAGAGAGAGAGAGAGAGAGAGAGAGAGAGAGAGAGAGAGAGAGAGAGAGACTGGCTGATTGGTTAATTGACTGATTGATGCATTGCAGGTGGGACGCGTTGCCTGATCCAGCTGAAGACTGCTGATTGGCTGGCCACGGGAAGGCAGAAGGGTGCAAGACTGTCAGCTGATGAAGGTGATGACTCATTTCAGCTTCTTCACCACCAACAATGGTGCCAGTACTTTCAATGTGTGAGTACTGCAAGTGTTAGTTTTAGCACACAAAGTAGATCCCCACATTATGATACCATGTTAATGAGGCGAGACATTTGTTTAGTATTGATTACCACTGTTTTTTTGAGCACCGTAAGTAAAGCAGTGAGAGGGTCTCTACACAGTCTATATTGTTAAGGCTAGGCTAAAGAAGTTTCTATTTAGTAAAGCTCACAGCTCGGGCCTCCCGGAATGTTTTCTAAGAGAAGAGGCTACAGGTTAAAACTGCTGGAGAACCTACAAACTGAGCCACAATTTTTTTTGTACCATTAATCCCCCGAGCATTAAATATTCATTTTGCTTCTGGGGAAAAAAAAAAAAAAGTGACGTCCCCAGAGGTTTGTCCCATTAGCTTTTCTTTGGAGTCAGTACTTGTGACTTCGAACAGATGACATGTCATGACCATCTTTTGTTGGGAATTTCAAATGGTTTTCTTACTTTCTCTTGTACAGTGAAAGAGATGCAACCTAATAGTTTTATTTACCTCTCTTCTCCCGCCTCAGTTCGGGATGCCCATCCACTACCGTCTTTGGGGACGATATTGACGTTAGGGTCGTTTCCCTTGTTCTCGGCTTTCAAGCTGGGCAGGTTTGCCGGAGGGGGCATCCGCCGGCTAACAGCAACTTTTCCCAAACTCTGGAGCCCATGTCTAGCAGCAACTGTGGAGGAAACATTTTCAGTGCAAGAGCATAATTATTGTTACTTTTAAACAGAAGATCTGTGTATTCTGAGGGTCTATTTATTGTTTGATGTATGTAGAAGACTCTTAGCTGTCAATCTATTTCTGTCTACATGCATGTTTTAAATCATCTATATAAATATGTGTTTTATTTCTTTTCTTCGATTGTTGACTTTTTTTTAAACATGTTCAAAATTAAGCTTTCAAATCAAAATGTTACTTCTTATATTTACTCTGGCTAAAACCTTCTTTTGATGACTTATTGGCATTACAATAAAATTAAAAATGTTGAAAAGTCTGACCAAAACATGATCCGTTAGGTATCTGTGCATTGTGCATCCATGTTCCGCTAACGTTGCAGACTCCAAAAATTCAAGACAAAAAGCTTCCCACAGCCAATGAAAAACGGCATGAGAACATCACAAAGGACTATACAAAGAAAATCCAGAAAGACTACAAAAACAATGGATGGAGAGTCGTAACCTACTCATATAGAATTCATATCTTCCAGACAATGGAATGAATGAGCAATTTAAACTTAACACTGTTATTTTCCTTTGCATTCGAAGCAGTGGGGACTTACCTGCAGTTTTCTGGGTTTCCAGAGATTTGCCCTTGTAGGTGTTGAAAAGGCTAAGGGTCGCATACTTTGTTTTGCCATCCTTTGCCTTGGTGCTCTGCCCTGACTTCTCGGACATTTCGCTGGAAACTCATTGAGTCTGGTCCTTTGGCCTTGCCCCCAGAACCAGCCTCCTGTAGCACAGCAGTGAGAGGGGAAAAACAAGAACGTCACAAAAGCTGCAGAGATTATTGGCTTTTCATACAGAACTATAACAGATATGCCAGCTCTCTGTGATGTACCCAGCGGGCCACCGCTGGTGTTCACAGATTCTTTCTACTCAAAGCACTTAGAAGAAAAAAAAAAGATCTGAACATCTCTGCATTGAACTCCTGACAATCACTGTTGTTAAACCCTCTTTATGTCTAGACTGAGTGGATTAATTTAGATTTCTTTATTAAACTGTAGATCTGCAGTATGCGTGCTTCTTTTCTCTTTTCCGAGGAACCTTCAATTTTCAGTGTGTGACATTAATTAATTGTACATGTTACAAATGTGAGATACATTTGTCTGTAATTTGACATTTCTCCCAGAACACCATTATATATTTATTTAAATAGGTAATAAAAGCATTCTTTAAATTTCCTCATAACGATAAAGCAGGCGTCTCCATTATTTGTCCTACACGTTAAAGATCTTATCCTTTTTCAACATGTCTGAAACCGATGGCAACTTCACCACCACCTCCAGAGAAAGCCCAATAATGAGGCATTCATTGCAGTAAGAATAAGACACACTCCACTAGCAAGAGACCTGAAACAGGGATCTCCACAACCAGAGTCTACACATTATGGTTATGAGAAGTACACAAACCAATTCCTGTCCGTAGTGACAAGACAGAAATGAATGGGTTAGCTAGCATTTGTATTGTGTAACTCCAAAGTTCATATTCATGAAAAAAATACCCCTGCTTTAATCCAAGGTGACGTCCTGTCTCGCTGACTCTTCAACCCATTATTCAGGCCTTAGTTGACCTCAATAGTAAATCAAGCAAACTCTGTCATTGAGGTATGAAATGAGTATTTTGTGTTAAGAAGAGAGCAAACATGTGATCTATTACATGTGAATATTAATGAAAAGACCTCATCAAGAATAAAACTGCAAAACAGTTTGTTGTTAAACAGGTAATATTTGGAGGAAAAGAAAACATTTCAAAAGATTATAGGTATATAAAATCATATATGGCTTGATACCTGGCTTCTAGCTCTTCAGAAAACATAACAGAACCAGCATTTTGTGCTAATACATTTTTGGAAATATTTTTTCATGCGTTCCAAAAACCAAGGCCCTGCACACTCAGCATAACTCCACACTAAGGTGAGAAAGATTCAGTGTGTATTTTTTTAACTGCCGAACACTGTGTCACTTTGAGATTTCAAGAAAAAGATTCAAACTTTATAAGTGTTTTTGCTGTTTGAACGACCGCACACGAATCAATGAAAATCCAACTTTTTGTCTTCAAGCACCAAGCTGAGTCTCGTTTGCTTTCCGGGCTGAAACCTGAAAGTGAAGACATTGTGAACCCTGGAGCAGAGCTTAGAGTCTGCTGACCACAAGCTGGAGGCTGAAGCACTAAACCCAACACCTCAATAGCAGCAGACAATCGAACATCACCTTCAGTGCCACCACTGCACATGTTGGTGTCTTCACAACTTTTAATCCAAATAAGAATGAAAGTGTGTGTTATGCACTGTAACAAATAGTAGCCTGCTATCATTAGCCTAGTGGCTAGCTGAAGGCAGGACGTGGTCATACGGACCTACTCTGTTGATGCATCTACTCCATGGTAGGTAATATATAAAACTTCAAGTGAAAAAAGCTCAATGGGACAGCCACTACTGATATTGAAAATCGCACAAAATATTCTTTAAACATAACACACACACACACACACACACACACACACACACACACACACACACACACACACACACACACACACACACACACACACACACACACACACACACACACACACACACACACACACACACACACACACACACACACACACACACGTTTACTTTGCATAATATTTCTTTGAAAAACAAGTAATTGCTGCATGGAGTCCGACAAAATGTTTAGTTCAATGAAATGATTCTTTTGGGAACCTCATTAAGAGTAAAATGTTTTTCTTTATCTTTTTAATGCTTTATTTAAATGCTTTATGCAACAATATTACAGATCAAGAGCTCTATATTATTACCGTAGAATGTATTCCAAGTAATTATCTCACCTTGATAAGCATTCGTCATGAAAGCCAACAAATCAGTCAGCTAGAATTTCACAGGAGATATTAGAAGTTTTACTTTATGCTCTGCATTTTTTTAAATGGAACAATTTGTCAGTGAAAAACATACAATATTCCTCTTAACATAGAGGCAACAAACCTATCAAGTTAGATCCACTGGTGGAGGTTGTGACTAGAAGCATTTGCTATAATGCTGGTGGTCGCACTGTCAATAAATCAGTTTAAACTAAGAAAAAATAGATTTATGGCAAAGGATCCATTTTTTTCCCTCACCACTTGAGCAATGTACCCAACAGAATTTTGGAAATGCTCAAATCAAGCATGTCAAAACAAATGTCTAAAGTGACCAACAAGAATGGTGGAGCTGCTCATTCTTGAGTCCTTTTTTCACACATTTCAGTTTTGAGGGGATTTTCTATTTTATTTGAGTTGTGATCTTAAACTTTTGATCAGTTGATGAACAGCCTGCTTCAGTAAAACGCACATTAAAACTGTACTTAGAACCTCCTTCAACTCCAACTGTGCAAAATACAAATATTTGCGATTTTGTAACTGGCATGAGGATTGTGAGGTGGAGTGTGTATTTAACAGCTCATGCCTATTTGTATGAATGAATGTACAACTATAAATTGCAATCCATGTGTAGCACGTGCTGATCTAATTTCAGCACTGCAGTGAAGGAGAGCTCCTCCTGCTTGGCAGGTATGTCATGCTCACCTACACATCCAGTCAGCAATCTGTGACAGTCTCCTGCAGGAGTCTCTCCAAAATGATTCAGTAGTTCTGTTGTCCCCTAAAATTTAACGCATTTCAATTACCAGGAGTAAAAGCATGTGGGACAGTCTGCTTCACAGGAAATGCTTTCAAACACCTCAAGCTTCTGTGCCATGGGAAGACGACATTATAAAGAAGGGGGTATGTTGAGTATAGAGTAGAATTAATTATTTGTTATGTAGTTTTGAAGGAAGCAAACTGACTTTAGCATTTTTTTTTTCGATGGAATACAAGGACTACTTGGAGTCCACATATTTGCTTAAAGAGACAGAAATTAATGTTTTTTTTTTTGTCAGTGTCCTGAATTTTGAGAGTAAATTTGTGTGTACGTAATAATGTAATATTTTTCAGTTATTTATTCTGTATCTGCGAGATGTGCAGATATCTTAAATGCAAGCACACACACACATTCAGTTTGCTGCAGACCTGTTGAAACAGAACAAGTTTTAAAGATGTTTTTTTTGGTCCTTTAAAAAAACTTTAGCTGAAAATATATCCAAAACTGTCAGAATTGAAGGCGAGATATTTAGAGTGACGGCCTGTCTTATTTAGCAACGTTGCCTCTCACATTGAAACTTTTGGCATTGAGGGGGTTAAAATTTGTCCTTTTGTGTTTTAGTGCAAAGCATGTGACAAACATTTCATGAAAATAGCTAAGACTGATCATTGAAGAAAAACAGGCTTAAAAAGTGATAAAATCACAAGCTCTTCCTACTCAAATATTTTATTGAACATTTAATCCTGAAACAAACGTGGGAAACATTGCAGCAAGTCACTTCAGTTGTTAACAAATCTCCCATGTCTGTAAGCTGTAGAGAAAAAAATTGATTGGGATGAGGCCATGTGCGCCAACAAATATAAACTTCAATTGTAGTGAAACAGCGGCTTCAGAAAGCAGAGTGAACGGTAGAAGCAACAGAGCTCCAGGAACCTGGAGAAAACCAAAGGCGGTTGAATGAGTAGAGAGAAAAACGGAAGCCATAAAATGAACAAGAGAGCAGCACGAATGATAAGATAGGCAGCATGTTCAGGGCTGCAGTGTCTTTCCTAAGTCACACAGAGGTCATTTATTATTAACGAAGGACCAGTGTAACAGTGCCTCAGTGTGTGTGTGTGTGTCGGGGAGCTGACAGTTCTGATGATTTTAATCCATCTGCAATTTGACACTGGAGCACATGAAAAGAAAAACTGTTTTCAGAACAACCTGACATGTATCCTCTTTTAGTAACAAACGCAGTGGGACATACTCATTCTATAAAATAGCTTAAACATTAACCTAATGTGTGACTGTTGTCCATCCATCAGTAAGAGAACAATGTTATCTTCAGGGTGAGATGATGTGACAAAAAAACAAACCCAACATGCTCTCCGACTCGCATGTTCAGTGGATTAAAAAAGGCAAAGTTGTAGTAGAAAGCTACATTGATAGTGAATGCCAAACTTGGGAACATAGCAGGTGGAATCTCAGATATCAGCAGAGCATCTTTGTTTTGTGTGGCATGAATGCTTTACAGCAAATTGGTAAACAATCTTTTTGGTTACTACTCATTTTTCTGATTTTCTGATTAGTCATGATCATCATCTTTATTTTTAAAGGTGCAATAAGTGATAGTACGTCACATAGCATTGTTTAGACAGTCGACACACGGCCAGTGACACACGCATGGGGCTAACGCCACACTCACACAGCCCCCTCAGCACACGGCCAACGTTGCGGTCATAAAATAGGGAATGTTGTGTTGCTTGTTTGGTAACCTAGTTGTTCCATCCCAGAACTACTCATTTTGGAAAAAAAAAAAAATAAACATGACTGAGACTGTTGATGGAGGCAACAGAGTGTTTAAGAGGAATATTTTTTCAATGACAAGTGAAAAATGGGAATGACTTTAATGACTTGATAGTAAATGTCTATTTATTGCACTTTTAACATTTGTCTGTTATGCCTTCCGCTTTTATAAAATGTGCATCATCAGAAGATACTTCGTTGAAAATCAACACCTTCCTCAAAAACCCCTTTCAAATCAAGTGAAAAGGGGAAGGTTCTCAAAGGTAACACGCTTTACATCAATGCAGTGCAGTGTACTCAATGAGAGAACAGTATTGAAACGTTAACATTAAAGTCGAAACATTTCATGAAATTTCAAACAAGGGATGCACCAACACCACTTTAATGGATGAGTACAAGTACTTTCAGTTGCTCCCAATACCAAGTACCGCTACAAGTATTTAAATCCTCACGTATACACTAATCAGAAATGAGTGAAGGCTACGTGTTACCATAAACCACCTCCGCACAGCCTCTGCGTCAATACCTACAACAGGCTACAGTATGCGTAGTGTAGTGCATGTACTAGGACATGAACGACTTCAGTTTTTTTCAAGTCGACTTATCCGTCAAAGTCGAGGTCGAGTCGACAAGTCGTGATGACGTCATCACATTGACAGGGGGGACAACATGGACACACGGCTGTCCAGCAATGAGCAACTTGTATTAAAGTTCATTGCAACGTAGCCATGTACATTTTAACCTGAAAAAAACAAAGGCTAACACCGTGAGTTTTCTTTTACATTTAAAGCCACGGCAGCCAAGACGCACACCGTGAGTCTCTGCATCATGTTTTGAAAAAAACAAAAACAAAAAGAGTGTGTTGTCTTAATTAAATAAATACCAAAATAATCAAAAACCAATGGCTGCCAAAATTATAATTCAATATTGGTCTTGCTTGTATGGTTCACAGAACATTGGTTAGACAACAGTTTTAACGTGAAATAAATGGAAATTATACTTCAGAACCGCAAATAGGCACCAATCAGAAACCAACTTCAACTGCAACTTGTCTCAATGAAATAAATAAGTAATCAAAACCCAGTGGCTGTCGGAATTATAATTCAATACTGGTCTTGCTTGCATGGTTCACAGAACATTACTTAGAAAACAGTTTTCAACGTGAAATAAATGGAAATTAAATACTTCAGAACCGCAAATAGGCCTCAATGAGAAACTAACTTCAGCTGGCCATAAAAATAAAGAAAATAGAACTCACCAGCCTCTAAAGGTAAAGGATAAAAAATAATCATTGTTGTAATATCCTTAGATCACAATCAGTTTTTGTAATCCTACTCTGGGTCATCTTCCCCCACATTCTTGGGTTTGCGCTGCATGTTTTCATGGAGAAAGATGCACGCATCCACACGCGCTGGATGGAGACTTGCGCGCTGTCGGGTGATCAGGTGAGAGAAAGAACAGCCTACGACTTTTCGACTCGTCCAAATTTACGCTGACTTGTGCAACGAAAGTCGACTTGTCGACGTTTCTGTTAATGCCCTAGCATGTACTGTAAGCAGCCTGTAGACCAAGGGACCAAGATTACTGTGTGATCTGCATATATGCTTCAGGTCCCTGTTAATACTTTTATCATACTCCAACACTTTAATCATGTGAACATGTAGCATTGCTGGTGGGTGAGGCCCGTAATCCTTACAGGGATACTTCAACATTTTGGCAAATTGGCCCATTTAGAGCAATTCCTTAGTCATTTCGAACAGCATACTTACTTTTTTGTGAGAGCGAGCTGTTGTTTATTCAGAGGCGAGTCGGGGAAGGTTTTCAGGACGGACACAATGGAAGTGAATGGTATTTTTGCTTCCCCTCGTTAAACTCATCAAATACACAATCCAACAACGCCAAAACACTTTGGTGGACACGTTATAATCTGCACATTCACTACGCTGTGGAACACCAACAAATAATATTGTAGCGTTACGACACTGAAGCAAATACTGGGAACTACATTTTCTTTTGAGATCATACGCCCAGACGCCATATTTAGTAAGTAGTTCCGTCTTAGCAATCTTCGCATAAACAACTCAATCTGGTAATTTTGCATTAATATTTCACGTCATTTATCGCTTTCTGTAAAGCAGACCGGACTTTCCTAAAACCCTGAATTATCACTGTATCATAGACCAACAAGCTATTTGCACAGAATTCCAGGGATTTGATCATGTTATACCACCCGTTGCTCAAATCATCAACAACATTCTTTCAAAGGCCAAGCAACACCAGAGCTTCAAGCTGTTCCTGGAGGAATACGGTGCCGACGTCTTTCACACTTAAATCAGATGGCTGAGCAGAGGTAAGATACTACAGCTTAGAGGTGAAGGATTCTGGGAAAAATCGGAATGTCTGGCATGACCCCCCCCCCCCCCCCCCCCACACACACACACACACACACACACACACAAATGTCTATTGTTCTCATGAGCTTTAGCAACACTAAAAACATCCAAATGTGATGTGGAGTATCAATCTTGAGGATATAGAGCAGATGTTTGTCATCGCCTAGTTTAAAGGCAAAATAACTCCACACTGCTGGGTGTAAACCTTTTTTGGGCACACGTTCAGTTCAGATGAGGGCATGACTCTTGACACTACTGCTTGGCTTTTCGTTGCCATCAATTTAACGCGCCATACTGTAGACTTCCCCCGGCTTTATTCGCATTTTTAACAGGCAGGCTTCCTCTACAGAATCATGTGTCATGAAGACACTTTGTCATTGGTTGAGGGAGGAATCAGCGGCAGTGCTGTTTGGGGCCGCTTGAAAAAAATCTGACATTTGTTTGTGGTGCAGCTCACAATATAAAATGCTTCAGAATCGCTGCGTAGAAATGAAATCACGTGCACATGTGAATCGAGATCGTAATGTTTTTTGTTTTGTTTTTTTTGAACGATTTATCGTGCAGCCCTGCTCCAGTGCTTTCTTTCCTTGCTTGATGATGTCAAGGATTGATGAACAGAGAGGATACCACACAGCTAAGTGATGTTGAGTGGTAGTTGGATCTGGCTTTCTTGGTAGATGTGACTGAAAAAATGAAAACCAACTGAACTGCAGTTTGCAAGGTAAAGACAATGTAACTGATATGATCAGTGCTGTAAACCTTTTCAGAGCAAAGCATTTCTGGAGTTCAGTTGAACCAGACAATTACAAAAATCTTCACCAGACTGCACTGAGAAATTGCAGCTTAATTTGGGTCAACAGATTTGTGTGAATCAGCCTTTTCAGACATGAGTGTAAGGAAATCCAAGTTCAGAAGTAGACTGACCAATGAACATTTAAATGACAGCATCAGAGTCAACCTCAGATACACTCCTGCTTACAGTTCTCTGGTTGAATCCATGCAGTGCCAGTCTTCTCACTGACAGAAACCATGCAACAAATGGATGTGAAAATATGATAGTAAATAGGTCGCTCTATTGTACTGTTTATAAATGTTTTGACAGCATATTTAAACATGGAAAAAATGTGCATAGTTACATATTCAGCATGCTGCTGACTTCGATTATATAAGTAACCTGTTATACAATTTTGTAACTGTTGAGAATGTCTAAAATTTAGTTAACTCTGTTAACGTTTTTTTTTACACTGCATCAACAGAGTCCACAATGCTTTACACTGCATTGTCACTTTCACGTTAACACACTAGTGGAGGCAGCTGCCATGTAAGGTACTCAATCCATCGAATAGTAGCAGTTCAGTGTCTTGCCCAAGGACACTTCATTATATAGATGGGGAATTGAACCAACAACCCCACGATTGTAAAACCACTGTCCTTCCAACTGAGCCATAGCCACTACAGACACCTACATGAAAACTTAATTATTGGAATATTGTGCCAGTTTATGTACCAAGAAGTGACCCAATTAACTTTGGTGGATCAATACCATAATGCTTTGCGCTATGACACGCGAACAGAATCCCACAACTGGATTTACAAAAGAAGGCCAGTAATATCAAATATGGAATTAACCGGTCATTATGCCTGTGGTCTTTTTTCGTCATTTTGGAAACTGCAACATCAAAGATAGCTTCTCTTGGTGAAATGAGCAGAGGATGCTTTTTTGCACTTTTTTTTGCGACTTTAGGTGAACTGACTTCACAGACGTGCACAAAGCTCCAACTGTAGGAAATGCCTGGCTGTTAACATGGCCTATGATCAGATCAAAACTCAGACTACACCATGCTCTCCAATCCCATTGAAATTTCAATCAGATAAGTGCAAATGTGATCAGACTGAACCGTTTGTATGGTGCAAATTGAATCAGGTTGGCATTTAATCTGATTAGTTGTATAAGTAGGTCAATTTTACTTATATAGCACCATTCATAGATATAGAATCACAAAGTGCTGTGACGTTGCCAACACTGTGACGTCACTTAAAACTAGCTTTTTTCTTTTTTCAAACCTGACAACTTTATTGTTCCACTACTGGAAAATGAAGAAATAAGATTACTATGTTATATTCTATTGTTTTGTCAATGCAGAATTTCATCGTGATACATCCCAGAAACCTTTAATGCAACAACTTTACAAGAAACACTGTCATTACTATTATACTACTGCCAATGTACCGACCACTGCTCTAAAAAAAATGAGAATGACTTATCTGTCTGTAAATACATTCAACATCCCTTTAACTTGTAGTTGCAAGCCCCCCCCCCCCCAAAAAAAAAGCGCAATTATGATCTTTTTATGATCCACTGAGGCAGTCTAATCATTTTAACAGTCTGCCTAAAAAAGCTGCATAATATCAGGTGATGTGCAATAATGTTATTGTGCACTGCAATAGAACTTGTCACTCTCTGGAAGTTATTGTCAGTGACTGCAAACTATAAGAATGCTTTACTGCTGCTATAGCGTAAAGAACTCGTTCAAAGGTGAGCATTCTTTTGAAACGTAGCCAGAAGTTCATCTTTGTCCAGATTTATCTTACTCGTCTGTCTCTTCTGTATGATGCCGGCTCGTCATGATGCTCACTGAGCTCTGTAAACCTTACACACTCACCCAGTGGGCAGGCATTCAAGCTTCATCTAATTAACTGAAAATATGTTTGTATGTAGAGTAAAGACTGCACAATCCAAAGGAACATGATTTGTTACAGCTTAGTCATTTGCAATATATGTTCATTTTGTGATGATCGTGCTGTCCTAATGACATAACGGCTGTCAGCTTAGTTATTCAATGTGATTCTACTGCATAGTAGGGCTGCACAATTAATCGAATTTTGATAACGATCACTATTTTGGCTGCTGCAATTAAATTTAGATGATCGTCGCGATTTTAAAATTGAAAAAGCGGGCTCTGTTGCGTGTCAAATCAAGCACTTTCTAAATCCAACAGTCAGCCAATCACCAGGGGGCGACCGAGGTTAGGGCCTCATCATTACCCCGCCTAAACAGCAAGCGAGCGAACCCCGCAGCAGCGGCAGTGTCAAATGAAAAAACTATGAGACAGTACAATGTGGCGAGCAGCAGAACTACCTGTGTTCCACAGGTAATGAACTGCCTTCATTACCTGTGGAACACCTTGAAACCCTCTGCGTCAGTGAACAACCTGAGCCGGGTAGCTTCTGCTGCCTTCAGGGACACTCCGTAAAAGTAGCCTGCTGATGGACGCCACCGCAGTGTCTCAGTCAGCTGTTAGCTTAGCTGTTAGCCACCAACGAACTAGCTGGCTTTGAACGATTCATTCGTGCTTCAACATCACTCGATGGGACGCAATCTCAACTTCTGTAATGGTGGAAATAAGATTTAAACGCTGAGCATCTCGGATAGAATGGGTAAAGTTGTTATTGATGGACAGTTCAGTATCTGAGCGGCGTAGCAGCTTGGAGAGAACGAGGGAATCATTGTTCTGGTAGGTTTAACTTCTGGGTTTAGCGTGGCTGTTTACTGTTCTGTTGTTTTATCTTCATATTTGTGTTCAGTGATCATGTGTTGCTCTCAGGAAGCAGCAGGTGACGGTCACTCAGCTGTGAAGCGTTCAGGTTCCAAAGTCATAATCCGGCTCTTTTCAGAACAGAGGTCTTGTCAAACACTTGTAAATACTTAGAGTTGGTGCTTCTATATGTTCGTTACTAAGGAAAAGCGATCGTTGACAACATTGAAATGGTCATAAATAGTTGTTCAGATTTGAATTAAAACATCTTCGATTATGTGCGCATGCACGCCCGACTTCGCTGAAGTGCTGAAGACGCACGTCTTCAATTTGAAGACTTGTTTGTAAAAAAAAGAAGGTATGTTTTATCTACCATAATGAATAATCGTGAATACTATATTGACAAAAATAATAGTGATTATCATTTTAGCCATAATCGTGCAGCCCTACTGCATAGTACTGATAAAATGTTCAACTTCATTGGAGTTGCTTTATTTAACCATGAGGTGAACAAGGTAGACTTTTACTTGGCACTTTCCACAATGAGCACAAAGCTTTCCACTTTGCATAAACTGATCATTTTTAAATAAATGACAACCGTTATTTTTAAAGTTCAATAGAGCCAGGGATGTACATGTTGGGGTGTTACTTGTCTTTTTTAAGTCAAAATGAAGTCTGCTGTAGCAATACAAAATTAAAATTATTCGTATTGGTTCAATTTTAACTCCACTTTTAACCAGTTCAGAGTTCATGCACTGCATTTTCTTCAGAGCAAGATGTGGGACTAACCTTTCCAACACTACAGCGAAGCCAGAGTGAGACGATGGCCTGAATGATGGGTGCTGAAAGAGCGGGCTTACATTACTTTGAACAATTACACAGCAAACCCTTGGGGAACGAAAAAACCTATACTGTGGGTAATGTAGTATGTCAGTCCTCTTTGGCTGTACCACTACGAGGTACAAAAAGCAGTCTGAGGTTGTCATGTCTTTAGCTTTTAGTGTTTGTGCTTGGAAGGATTGTGGTCACTAATCAGCAGGGGTGTCCAAACTCGGCCCTTGAGGGCCGGCGTTCTGCATGTTTTCGGTCTCTCCTAGTTGCAACAGACCTGATTGCAATAAAGGGCTTATTACTGGTAATCTCACAAGCTTGATTTAAGCATTATCAATAGACTGAGATGTGCACAAGCGGGACATCTAAAACATGCAGGACAGTGGCCCTTGAGGACCAGAGTTGGGCAATCCTGCTTCCCACACTTTAAAATTTTACCCCAGATACATGACTACAAAATTCTATGTCAAATAAGACAGATAAGCTTCCTTTGAGTGTATAACAAAACTAAAACTAATCATATTCCAGTAATCCTTTCCTGTACTCTTTTCCACATGCCCATCTATGAGGGTCAGTCTCTTGCTCAGGGACAGTTGGTGGTGATCTGTCCACTGTGAGATTTGAACCTGCAGATTTCCAATCAACCATAACCTTAACCCAAGTTCACCACTGCCCCAGTTATAACATATTATGCAGTACAGTGCCTAATCTCCACTTTGACTAGGGTCTGTGTCCAGAGAGTTGCCTCTGATTTTCTTTTTCTTTTTTTTTTTTTTATAAAAATGAACAACATATGTGCAAAAATAGATGAAAGCATGGTGGTTTAGAGCAGGGTCTTCAAGAGCAACGGGGTCCTTCTATTTCTGTTTGCACACAAAGGATAACTGTTTGTGGGATACATAAACATGTAGAGGATGCTAGCTTGCCAATTTCCTAAAAAATTCTGTCTCAATTCTGAATTTTTAAAAGCAGATTTTTTTTTTGTCTATTCACACACAAAAATCACTGTTTGCTCCATCCAGAGGACACTCCCCTCTATTGCTGAGGCCTGATCAGACATCTACAGTAGAACCTATCCATCAACTGGAGCCACTCGAATCAATGGGGCGCCTTACTAACGTGATGAAGGCTCTAATTTCACATGACAGAAAACACTACCCCTCCGACCCATGTCCACCCATCTTTTATGCTTTTTAATGAATGATATTGAGTTCTCCATACAACCTCAATGTCCTCATCCAGACTGACAATGCTTTTCAGGACCCCCCTTTTGTTGTGAGCATTGATAACCGTGGCAAAAAAAATAATTAGATCACTGTGCTCGTCTAAACGCAACAGATCGCAAAGAGGGAGGGGGGAAGCTTGCTGGGGAGGCGGGGGTGGGGGGGTGGGGGTGAACAGAAATCGCAGAGTAATGTAAAAAAAAAAAGACTTTCTGCAGTTTCGAGTGGAATGTTAGAGCACTGCCACTGATGAGTGTGCAAGCAATCCTTCTTCATGAATCAAACTAGTGGTGGGCTGGGTGGCTCATACCGGCAGGAGAGTCGAGGCCGCCTCCGCCAGGAACTCAAGCAGACCGGGCTGAAATATCGCTCCTGCTCCGCAAAAGTTACGCACACACATGTCACGGGTGTAGCGTCGCCTGTGAGGCGACATGTGATGCACATCGTGGAGTGTGGTGTCGCGGAGGAGCAGGCCGCCGGCGTGCATCGTGGAACATAGTTTCGTTTAGTCGCCATCGCCTCCACTTCCAGCCCGTCAGTGACCAAGAATGTGCTAACCAGCTAACGTGGTGTGAACACTAACACAACAGCAACCGGTCAAAACTTCTCACTCTCTACGCGTAAGGCGAGCAGACCCACCTGCCAGCGCCGGTGCCTGCTCTGTCCTCCCCGGGTGTAGTCCGGCCTCACTGGAAGTCCGGGGTCGGCCTGGCTTCGCGGTGCACGGACGTGTGTCTGGCCGGCGGATTACAAAAGCGAGCTAGCCTGCTAACCCAGTCCGGCTAACGACGGCTAGCTGCTTCACTCGCTGGCTGCCAACAAACTGCTCTCCACATGCACGGCGTCAAGCTTCAGGTCCTCTCTGTCGCCTCGGGCCGCTAGTCTCTGCTCGCCTCTGGAGTCGTGACTTGGGGGAACCCGTTCTCCGTGGTCTCGTGGCTCCGCGTACGCTCCCCGCCCGTTATCTCGTACCAGACCGTTCTCCAGTGGAGTGAGGCCCCGCTCGCGCCGCGGCCTGTCTCACAATTAAATATGGCACAGTACGGTTGCCAGATTTAAGTATTCAATCCTCCTTTCAAACCTCTGTGCAGGTACAACCAATTGGCTAGGTCAGGGGTTTAACCCTTCAATATGATGTTCAATTAATCTGATACAGGTGACTTTATGTTGCTGTTTTGACTAAAATAATACATGACATGTACTTTTAAAAGTGTCAGGCTAAAGGAATTCAGTGTCATTTTAATGGATAAATAGTCACTTTAAATAGTGTGGGTTCACTTTGAGAGTCCACATGTGACCCAAAGAGGCTTTTTTTGTATCATTTACAAATGATAAATGCCTGAGGAGCAGTGGTCTACAGAGTGTGGCACAGCTCCTCATACCATTCTGTGGGTTATTACACCTGCACATCTTTTTAATCAATGAGTGTATTACAACCTGTCAGAAATAAAGTCAGCAGTATCCATTTGACTATGACGGATCACAATTCCAGACATCTAAGTGCAAAGTTATATTCACAATACTCTTTGAACAAATTCGCGAATTTCCCAACACTCATAAACGGAATCCCAGCATACAGATGGGAATACTTTGACATCCCATGAATGACATTCATACCTCGCTCTATTTAAACCTGGCAACCCAAATGCTCCCGTGTCACGCGTGGCTCGATCTCGTTCCGGGGTCTACCGGTAGCTCGTGAGAGGCGGCTACTTTGAAGTGCGATTCATTTCACCCTCCTTGGCGTTTCTCGCTAAGCGTCTCCAACATGTCAGTCAGCGACATCAGAATAATTAAATAGTTATTTTTTCTCCCTCTTTCTGATTCTGTAATCGTTGTCTCATTTCCTCATATTTATGGGAAATCACGTCCGAGCAGTATGTTAATACCTAGAGCGAGTATTACCTGCCGATTCTGACATAATATATATCTTAATTTCTTAACTGTATGCACCTCGTAATCTGTAGTGCGCCAGTAAGTATATACCAAATTATGTACGTTTTGCGGCAATCAAATTGCGACAAAAATGTTTGTCTCGAAGAAATAATCATATGTTAGATATATGAACTTATGTGTTCTGACAAATAATCGTCAGTAAGAGAATGTTCCAAACTGAGGTTAAAAAAATTATTTTAAAAATATATATATACTCGACTGCATGTGGCGTTTGCAAGATAAACACCAGACAATGGCTGAAGCCTCCACGAGATGGCGATATTAGCCACTGAGTGCACATTACTTCATAGTCAGATGTGTAAAGGAACTGCAAATCTTGTCTGCAAAGTGTGTCTTTTTCGTTCGCCAGAATCAGTTAACACGGGAATTATATATCAGTTATATGTTTAATCATAACCTCATGAAATATGAAGTATCTCACATCATTTTCTTCATATAAAGAAGTTCTTACAATGTACCTGCTTAACTGGCATTATGTGGAGTGGCTAACACTCTCTTCTCATAGTAATAATACTATAGTTTGGGTCTGGGGAAAACTGCTCAAAAGGAAGTTTACATGCTCTTCTTTTTTCCCAGTTTTCCCAGGGTACCACAGATTCTCTCATCAAGAGAACTCAGGATGTACTGAAGGTCATGGTTTTTTATGTTTGTTTTTAATTTTCCAGTGCATTTAACACCATCCTGACATCTCTGCTAAGCTGAAACTACAGAAAGCAGGTGTCGACCGTGCCTTGAATGAATGGGCATTGACTGCCTCACCAACGGACCTCGGTATGTGATGCCTCACAGCTACATCTCAGATGTTGTGGTCTGCATTGTAGAAGTTCCTTAGGGCACAGTACTCTTTCCTCTCCTGCTCTCCCTCTACACACCTCTTGTGGACTTCCTCCACAACTCAGATTGCTACCACTTCGAGAAGTTCTGTGATGATGCAGCCATCGCTGGACATGTGTCAGAGGGGAACGATGGAGAGCATAGCGAAGCCAACACTTCATTTGTCGACTAATGTAACCAGGACCATTTCCAGATCAATTGTAGAAAGACAAAGGAACTGGTGATAGACTTCCACAGGACACCACAGACCTTCACCTGCCCTGTATAAGAGGGGTTAAAGTCAACTCCATACTGTCAAGGAAGCTGAGATCCTTCAAAGTCTGCAGGAGTCTACTAAGGACATTTTCTGACACAGCGGTAGCATCTATTATCTTACATGCTGGTGGTGCTTCTCCAGAATACAAAGAGACAGGCTGATCAGACCGGTCTGGAAGCGCAGCTCTGTCCTCACAACACCCCTGGAGACCTGTGTGGATGAAAGGAGGATCTTAGCTAAGCTGAGATATATCATGGACCATGTCTTTCCCTCCCTCCACCACACTGTGGAGCTCTAACCAGCTTCTTCAGTTGCAGACTGCTTCAAAAATCATCCAAGAAGGAGCAACAACAGGGCTTATCCTCTGCAATAAGATTGTATAACACTGCCGGTCCAACACAATCCACTGTGAATTACTGTAAATATGTATAATTTCCCTTCTTGAAAATGTTTCTAGTGTGTCTATCTGTCCTTTGTTTTGTTTATTTTAACGGATGGCTGATGATGGACTGGTGACCTCTCATCAGTGTCAGCAACAATAGACCTCAGGCCCCTCGACTTTAAATTGTATATGGTTGGTAAAGATAGATGGCTGGAGCTAAATGCCCTAACAATAAACCCTGGTTCCTTGTTGTGAAAAAAAAAAAAAGATTTGGGGACTTCTAGTGAGTTGTCTATCCATCCATCCATTTTCTAAGCCACTTCATCCTTTTCAGAGTTGCGGGGGGCTGGAGCCAATCCCAACTGCTGTGGGCGAGGGCGGGGAACACCCTGGACAGGTCGCCAGTCTGTCGCAGGGCTGACACTTACAGACAGACAACCATTCACACTCACATTCACACCTCGGGGCAATTTTGGGTGACCAATTAACCTGACATGCATGTTTTCTTAGTGAGTTGTGTGCTTTGGAATTCATAATTTTTACTTAGAATACTTAAAAGACAATTTCAATATTGCTTAGTCTTCGCCTGTAAGTAATTATGGTAAGAATTATAGCCAGTTTTTCCTTAACCAGTCTCTTTTAACAGGTAGTAGGTAGGTAATAGGTAGTTGAAAGAAACAAAGATCAACCCAAAGTTATTTGTGTGTCTATCTCATCACAGAATCAATACTTGAATGCGCCAGTCCACATTTTTTGCTCCAGTTCACTGCGGTAGAGAATGCTGCTGTGTAAAGCAGCACTCAAACCAAAACAGCAGCTATTTTACATTTTACAACAGTCTAAAATATTAACCAGACTTTATTTAACACTTTTTTGTTTCCTACATAATTACATATGTGTCCATTCGTAGTGTTTATGCCTTTGGCGGGAATGTGAAATGCAAACAGCCCTGAAAAAAAAAAAAAAAAAAATTGAATGAGAAGGTGTGTCCAAACTTTTGACTGTAGTGTACATGAACTGATCAAAGGTCAGGAACAGCTGATTTGGGTCACTGGGGGAAACAACAATGTCATCCTTGTTGACTATACAAAGTGGAACTCTCATAGTCTGTTTCATAATGAGAAAAGATAACAGAGATAACCTTAGATAGGTCATTTCATACTTTGATCATAATGTGCTTCACTTTTATGGTGGCAAGTCGGATTTTGTAAGGTTGTTATAATAAAAAAAAGTGAAGCCATGAAGTAATCTTATAGCCATGAAAGTCAAATAAACCAATCTATAAATTTTCTGTCTTTATTCTATCATATGAGAAAACTGAGATTTACTGCAATAGAGTTGTAGACAGCTAAACAAGAAACTGCGAGGACAAACACTTAAGCCTTTTGGAGAGAGTCAGCGTCATGCTTGGATCACCCACGGGCCAATAACCCGCTACTTTAACCTATTACCTAGTGAAATCCTCACAGACACACAGACACACACACAGCAGTTGCCAGTTAACACTAGTTATGTGACCTACTTAAAGCTGTTCTTCATCATAACCAGTTCAGAGCAAAAGCCAGCAGTGTTGTCTGTGTGAATTTCCCACATAGTTTTCATCACGGGTGCCGTTTTACTTAAAAAAAAAAAACTTCCCTCCTAATCCACAGGAAAATGAGAAGAGGCAATGTTTTCTGTAAGTTATTTATCAAAACGTCAACAGAGTGGTGCTCGTCTGGCAGTTATTGACCATGTCTTTTTTCACCTTTTGTGTGCTGCTGTGGTCATAATGAAGGCTGAATCGAAGTTTTGAACTTGTGCAGTATTAAAAAAGTTGCAGTAAAAGTGTGTTTTTAACAACTGTCTGAGATCACCGCTTTCACAAATTTTTTTTTGTTGGCAACTAACAATGTTAGTTTCTCTTCACATTTCTGGTTCAAAAAATGTTTCAGTTAAATGTTTTATTTCATCTGTTGCGTTTCAGCATGGAGGCATACTTCAGATCACTTCCGATACTAAAAGCATCAAAATATGCCACAACATGAGTGGGATGAAAGAGAAACTTTTATTGATGTAAGACATTAAGAAACAAAAATCAGGTACAAAGGTGACATTTATCAACAACATAATTACATTTTTCCAGCACATTCAAAGAAAAACATGGTTTGAGAAGAATATTGCCAATATAACAAAGACCTTGAAATAGAAAACATTTTCAACAATATTAAAAAAAAAAAACTTGAATAAAGCATGATTTTATTGAAATGTCATATGACTCAAAAACTTAAAAATCAAGCAATATTATCACAAATGCATCTCGATATTTTTGCATAGAAGAAAATACAACATTGTTAAACATTGAAAACATTTGACTCAATCATATAATGAAACAGCAAAAAAAAAAAAAAAAAAAGTGATAATGTACCTCCTCAAATGAATGAGCACAAATTGACTTCAATCACAACATTGTAGTATGTTCTTTCATGTAGAGGTGCATTTATTTAAACATTAAAGTTTATGGTGATGGTGGTCTGGCTTTACTGTGCAGGCAGATACCCTTTAATGTTTTCCAGCAGTGCGGCCGGATCCTGCAGGATGGCTTCAAACTTGCTCTTGTTCATGTAGGCGACCAAGCCCACTGCAGCAACAGACATCAGCAGGAGCCACTTGGAGCTGGAGCTCTTCTCATTGGGCACATCTCTGAGCCTGGTCTGCATGGGCTCAGCCACCCTTTCCCACTGAGTGGCGATGGCGTTGCGAGCTCCAGCCCACTTTCCCGGACCTCTCAGGCGATACTGGTACGGCGTGCAGGGGCCAAAGATCACGCTGAGTGCCAGTCTGGGCTCCGTCAGCATCAGTGAGAGGAGGTTGGGTCGAACTCCCAGAAGGTCGGCGATTTCATCCATGTAGGGGATGTAGTCCACCTGGATGGTGTGTCTTGAACTGGTGACGTACCTGGAAATGAGGTGAACATATGCGGAACAGCAAGGCAAAGATCAGAACCTGAACTTTAACGAACACAAATATACTGCAAGTGAATTCACTTTAGTACCTTCGAGCCATTGTTTCCTGCTTGTATTCGATGTCTTTCAGCATTTCTTCTTTTGGAGGAAGCGTTTTGCAGCCTGTTTGAAAGGGGACGTAGTTAAGTTTTCTGTAAAGACCTTGGTGAGGACGGCTTTTCTGTTATTACCTTTGAAGACTCGTGTGGCCCACCGGGCCTGCAGCTCAGAGATGGGCATGATCGCTCCCAGCGGCTGCACGAGGCCGATGACAGCCAGCGTAGGACGGGTCAGCTCAGGGGGGAACACGTACTTGTACAGAGAGGCTTGGTTGTTGGACACCGAGACCACATGCGAAGCCAGGAATGGGTAGGAAAAGGTGTAGCCGGTAGCAAACACCTACATAACAGAAAATCACGTAAGACTACTTTCTGATTGTATGCAAGTGCCCGAACACACAAATGATGAAAACCTACCACCAGGTCCACATTTTCCACGATGCTTCCATCGTCAAACTCCACAGAGGAACCGTTGAACCTGCGGATGTTGGGTTTCACCTGAACGGTTCCAGACAGGATCCGGTTGGGAAGGTCATCGTTCACAGTGGGATGCTGGCTGAACACTCTGGAAAACACAAAATCACAGTGGAGACAAACTATTGGAGAAGAAGGAACGGACCCAACAGAGATATTTCTCAATGCTTATAAAGGAAAATTGATCTCAAGGAATTTTCCATCTTTACAAAAGGACACAGGCATATCAAATTAAGGTAAGAAACAGAAGCAAAGATTCAGTCAGCTGAAGATAATTTGCTAAATATTTTTAGGACAGTATTCACTACCTTTAGTTCAGATCTTTGGAGGGAATTCACCTGGAAGAACGCTCTAACATTCTTTGTAACTCCCAGAATCAGAAGTTCACAGATCAATAGCCCACTTCAAGGATATTGTTGGAGACAGCGCGGTAATTTGGCTGCTGGTCATTTTTACATATTCTGAGAATGTCCCTTAATTTCACCTGTTGTTACAATGTTAACTTTAGAAAAAATAGCAACTGAAAAAAGCCAAAACAGCTATCTATTAAAGCCATTATCAGCAAGTAGCAAAAAGGAAATAACCAGGAAATAGCTCAGCAATGACAGTCTGACCATTTCAGAAAGAATATAAATAGCTGAATAAATTCGCAACATGGAAAGGTGAACATTTAACCCTCAGACACAGTACCGGAAAACGAGACCAATATTGGAAGAAATACAGGGACTACATGGTGAATTTATATTCTGTGTAGAGTATTATTATTATCTTTGTCTTTTTTACCTTTTTGCTGATGACTTTGTGGACTGCACAGAGATACTTTGTGTCATTGTGGATTTAAAAAGAGAAATGTGTCTGCTTTGATACCCCTAAGACTTGACCTGCCAGCCTGATACTCGCCGTACCTTTTCTATAAACAAAGCCCACCACTGTGTTTAGTTGCAGATGTCTGATGTACTGTTTCTGTGTGCATTTGTTCAGATTTGGGCTTCCCTTTGTTTATCCATTAAAAAAAATTAAATAGAAAGAAAGTAAAAAAAAAAAAAAAAAAATTCTGTGTTTCACCATCCTCAGTAAACAGGGAGGTAAACAAACTTATTCTGGGAAGAAAGAATACTTTAGTAATCCCCTTGTTCCACATTTACCCATCCTTCCTCTAGAATCCAGCCACATTAAGGCTTGTGTTTGCCAACCCTTATTAGAAGGTGCCATGGCTACCTGCGACTACGGAGAGTGAAAAGAGGAAACCACACTGAGTTTCATCCCTTTTCCTCAGAGAAGACAAGAACTAAAATCTCTTGCCCCCGATGTATCACTGATTTAAATGACATCAAGGATGGAGATTTAAGATAAATAAATTAATTCAAAAATTACATTAGAAGTTCTTGAACAGATACTTTACCTGTGCTTCGGCTTCAAATTGTACAGAGCGTGATCGAATCTTGTGTTCAGTCGGTTCTCAATGATATTGCAAAAATACCCAAAGGGTAGGGTTTTTCTGAGAAAATTGGTTGCTCTGTTGAACAGCAAATCAAGGGGGTAGCCGTTGTCTCCCACTCTGTTCAGAATCCAGGCCCCTCGGCGAGTGCTCAGGTACAGCTGAGGGGAGGGAAAACTGTAATCAGTAATTCTGCCAGTAACTTATTAAGTCTTTAGTCAGTGAGTGCTGTGCTGCTCACACTGGACAGGGTCTTCCTGGCTTCCTACAACAAAACGCTTGTGAACATGCTGTTAGAAAGTTATATGTATTTTTATGCAGTAAAAAGTAACCAGTTCACTTGTTTCTGTATTAGCTTTGTAATGTACCAGTCACATGTTCACCAGTTGCTCTTCTGTTTGCCCAAAGGCAGATGGGAAGGAGCTCGGTTCCCCAGGGCCCTACCTTGAAAAAGCTGGTATCCAAGACGGACAGACAACTGCATTCACGGTTGGTTTAATCTTTAAAAAATGTGAGTTTAAATGTGACCAGCTGGAAGTGCACTCAACAGCCGAGCTGCTTCTAATCACCCTGCAGCAGCGGTGTTTTTCCATGAGACATCTTCAGTGTGAGAACAATTTACCTCTCACCCACCTGTAAATATGGAGCTGCGTTTAACTGACCTGCTTGGTGACTCTGCTCAGCTCTACTGCTATGTCTCCTCCAGAGTTTCCTATTCCGATCACGACAACGTTCTTGTTTCTCCACTCCTCGGGAGTCTTGTAGTCCCTGCTGTGGAAATACTTTCCCGTGAAAGTGTCAATGCCTAAGGAAAAAGTAAAGACCCATTTGAGACTGTGTCGTGCATTGCTTCTTGAGTTCTGTTTTAAAAGCACATTAGAAAAAAAAAAAAACTTAACTGTAGCCATGAAAGACCATTACAATGACATAACATCATTTACTTTTGGCACTGTCATTTTAAAGTGACAGTCACTTTCATTTTGATGCAAAATAATTTCCTGCGGCTAAGTTACAATCAGCAGCCTTTGAACGAGGAATGCTGAGAAAAGTTACCTGGAAAGTCCTCCAGGGGCAGGTTGGGGTTGCAGTGATGCCCAATGCAGATCATCACAGCATCAAATATGTGCTTCTCCTTTTTGCCATCCTTGTTCTCCGTTTCAACATCCCACTGGCCGGACCTGGAGAAATCGGTCCTCTTCTTCACCTGCCAGACTTTAGTCTGAAACAAAGGAAGGCAGGAAATGTTTGGTGACTGAGATACATTCAAATATCTGTGTTGTACCTCAACCCTCCTTACTAAGAAAGTTACAGGGATAACATTACTGCTTTGCTGCAGAATGAAATGGATCCTCACATTGAAGCGTATGTGCTTGGTGAGGTGGAAGTGATCGGCATACATCCGGAAGTAATCCATGATCAGTGAGTTGTGCATGAAGTTTGGGAAGTGTGCAGGAATGGGAAAGTCACTGAAGCACATCATCTCTTTGGAGGTGTTGATGATGACCGAGTGGTAAATACTGGCTCTGCCCGGCTCTGGATTCTCCTGCAATTACAAAGAAAGGCAGACGAAGCATTCTGATGAAATAAACTGTATGAACAGAGGGTTGATCTAAACTGCACCTCGCACCACCCACCTTAAACCTCCACAGACCCCCAATGTCATCGCTGCTTTCAAAGCAGACAGGATCAAGACCCTCATCCAGACAGCACTTGATGCAGGCCAGACCTGTGCTGCCCGCTCCGATCACTGCCACACGACGCGTCATTCTTCAGCTCTGGGAGGAGAAACTGGACAAGACCAGACACACTGTTAATATGCACACAGAGATCTTAATCAGTGGTATCCTGCTTAGACAAAAGGTTTTCTTGGAGGGGCACTGGAGACCAGAAAGGTCTCAAAACCTCAAAAAGACTAAAATCCACAGCAGATACAGCAAATCGCTTATTGTCTTTATTTGAGTGATCCTGCAGTGCATGTGTGTGAGAGTGGGTGTGTCCATCAACAGTTCCATCTAACTGCCGTCAATCAGATAGGTAAAGAGGTCCAAAGTCTTTCTTATCCGTGGGGTTTACAAAGAAATCTTTATCTTATTTTTTTTCTTTTTTAAATAGAACGGTTGATTTGCAAGTTGATTTCAAATATGCATCAATATAGCATATCCTGCAGGACTGAGTGTGTGCTACTATTTCTTGAACCAGTTGACACTGAGATTACAGCAATGGTTCTGCCAGTGTGGTGACTTTCTGGCTTTTTAATGTTGCCCATGAGGAAATTTGTGGGTTTCTGTCCATGCAATAGTTGTGAACTCAGGACATAAAGTTTAATCACAGAAAAATTAATGTCCGTTGACAAAAATCGCACAAGAGATTTAGAGAGGTGTCCAAGGTTCCAGAAGCGAACATGTTCAGTCACATGTGGAGATTAATAATGATAATAAACATAGATATACATAAAAAAAAATCTAGAACCTAAAATCAAGCATAAGAAATAAAACTAAATGCAAAATCCTTAATCTATTTCTGTACGCGTTTCTGCAGGGATGGAACTAAAAAGCTATAAATAAACATTTAACTGAGAATAAACAAGTGAGGGAATTTTCCTATTTTTTAGCGCATGAATTCATTCACACGAGAATGCACTACATGTTATCTGTTTCTATTGCAATTTACTCAACGCTGAGCACGCCCACAGCTTGATTATATAAAATGATGACCATGATAAACACTTTGAGGTGACTTTTTTTTTGTAACTAGCAAGTTAATTTAAGATAGAGAAAATCCTTAATTCATACCCACGTTTGTCTCAAAAGCTTTCAATTAATAAATACTACATTGCCTTAGAAATGAAACTGGAGTTCAGATGTTTTCTTAAAATAACCCGAATAGAGAGTCTGTAATGCGCAAAGCAAATAAACACTGATAGTGACGAACAGTGTGAGCAGTTCTGAAAAACGTAGTTTTGAAGAGATAATAAACTCAACAAAATCCCGGTGACTACTTCAACATATGCCTCAGATACGACACCAAACGTTAGCAGCTTTCTGTTAGGAGAGACTTGGAAGAACAACTGAGAAAACACATCGTTTGCGCCCTGCAGAGAAAAACAGAAAGTCCTGTTTAAAAGTTGAATTGCTGCGCTGCAGATCGCAGTAACTGCTCCCAGTCTAACGGAGATGCTACTTTGCAAAAGCAGGGAAAAAAAAAACAAGCTGCAAACTACCAGCGCGAGCACTTGCGCTCCGAAAGAATTTCCACGGAGGAGCGCAGAGAAAGTTTGGAGCTCACCGTTTGCAGCCCGTGGAGAGAGACGTGCGCGCGGTCCTGTGTCTGCACGCAGACTGTGTGAAGAGGTGGGCGTTGTTTCTGTTTATCATCTGCTCCCCTCGACTGACCCTTGATTCTCTGCAGCGTCAGCGGACGGAAAGTCAAACAGAGTCCTCCCCCCTCCCACCAGCGAGCAGCAGCAGAAGTCTGCACAGATTAACCACAGCTGCGAGCTGCACATCGGCAGCGGAATATCGGTACTTCCGTACTGAGAGTCGCGGGGTTGCTGCAGCCCCCCCTGTCGGACAGTGCGGGACCTGCACGTGTGCAGCTGCAGAGCATTGTGGAGACATCAGTCTACACTGCTAAAAATATGTTTGAAATATTTTATTGCAACTTTGATTATCATTCTAACCCTAAACTCACAATCAGCATTCTTTGAGACTATATTTTTGCCTGGCCCTGTTACTCTTCTACTCCACCAATGTGAATCTAAACTACATTGAGAGTGTGTGGGTTTGTCTGATATGTATGTGTTTTTGAATGTGTGGACATATTTGTATCTACCTGTACATTTAACAATGCATAATTGCAAAAGAATATGCAGCATTATAGTGTACACATATATTCATTTTCCCAGCTGCTTGTCCTCTTCAGGGTTGCGGGTGCTGCAAGGCATTTCCAGTTTTGTATTATGGGCGAGGGCAGCCGACACCCTGGGCAGGTCGCCTCTCTTATCTCAGGGCCATCACATAGGGGCAGACAAACATGCACTCTCACATTCACACCTGGGGGCAATTTAGGGTCTTGACATGCAGGTTTTAGGAATGTGGGAGGAAACTGGAGTACCCGGACAGAGAGAACATGCAAACTCCACACAGAAAGGCCCTGGGCCTCATAGCACTCTTACTGCACTCTTGCTGTAAGGCAAGAGTGCCAATCACTAGGACACCCGCGGCACTGTCTTTTTAGTAGTTTTTAAATGAAATACATTTATGTAGTCTGCCACCGCGTTACCCTCACACACAGCATTGGCCAGGCTTTGGTGCTGTTTTTACCAGTGATGATTTTATTAGTTATCACATCTGAAAGGGGATCAACGATATCGTTTGTCAATCATTGACAGAGTCAGATTTAGCAGAGTTTCAATATGGTGCTCAGTGCCACCATCTTCAGTGTGATTGGTCAGCTGTAATGCCTCCCTATAAATCCTGAACATCATTGGTTTCCAGGCTTTGGAGCTTCCAGTAATCTGTGTTGGCAGATCCTGGAGGGTTGTGTTGGATATTTTTCAGACACACAGACTCCAACAGCACTGCATCTTCGATACTTTAGGTGTACTAGGTGTAATTTCTCAGCTTCTGTTTAGCCTTTCTCGGCTTTTTCTCTCATTTTCTTGCATGAGGCTTCAGGATCTGGATGTGAAGAAACTCATGAAGCTGATACTGACCACGCATCAGGGAGGAATCATGAGAAGAATACGGCTGCCTGATGTCCAGCAGCTGGCTTTCCCCTCACATGTTCAGATCACGGGCTTTGAAACAAAAGTTGGTCAGCTGGAACAGTACTGGCTCCAAAGTACAAACCGGAGTTTGTAATTGAGAGCTGCAGGCGTCTCAGGCGAGCAGATGGCTTTGGAGACGTGACTTTTAGCGTTCACTCAGGGTTAATTGGTGACTCAGAATGTATGTGAAGTACAACTGCTGAATTTTCTGTGTCACATACTTTTACACATTACCTCCGACTCTCTGCAGCCCCAAGCTGAACAAGGTTCCCTTCTTTTTTTTTTAAAGTGTTTTCAGTGCTAGTCTCTTCCTTATGGCTGAAAGTTATGGTTTTCTATCAGAATTTATGTTTTGGTTTTCAGTTTGATTGGCTCATCATGTCTGACCACACATCTCTAATTTGTTGGATAGGTGATTTTTTTTTTCTTTTAATCAGTGGTATCAGTTTTCTTTTCTGTCCGTCTATCTTCTTTGACACTTATCTATTTCAGGGTCACGGAGCGTGGAGCCAATCACAGCTAACTATGGTCAAAGGTACAGTGCACTCTGGGACGAGCCCCAGTGCATCACAGGAGAAAGCCACATTCACACCTTCAGGCAATTTAAGATCACAAATTAAACTCAAATATGTCTTCAGGACTGTGGGAGGAAATTGTAGAACCTGGAGAAAATCCATACAAATACAGGGAGAACATGCAAACTGTACATGGAAAATCCCAGCCTGAACTCAAACCCTGGCACAAATAACCACTACACCACTGTGCAACCCAGCACCCAAACAATGCTTGATAATTCAGTGGTTCAGTCGTCCTGCTGATTTTGAGGTGATAATGCTGAAAAGTGTCTCAATATTCAAAAAACTTGATTTATCCCACAAGGGGCATGTCATTCATGGCTTCCAGTGTGCTCTCATATTCATGCACACGCTGTTAGCACAACTCAATAAATAATCAATCATCAAGGAAGCTATTACACTTTGCACATAGGCAGAGGGAGATTTCTGAACACCAAGATAAAACCAGATACAATAAAAGGTAAGCAGCACAAAAGATAATAACAAGGCGGCACTATAAAACAATAAATACAAACAGTAAGAACAATGATAAAAACAGTAAACAACAGAAGAAATGAAATGTGTCCTCCTGATAAAATCACTTAGACATCACATAGAAGTCATTTAAAACAGGTGTGGTCTGTGTTGAAAGCCTGACAGCAGGAGGAATGAAGGAGTCTGAGGAGCGGTGTGTTTTTCTTTGGGGTGCAATAGAGCGGCTGCGAGCCCTGAGGTCCTCTGGCAGTGCCTTATTGTGTGTTCCTAAAGCCAGAACCAAGACTCATGGCGAGGTGTCTTTTAACTACTATGGCCCCCGCCTGTGGAACAGCCTGCCGGAGAACCTCAGGACCGCAGAGACCGTTGATATTTTTAAAGGGAGGTTGAAAACACACCTTTTTAATCAGGCTTTTAGCTGACCTTTTATAGTCCTCTTATTTCTATCATTATTTATGTATTTTTATTCTATTTTATTATGTACTTTTTACCTTGTTTATCTTTTTTACTTCGTAATCATATCTTATATTAATTCCGTATCATATTTTATCGTGTTTTAGCTGCTTAATTCCAGTGTTTCCTGAGGGGGGGTCCTTCACACCGGGAGTTAGTCCCGGTCCAGTGCTGGGGTTACGGTGCTTGGGTCCTCTGGTCCTGGCTGGCCTGGGGGTCTCCACACTTCGCTTCGGTGTGCGGGTTCCTGTGGTTTGACGGGGTCGGGGGTCGGGCGCTGGAGCCCCAGTATTAATGACCCTCGACTTCTCCTGGTGTGAGGGGCCCCACTGGTGGTGTTTTCCCATGATGCTCAGTGCCATGCCATGTCTCCTCTGTTCTGTGCAAAATAATGGGAGTGTGTGTGTGTGTGTGTGTGTGTGTGTGTGTGTGTGTGTGTGTGTGTGTGTGTGTGTGTGGTGTATGCTATTTGATGGCGTGGTTTTTATTTTATTCTTTTTGTTTTTATGATTGTTTTTACTGTTCAGCACTTTGCATTGTTTTTATTATTAATATGAAAAGTGCTATACAAATAAAGTTTGATTTGATTTTGATTTATTGAGGACCTAGATTGACAGAACACCTTAATGCTCTAAGTCTGTGACTCTCAAACTGTGGCCTGTTAAAGACAAAGAAAAAAAAAAAGGTGATAAACTGCAACTTTAGCGTGACCAGCTCTGCAGTGGTGGCATTTGACTGTAAACTCAAAAGCATTTCCAGCTGCATTTTTTTCTCTCAATGCTCAACATTTTTTGTGCTTTGTGTTAAATTATTATTTGACTATCATATAGCCTCAAGCAAATTGTGGTGAAACACATATTTCCTGGAAGACTCCAGTTTCAAAGTGGTCTGAGGAACTATTCCTGCAATATCTAAACAACCACGGTAACACACTGAAAACACAGGCTCTGATTTCAGCATGTTGTGTGTATAGGATAACTTATTGACTGAAGCTGCTACAAAACAGTTTTTTGTTGAAAAAAGCCTCAGGTGACAAATATTGATTTTGTCACCTTCATTTGAGAAGAAGGAAGTACAAGGGAACAGTGATCTGTGTCATGTTGCTTTCTGTTTTTATGTTCGGTTGTGCTGAATGCTTTGTGTGACGACATTAATTCAAAGTGCAGTTACTTCACTGATATTCAAAGTACAATTTACTCAAGTTACATAACCGGTCATGACCATAACTGAGGGTGGGGATGCAGATTGTCCGGTAAATCGAGAGCTTCGCCTTTAGGCTCAGGTCCTCGACAGACCAATACAACGACTGCATCACTGCAACTGCTGCACCGATCCGCCTGTCAATCTCACGCTCCATCCGTCCCTCACTAGTGAACAAGACCCCAAGATACTTTAACTCCTCCACTTGGGCCAGAGTCTCTCTAATGATCTGGAGGGGGCAAGGCACCTTTTGTTTCATTTAATTTACTGATTGATAAAGCTTTTGTTTCTAAATTTGTTTAATCTTGATTTTTTTTAAACTTCACTTTCCAGGTGATATCACTTGTTTTAGTCTTGTTTTTCACTCCAGGTGTGGAAACAGAGCTTCCTGTTGGAGTTCAGCCCCTACTTAAAGAATTCACACTGCTCACCTCCTGGGGTAGCCTCAGAAAGCTACTGGATGAGTGTGAAAATGGCTTCTAAGCCAGTGTGGGTTGCTTTCTACGTGCTTGTAGCAGTCTGAGTCCACAGAAGCATTAGATTGGATGCACTGTGAATATTGTAGATTGGAGGTCTGGCCTGGAAACCAGATGGGACAAGGTTATGAGGGAGGGTCTGCAATGAGGGACAAGTAATAATTTAATACCTGTCATTTAAACGGGTAAACGTCTGTCTCCTTGCCAGTCAGCACTTGACATATTATTTTATCAATCAAGGACTTGTACAAATAGGAATCACTGTTGAAGTGTCAATACGCACTACTGCCCCTAGAGGGCAATGCAGCGCCATTAGTGCGCCAGTAGGCTGTAGGTTTGGGGGCTGTGACTGGAGAGAGAGAAGAAATACTTTAAAAAAGGTATCCCTTTTTAATCCCTTGATTACTAAAGCAAGGATCAATAAATGCACAACTTTAAAGATGACAACAAGCCAACACAATGAGTTGCTTTTTTTATGAAGCTTTTTCTCTCCTTCCAGTGTTTATAACTTCGATGATTTACAATAGTGCATTTGTTTTGTTTGAGACAAAAACATAAAGGTTTCATAGTGTGAGCTTTGTGAATGTGAAAAACATTAAATCATCAACAAAACAAACAAACAAAATAAAAGGTTGGGGGAAAGTAAGAGATGTAATTTGAATCAGAGATGTGTTGCAGTTCATCTTGAAAATGAAAAAAACACACAACATGCAGGCTCTGTAAGTAACAATTAATTAATAATTGATTAATTAAAAGAGAGTGAGAGAGCGAGAGAGTGACTGAGAGAGAAAGAAAGAGAGAGAGAGAGAGAGAGAGAGAGAGAGAGAGAGAGAGAGAGAGAGAGAGAGAGAGAGAGAGAGAGATTATAATCAATCACATTTATAAAACATATGTCTATGACCTCTGAAAGAGGGAGCTACTTCCACACAATGAAATGGCCTGGGAGCTCATGTTTAGTCACACTTATCACCAATTTCCATGAAGAACAAGTGAATATGCTTGTTTTTCCCAGACTGAAAACATTTAAAAAGTTAATACTTATTGTGTATTTTCACCTAAATTCTAATAAATGTGGATGTGGCATTCCTATCTCTAGACTGAATGAAAGTATATGCACATTCTTAAATATTTTATACATTTAGAATATTTCAAAAACTGAAAAATGGAAAAAAACAGTTAAAAAAAAAAAAAAAACTAAATAAGAAAAGCACAGTTGTGTGGGGCCGCACAGTGCGACAGTGGGTTCTGTGACAGGTGGGTGAAGTCTGTGTGCAGTTTGCATGTCCCCCGTGTGTAAACTTTCATTAGGCTATTCCAGTTTCCTCCTTAGTCTAGAAACATTTATGTCAGGTCAATTTTTGACCCCAGCTTTGTGAACGAGAGTGTGTGTGATCATCTGTGTCTGTGTTCGCCCTGTGATGGACAGGAGTCCTGTCCAGGTGCGTCCCGCTCTCTTCTGCAGTGGGCTGGGTTTGGCTCCAGCATCCCATGGCCCTGAAGGGTGGTGTAAAAGTGGTGTAGAAGGTGGATGGAACATTTGTTTGTGTTTAAATTGTTAAAAAATGTCAAAACAAAGATGCATGAATGAAAACTCTCCCATAACAGTATACTCACCAGCTTTGCTATGGATGGAAACAAGACCGCTTTATACTCAAAGAAAAATCTAATTGTTTCATCATTTACCTTTTGAGCGCTCAGCCTCGTACTTAAACAGAATGTGAAATCTGATAGCTGATATCTGATAGACTAATGAAATCTCTCAAATGGCACTTCATGCAACCACAATTTTTTGTGAAAATATTTAAATACTTCTAAATTTGTACTTTTCTGTGCAGTGGTTTTTTTTTTTTGTTTTTTTTTTTTTTTAGTAGAAAGAGAAACGAGGAATAGTCTAACTGATAATATTTTCTTCTTCTTATCATTATTATTATTATTATTAAAGTTAACGTTGCAACTTAAAGGGACTTAAAGCACATCCTACAGCAACAATTGTTATGTAACTGAATTAACATGAGCATTGCCTACCTACATGGAAATACAAATACAGGAACATAAATAAGAATGAGTAAAGAAAGGTTATGTTTTCTGATATTTTTCACATATTGTTTTTCACTATATAATTAATGTATCAGACTGACAAAACTTGCTTAGATCAGTGGTTCTGAGCCTTTCTTGACTGGTCTCATGCAATTAGCATTGTTCTTGTTCAGTAAACCTAAACTCAGCTGATCATTTTTTGAAATGGATAAGCAAGATTCCTTGCAGTTGTGTGTCTGTCTTTGTTTGCCTCTTTCACTTTAAGGTGATAGCTCGCTTTAAATATCCCCATTAAAATGCACCATGTCAACATTTCAGTTTTCATGTGAAAGATGAAAGATGAGGGTTTGATTCTTATAAATAAAGTTGAGCTGGGATTGTTCTTGGAGGGTTTCAGGGGCCATGTGAGTTATTTTCTATTGAGTGATGTATATGGTGCTATTTAATTGGAAGTATAAGAAATGATGAAAAAATATATATCTTGTCACAACTTATCAAGTGTCTGACTGCAAAGAACACCATATTGCAAATACTATTATCAATGTTTCATTTACCAAATCAATGGTGACCAATAAAATGTAAGGTTTTAAAATGTGTTTATTTGGTCAGTTTTTGAACGGTGATCACCATTAAAAGCAAACAGGATCAGTAGTACCAATTAAATCCAGTTACTATCAAGTATCTATTTCAATGATTCCTTCACAGTCGGCTTTCTAACATTATGCCACTAATACCAAATGACAGTTTGTGGCAAAAAAACATTGATGCCAACTTTTTTTTTAAAGCAATTTGAGAGACGGGAACTTCATGAGAGAGGTGATAAAGGAGGGAGGGTATTTGTAGAGACAGCAGAGCAGAGTAGCAGCAAAGATCATCGTCACAAGGACTGGTTTCCAAGAGGACTTGGGCTCCGCTTTTGGTGCCACTCTGGTCTGGAAGGGCTCGAGGATCCTTTCCCACTGCGTGAGGATTGCCTGGCGCGCTCCAGACCACTGGCCTGGTCCAGTCAGACGATACTGGTAGGCAGTGCAGGGACCCAGAAAAACCTCCAGTGCCAGTCTGGGATCGCTCAAGAGGAGCCACAGCTTGTTTGGCTGAATCTTGAGCTCCTGAGCTAGGGTGTCCATGTAGGTCAGGTAGTCCACATACATGGGGTTACGCTCCGAGCACCGGAAACTAAAGCAGACAACACAAAAGAGATCACTGTAAAAAAAAAGATATGAAGTGCCTAAACTCCACAGACTCTGTAAATGACTGCTGCTGCTTGTTTGTAATGATTCTGAGAGCTGAACGGCGTGTGGGAGCCACAAACAGCTCCACGCATTTTCCTTACTTCAGATGCATGGTTGCTGTCTCCTTCTCAATCTCATTCATCATGGTCTGCTTGGATGGAAGAGTGATGCAGCCTGAAAGAGGAAAACAAATCCAAATTTAAGTCATTTAAGATACAAAGACAACAAAAATCTGGAAAGTGTTAAATATCACAACATAAACATAAATATTTTTATTTTCAGATATTTAGGTCTGGATTTGATAGACATTTCAGAACATAACGTCATGTGTCTAATCCCACTCATTTTCATTTTCAAAACATTATTTCAACACTGAAGCAAAGCGGAGATAGCATCATGGCTCCAGGCTGCCATCAGTAGGAAAACCATCGGGATGACTGTCAGCAGAAGTTGAATGATGCAGGAGAATGGCAACTCCACACACGGAAATAAAACTATTGACTTCTAGAACATCTTCCTGTTATAGTGGCTAAGTCCTAGTGTCACTTATATGAATATTTTCTGTAGGAGATGATAAAATAAGCTAATTTTCGATCATAATATACCTTTAAACACTCTTGTGGCCCAGCGTGCCTGCATTTCAGCCAGAGTGTTGATGGTTCCAAAACCATTGATGAAGCCCACCACAGCCAGCGTGAGGTGGTCCAGTGCAGGAGGGAAGACGTGTCTGTAGAGCTTCAGCCTGTAGCCACTTTTAGCCTGCAGTGAGGTGGGGAGGAATGGAAAGCTGTAGTCGTATCCAGTGGCAAACACCACAACATCCACCTGGAAAGACAGGAGGGACGGCGATGAGTTGACTGTGCAGATACATACTTCACAATTAAAATAAGAAGTTAAAAAAAACTATACACATTCTCTATTTATTTATTTTTTCAAGCAAACATGGGTTCATCAATAGTGATATTAATTCAGTAAATGACACCTTTTGAACGACAGTCCCATCCACAAAGACAGCATCGGACCCAGAGAACTCCTTCACGTTTGGCTTTACTTGCACACGACCGCAGAGGATCTGAGCTGGCAGGTGGTCATTCACAACAGGAATCTGGGCAAAAACGCTTCAGAGGGGGGAAAAACAAAACAAAACAGAAAAGCACACACACGTGTGAAATCAATTTTATGCAGCCCCACATGTGAAATATTGAAAACATAATCATGACAACACTTGGAGTAACAGGAGGAAAAATATTGAGAAAAAAATATAACAACAGAAAGAGGACAGAGGAAAGACCTCCGACTACTGAGGACACAAAGTTAGACACACGGTGGCATCATGACGGAATGGAAAATAAAAGATGGGAGGAAAATCAGAAAAAATAACCCTTGTTCTTCCAAAGCCTCAACGTGAATAGTAAGTAAAATGTATCTATAGAGCAACTTTGATAGACCGCAAGTAGTTTTTTTGTTGGCCAGACCTGAGAGCTCTCTTTGGGGTTGGAGGGTGAAGGAGGTTGGCAATATGTTCCCACCAGTATTTCCTGTTAAACGGCATTTAGGACTGCTTGAAGGCAGTTAAGAGAGGATTGATTGAGCTCCACCAAAGTGCTCTCATTTTGAAGCAAACACGTTTATTTATGATGAAAGCCGTTTCTTTAAACAGTGAGCTAGATGCATAGATATGTTTCTGATCCTTCACTAGCTCATGTAATTCAAATCACATCGTCCCTGTCAAGCTTCTGCAGAGCTCAGGGAGAACTCACTCGTTTCAACTTGGCCTGCTGAGGAAGGGAGAAATCTGTAAAATCACAACAGGAGACCCTAAAGCTGCATTACGATACATTACCCATGCTTTGGTTTCAGGCCATACACTTCATGGTCAAAGCCGTCATTCAGCTTTTCCTCCAAGATCCTGTTCATCCTGGAGGGGAGGAGCTTGTACATCAGATCATACTTTCGAGTAATGAGCACAGTATCGAAAGGAACACCCCGCGGTCCAACTCGGGGAAAGACCCATCCTCCGCTTCTGGTACTGAGGTACACCTGCAGGTCACAAACAGGCTTCAGATAAGGCGACCATCTGATATAAAACAATGATGCTGTCCTTAAACCCTTAAATAAAGACATATAGTTTAGCTCCACGCCTGAGGAACAGAAGCATCGTTTTCCTACGTACCCTTTCAGCAACTCTACTGATATCCACAGCAATGTCTCCTCCAGAGTTCCCAAGCCCCACCACCAAAACTCTTTTCCCCTCCAGTCCCTCAGCATTGCGATAGTCCCAGCTGTGGTAATATTTGCCCTGAAAACTCTCAATTCCTGAAAGCATATGAAAATAAGCAACATTCAAGAATTATAATAATAATAATAAAAAAAAAAAATCCCAGTGCTGCGTGCTTCATGTAGATTTCTTTTTGTACAGTTGGAGTGTGTGTCTCAGTGTACAGTTGAGTTTTCTTTACCTGGGAAGTCTTTAAGAGGCAGGTGAGGATGAGTGAAATGTCCAGTGCAGACCATCACTGCGTCGAAAACACGAGTGTCCCGCTGACCCTCCTTGTTCTCCACCTCCACCTCCCACTGGCCCGTCACGGCAAAGTCCGATCTCTGCCTCACACCAACTACAGTCGTCTGAGATTCACATAGCCACAAATCATTTATATTAATATATTAATGTTTTACACTGTGATTGTGTGTTTTCCTGAGAACAGAGCTCAGAGCCGTCTGACCTCGAAGTTGATGCGCCCCATCAGGTTGAAGGTCTGAGCATAGAGCCGCAAATATGAGAGGACTTCAGAGTGGTGCATGTTGTTGGGGAGCCTGGCAGGAGGAGGGAAGTCGCTGAAGGACATCATCTCCTTGGAGCTGTTGATCACCACCGACTGATAAATGTTGGCCCGTCCAGCCTCTGGCTTGTCCTGTAGCCCAAGAGCAAGAGAGGCAAATGAGAGTCACAAAGGGAATTAAAAAAATTTAACTTTTATGTGTTTGAAAAAAAAAATTGTCAAGATATTATTGCTGAGGCTTCAGAAGTTGTTGGAAAAAAAAGAGTGTAATTATTTCAAGTAATGCTATAATCATTCAAAAATATACAGTGAAGTTATGGCCATGTGTATGAAATTGTGTTCGTGTTTGTTTCAATGCCTGATATAAAAGAATGAGTGGAGTTCTGAGTGTTTTCTCAGTCTGAACCAGCAGGAATTCCTGTTGATTCAAACCACACAGCTCAGACTTCACACACTACATGCATCAAGAAGCCTCAGCTTCCATTAGCCTGTCACTCATTTACTACTTTATTACTCTTTGTTGAATTAGTCTCAATAGATACTGAGTACTGCAACTTGGACACACCCCGCAGGGGCTGCAGTTTTTTGGGGGATGTTCTTACCTTCATCACAAAAATCTCCCTTGCCAAATGTGTTCAAATCCTTACAATTTCCAAACTCTGACTAAAATTAAAGGATTTTAATAAAAGGACAATCGGTGTTTCTGGTCATCACCGCTCATTAGCTGCAACTGCATTTACATTGAAGCATCGTCTCTCACCTTAAATCTCCACAGGCCTCCAATATCATTGCCGCTTTCAAAGCAGGTGGGCTGCAGGCCTTCATCCAGACAGGCCTTGATGCTGGTGAGACCAGAGGGGCCTGCGCCGATCACTGCTACCGTCTGAACCATGCTGCAGAACAGGCAAAGCAAGACAACCTGGGGGGGAGGTTTAGTCATTAGTCCTCAAAATACCTTTCTATTTTCTAGAAATAAAAGTAGGGAATGAGCAGAATTTACTTTTTAGGATATATATTTATAGCTATAGTTTTCCTGGGGACAACCTAGCACAGTGGAATCACTGACAGAGCTGCAGGATATCAGATAAACATGATATCAAGTCTTGACATAATTGCACACATGATAAATAGAAACACTTCAGTCTATGTAAATTTATTTAAGCTTTGTTCTTCCAAATAAAAGTGGTTTTTATCTTACCCTATGGAGCTACAACTGTGTCATGTCTCGTCTTTTCCCCCCTTCTTTCTCCTACTTCACACCAATGTTTCAGAATAGTGATTTACCTGTCTTTTAGGGCCATATGTGTATATATTTTTTTAGAAGAACTACTTCATTGGCCTTTTTAATTTGAATTTACAGACAAATATTGCATTTTTCTTTGTTATTAAAAAAATCCATTCATAATAAATGGAAACAGTCTTCTGCGTTAAGTCAGTTTTTGCAAAACGTATATTTTGCATGTTGATAATCCCATATTGCTAAAATTATACTTTTATTTCCTCCGCCAAGGAGGTTATGGAATCATGTCGGTTTGTTGGTTGGTTGGTTTGTTAGCAACATTACGGAAAAAGTTATGGACGGATTGCAATGAAACTTTGTGGAAATGTGGGTCTTGGGCTAACTCAGAATCCATTAAATTCTGGTGATGATCCGGATCACTGTCTGGATCCAGGAATTTTTTAAAGGATTCTTTATCATTGAGAGATAGGGCAGTCTTTGACATAGTTGGGCAGGCCCGCCGACAAGGGGAGGGACAAACGCCTGGTTCACACAGGACGCGCCGCACGCGGAAGCGGCAAGCACCCAGTTTCAGATCGGTGTAGTGGCTCGCGTCATGAAGCGCCAGTTGTAAAGCTGGACAGAGCAGATCGCACCAGACAGGAAGTCGGGAACGGAAAATACAAGACAATCCGGTCAATTTTCAAATTAAATAAACCTATCATGGTGTTCTTCTGGTTGTTGGTGACTGATTTGAGCTGTGGCGGAAGTCTGCGCTCTCTGAGTGCCAAATTCTAGTTTGGAATTATTTGGGAAGCACACAGGGGTGAAAGTAAGATAAGATTCTTGCAGGAACTGTGCAACTCAAAAACATGTTTTAGTTTGCGCACAAAGCGTGCGAGCGTCGTACATAACAGATATTGATAAAGCCTGCTTTTTTTGACATCCTTGAAAGCAAAATGGTTTTTTTTAGATTGCTTTAATTTTATTGTTGAATGTGTAAATATAATACATATTGTGATGGCGGCCATTTCATGATGGAGGAAACAATTGATGAGGACTACTACCCTTTTGCTCAACACTTCTGTTGTTGTAACAACAATTATATACGGGGAGCATGTTACTCACACCAAACAATGTTCGCACAGAGGCCAAGTCACTCTCACACCGACCCTTCTCACTGTTGGTCCAACATAAAATAAATGAAACTTAACATAAAAAGACCGGAAAAACTGCATCACCACATATAAAAACAATAACTTAACACACCTACAACAAAACGAAGTACATTTTAACAAATTTCAACACAAAATACATCTTGAAACGGCCCGAACAATCCCCTCCTATGATGCTTTGCGGCACCAAACAGTATATACATATATATATATATATATATATATATATATATATATATATATATATATATATATATATATATATATATATACACACAAAAATATATATATGTTGTTTTTAGTTAATTTTTTTTTCTTTGCATTTTTGACCTGTCCTGGCTGTCTCTTGAGATGGGGACGGGGGGAGTGTCCTTACATTACCAAGGCAACTAGCCATCCAATGAAAAGAACGCATTGAGTTTACCTCACTTCCACGTGTGCTTGTTTGCGGAAGTAGTGATGCTGCTCGCATGACAGAGAGACGACGCGTGAACCCTCACAATTTATTACTTGTGGATTTATGTTTTTTTATTATTTTGCAAAAAATGACTACCCTGTTGTCTGCAAAAAACACACAACAGTGGACATTGGATTAACGTTACGCTACAGCGAGAGACTGCCGCTACAAGCTGCAACCTGTCACAGTAAGCAAGTGCTCCAGTGCTCATTAGGCGCATTAACCTTGTTCAATACGTCACAGAAGACGTAGTCTGGAAATGAGTTTTATGTATTCATCAATTTTACACTTATTTCGGTAAAATTTGCTTGGAAAAAAAAGGGCTCGCTTTGTATGCATGAGTGAAAGTTGCTTTTCAGAGGCGTTCCGGGGCGTTCCTGTAGAAGAGGCCAGTATATTTCTTACCTGCACGGCGTTCGGGTGCGTTCTGGCTTAATGCACTGAAGAAATACATGTTAAAGATCAACTCAAGGGAACTTAAAAAAATGTCTTCCCTAACCCTGAGGGTTGTAAAGAAAGAGTTTAAACAGCAGGCTAGATAAAAATGGGAGATTGAATAAATTCAACCATCTCAGCTCAGATGTTTGGTCACTTTCAGTATTTTTTTCCCTGGCCTTTTCAAAATGTTTTTATTGATTTTATATTATAACAGACATACAGGTTGCCATTATACAATGTGCCGGCGCCTATGAAATTTGGCAGATATTGCACACTTCAAAAACAAAATATCCATCCTGGCACAGCAGAATCCAATTAAGACATTGCAATATTATAGGGAAAATCAGCAACCTGAGATTAACTTGTACAAGAAAAAAGAAAATAAAAAAAAAAAATAAAAAAAAGGGGGGGGGGGGGCAAACGCAGAACAGGTAACAAGGATTTCTCTGGCCTTTTAAATCAAATAAATGCATTTGTTTGTGCAAAGTCGATGTTACAAGTGGCAATGGATTTAGAGTGGTTATTAGAGTAATCAGCTGCACAGCTGCAGCCACGAGTGAACAAGCAAGAAAAAAAATGACCAACAAGCGTTTTTACCAGAATAAAATACAAATATTGGAGACTATAGAAGTAACTATTTTTTGCTTTCAACTGAAAAAAGCGCACTGAGCAGTCAAATTCTGGTGATCAAAGAAAACAGCTCAATAATCTTCCACAGACTGGGATGGAACAAAACTAATACAAAAACCTCTTCTCTTAAAAGTGCAATAGGAAGTATATCATGCAAATCTTTGACACTTGCTTTACCTTGTCTTAGGTGCTTCTTCAGCGGGACAGAAGAAAAGTGGAGCAGTGTCCAGCCAGACAGTTGGATTTGAGTGCAGACAGGGCAGGCTGATGATTGACCCAGTGGAAGTCTCCTGGAAGTAGGGAGGGCGGGACCTCAACCCACAGGGTCAGAAAACAAACAAAAAACCTCAGCAAGTCTTACCTGTTTTAGCTTCTTAAAATACCAAAGCACAGCAACATCCCAATCTGAAATTGTGTTATGAAAACAAACAAATAATAATAAAAAAAAATCTTGTTAAAGAAATGACATGTATGAGGAGGGAGCAGGTTTTTTTTTTAATTCATCAAATTAATTAGAGTGTAGTTTAAGAGTTCACTTTAAAAATCTTACTGTCATGTAGCTGCAACTGGAATTGTTTAAACAGAGCTGTTGTTTTAGGTCCGATTGTCTGTTTGAACAGAGATAGCAGAGATAGCAGTGTTTTGACTGAATCTGGATTCAGCTCGAGCCTCCATCTCTAGAGTTTGTGGTTTTTCTTTCTGGTTACTACTCACTGTTGCTAAGAAATAATAATAGAAGGTCCTGGGTTCAAGTACCGGCCTGGGTTCAGGGCCTTTCTGTATAGAGTTTGCATGTTCTCCCCGTGTGTGCGTGGGTTCCCTCCAGGTTCTCCAGCTTCCTCCCACGTCCATAAACATACATGTCAGGTTAATTGGTCACCCTAAATTGCCCCTAGGTGTGAATGTGAGTGTGCATGGCTGTTTGTGTCAGCCCCGCGACAGACTGGTGAACTGTCCAGAGTGTACCCCGCCCTCGCCCATAGCAGCTGGGATTGGCTCCAGCCCCCCACGACCCTGAAAAGGATGGAGCTATTTAGAAAATGGATGGATGGATTGATGAATAACTTTAGTCATATGACATATGATAGAGTTCACAAAGTGTTCTTGCAGTTAAAGACTAAAACTAATTTGAGATGAAACCCAGGCAGCTGGAAAGAGAGACAGTACACCTTAACCTGCAGCTAAATGGTGTGAATGTGTCTGTGGATGTTTTCACTGTTAAACACTGATATTCTTTGCTCTGAGGAACATTGATCTGGGTGAGACGATGGAAAGATTACGGTTTCTTTGTTGCATATTAAGAATGACTGCAGATAGAGTTTTATGTTGTGAACATAGGAGTTGTCAGCAAACAAAATAGCAGCACCCTTTCAACTATCGTAGTATCGTAGTACACACCAGTAGGGCTTTTCTGGATTCTCTGGGGGCCAGTAGGCAAAGTTTTTTTTTTTTTTTTTTTTTTTTAATTTCAGGGACTTTTTTTTTCACTATTTTTTTTTTTTTATGATAACATAAATAAAGAAATGATGAGTCAACTCTTACAACAAATATTTTTTCTCCTGTTCATTGGTGAGCCATTTCATGATCTGTGTTCAATGATTTGAGAAGCACCAAAAAGTAGGAATTGGGTCACATGTGGGTCTTGTTATCTGAAGTAGTCAACAACAGATTATGAAACAAATTAAATTTAGAGCACAAGATGGATTCAGTTAAACTGCTTGGCCTTAGTATCAGTTATTGTCCAAAGTAGTACCTTGTGGACATACCAACAAACACCTTCACTGTGAGCAGATTATAACAATTATAAAAGCAAAGGATTTGACAAGAATATAAGAACTTTATTGATGGAGCACAGGAACCATGACAGTAAATATACACTTTAAGATGACTTTTAAAGTTGTTTAGCAATTGAAATTTTCAGATACCTATCTACCTTCCTATAAAATAAAATATATTAAATCTAAAGAAATCTAAAGAACGGACAAAAATGTTTATTCATATGTTAATTGGATGATCTATTTTGAAAATAAAACATTACAGTACACTTAATATTGTTAAACATCATATCAAAACACCTCACTGATTTGTGAGTACGTTTGTCCAGAATCTATACCTTTGTTTGCAGCATTGGCATCATCTCATACTTGGACAGAAGCACAGCTGTTGTCATGGCTCCTCCAAACATAAAGAGCCACTGAAAACCCAAAAAGGACGACCCTGATGCTCCTTTAGGGACCTCTCTGGTTCTGAAAGGCTGAGCAACCCGTTCAAACTGAGTGAGAATAGCATGGCAGCCCACCGCCCTGGCCCTGTGAGACTATACTGATAGGGAGTGGAGGGACCAAAGAAGACCTTCATCCAGAGCACCGGGTCTCGCAGGAGCATTTTCAGGAGGTTTGGTCGAGCTCCAATCTGTCAAAGAAATACTGGCATAACTGTTTTGACTTCTATTTACGGTATTATAGACTCAACGTAAAGTGAACTGACCTCTCCTGCCATGAAATCCTGGTACTTGATGTACTCTGTCTGCATGGCAGCATGTTTTTCATAGGGATACCTGAGGAAGTCATAACATGATGAGAATGAGTGATGTTTTTTCTCAAGGGCATTGGTTTTAAGTTGATTTCCTACTTCTGGAGGTTTCTCTTCCTCTCAGTCTCAGTGATTTCCAACATTTTCTCCTTGGACGGTAGTCAGGTCCGACCTTAAAGACACAACATGTTGACAAAAACACTGTTGTTTTTTTTTTTAAACACAGCGTGTATTTCAAGGAGTATATCTACCTGCAAAAACTCTCGCAGCCCAGCGTGCTTGAATTTCCACTGTGGTCATAATTGGTCCTTTTGACTGGAAAAGACCCATGATGGCCAGGGTGGGCTGCTCCAAGGAGAGCGGAAACACCCTCCTAAAACACAGGAGAATGTTTAACATGCCTTATCAGTTCTTATTGTTATATTGGTTTGTTTGCGGTTTATTTATTGTGCTGGTTTTGTGTAATGGTATGTCGTATGGCAGCTGCCTGTGTTCCCCAGTAACATTCCTCTCATTTCAGGTGGGTGTTTACGCTGCTTGGCATACACATGTTGTTCTCTGTCTTGTTGGTTGCCACTTCTTTTCTCATGCCTGTAGTAGCTTCTGGTGTTTGCTCCAGCTCATTGCCGTGTTTGTCTTGATGTCAGTTTGACCATTACTTGATACTGACTCTGTCTTAAGCTATCCTCTGTATTGAACCTTGTACTTTGGACTTGTTTTTCATCAATCAACCCCATGTTTTTTTCCAGACTTGGAAAAAAAAAGTATAATTCAACCTCCATTGTTTGTGAGTCGTGTGCTCATATCATGAGTCTTGCCATATGAAATGAGTTTCATAACACAGGCTTTTGGAAAAAACTCTTCACCTACAAACAGATTCATCTCAAACAAAAAATTAAATGGTCATTGAGAAATATGAAAATAAAGTCAGGGTGATTTTATCCTATGAAGTTAAAGCAAAAATGCAGTGAACGCCAAACACAAACATAAATGGGAAATGCAACTACCGGTAATTAAATCAAGTCATACAGACAGAGTGAAAAAAATATCTTTTTTATGTGCTAAAGGTTGCGTGGTAAACGGAGGTCGGAGTGAGATGAAGCAATAATTGTGGCCACCTGTCGGCCTACACCATTTAAACAGACCAGGACTTCATACAGAGGCAAGTTCAATTAATGCAGAAAAGCAAATTACTATAGTCCAGTAAAGTAATTTCATTGCAGATATTTTAAGTGCAATGGGTTACTTTACTTCATTGCCCAAAAAAGCGATACTGTTACTGTGATATGTTACTTTGTAATGTGTTACCCCAAACACTGCAAGTGATTACACATTTAATGCATGTAGGACATGCAAAGCCGCTGACTTTAGCTCCACAAAATGTCTAAATTGACACATATTGATGACTCCAAAAAAAATCCCATTTGCACCAGCCTTAAATCCAGTAGCTACTGTATTGATTTAAGTTTTTTTTTTTTTTTTTTTAATAAACAACTGACTCAAAAAGAAGAAAATTTGGTGCTTTGTTGTATCAAAACATTTGGATTCAACTTCCTCATGGATTATGGATTGATGAAAAGCACAAAACATATCAATTAATTGTCTGGCAGTGATGGATGTGATACATTAGCTGAGCTCTGTTGACTCACTTGTACAGCGTTAAGTTTCCATTGGGTCCGTCAGACAGAGATGAGGGCAGGAACGGGAAGTTTGCTTGGTAGCCCGTACAAAAGACCACCATATCAATATTCTCCTCCACTGTGCCATCCTCAAATACGACTCCCGATTCCGTGAATCCAGTCAGATTGGACTTCATGACCACTGCTCCATGAAAGATTCGACCTGGAAGATCGTCATTTATCAGAGGCCTTTTCTCCAACAGTCTGCAGGACAGAGAAAGTAACACAGACATTTAAACACTATGTGCACAATGGTAAGTGTGAGAAATATTGTATTAAAAATGTTACTATTTGCTTAAAGTCCATTCTATGGTTCATTTCTTTAGTCTGACGTGGAATTTCTTTATCTTTTTTTTTCCTACATATAGCTGATTTAACGTGTCTTCCCCTCCATGCCAACATGAGGCCTGTATTTAACTGTATTTTACCTGTGTTTAGGTTTCAGGCCGTACAGTTGGTGGTCGTACTTATAGTTCAGTGCTCTCTCTGCTGCCCAGTTAGCCAGGGATTTAGGGGTCAGCCATGCAAGGAAGCTGTTGAACCTGGTGAGAGCTGTCATGTCCATCGGGAGACCATTGGTGGACATCCTGCCAACCACCCAGGCCCCCTCACGTGTGCTGAGAAACGTCTGTCGGGGAGTATAAGCAGGATGGGTGTGATCACACAGAGCATGCAGTCGGTACAGGAAACTCTCATGAACACCCACAGAGAAATGAGAGTCCATTTAAAAAGTTGTTCAGCCTTCTGAAGACAGTGTATTTCACATGGTTATGAGTGTGTCAAGAAATCCTCTCTACTTGCAGATAAACTTATAGTTGCTCCAACGTTCAGTTGCTTTACCTTGTTTGCAGCTCTGCTAATCTCTACAGTAATATCTCCTCCTGAATTCCCGACGCCGACCACCACCACTCTCTTCCCTCTGAAGGCATCTCCATCGCTATAGTCCCTGCTGTGAAAACACCTGCCTGAAAAGATGTCATGTCCTGGCGAAAGACAAGAGGCCACACCTCAAAGGGCTTGTCGTTCTGAAGAACGTGCAGATTCAGAGATGTCACATCCTTCTGTTTACCTTTTAGGTGCGACAAGGGGAAGATTGGCTGGTTGTAATGACCTGAACACACCAGAATGGCATCAAAGATGTGCTGTTCTTCTTCTCCACCCTGGGTTACAGTCACTACATCCCACTGACCGGTCACAGGGAAGTCTTCTCTTGGTGTTATAGTCTTCACTGAGGTCTGAAGTGTGTGCGCCCACAATCACAGGAACAAATGAGTTAATATTAGGAAAAGAGTGGTATTGATGTTTGGAATATTTAGATTAGAAATACCTGAAACTTGATGTATCTGAGCAGGTCAAAGTGCTCTGCATAGAGTCTGAAGTACTGGAGCAGCTGTGAGTTGTGCATGTAGTTTGGATAGTCGGCAGGCATTGGAAAATCACTGAAACACATCATCTCTTTGGAGGTGTTGACCACCAAAGAACGATAGATGCGGTTTCTCTCTGAATCAGATGACTCCTGTGGACAAAATAATGTATAGAAAGAGAGATTTGGTTGGTAGTGACTACTGCACACAAACTATTTTTAGAATTGCTCAAATTTAAAAGATTCAAGATGTAACAGTTCTACCACATCACATGGTAAAATGAAAATTACTCAGCATAATGTAGAGTGTAAATCCATATTTTGGGTTTTTGTTTGGTGATTCTGTTCATTTCCGTCCATTTCAAATCCAAAGAGACATTTTAAATCTAACATAAAACCACAACACAACCCAAAAAGATGCATTTATTTTATGGTCTCAGGATTATTCTCTATGCTTGTCATCTGTATTACTGAAATGTTTAAGGCCACCACAGACTCAAGAAGAGGTTGAGTAATAATGACAATGGCTTAAATTCCTTCGTCCTCAGTCGTACAGTGACATAGGCTCAAAGATAGATGATGCCATGTCAGCCGATGGCTGAGTGATAACCAAGAGCCTGCAGTACATTCCTGACAGAGACATGACCACAGACTCAACACAATGCAGCAACAACCTACAGCTGCTCAGAAATCAGTGGAAATATTGCTGAATGTGACAGAATAATCAACAATGATGCAATAACATTAACAAGATTAAATCTTTCAAGTTTCCATTGTTTATTGAATGGTTTTTGAAACAATAAATGCAGACTAAATGGATGATCAAATCTGCCTTGGTTGACATTACAAATTCAGTACTTGTGATGCTTCTAGAAACTGAGCCTCTGCTTACCCTGAATTTCCAGATGCCACCAATGTCATCACTGCTTTCGAAGCATACAGGGTCTAAGCCCTCCTCTACACAGCTCTTGATACAGGCAAGACCTGAACTACCTGCTCCGATCACTGCCACGCGCTGCACCATCACTGCATATATGTGCTGTGGATAGGGAAAAAAACGCAAATCAGAAGTGCCATGTCATGAAAACAAAATATAAGACAAAGAAAAAAAGAGGTTCCAAGTTATTCAGTTTCCATTCATCTTAGTTTTACATTGAGAAAAGTTGACGAACACTTGAGGCAACCTCACCTGGCCATGAAGTGGAGACACTGGAATGAAGGCTGTATAGGAGTTACCACCCACTTAAAGGAAAAATGTAAAGAGGAAGAAAGTCACACACACATCCATGCACAGGCATGCACCCACACATTTTTGTATGTAGAATCATTCATGGCAAAAAAAAAACATTGACTTTAAACTGTATGAACGAGCCAGACTACACCAGACACAACACACAACAAAAAACCTGATTTTCAGCTCTGATCTTAGAGTTAGGGGAGCTACATCTCCAACACTCGACTACATGAAATCTGCTCTTACATCCAACACTGCCCAAGTCACGTGGTCTGTGATACTGTTGTGACTCCAAGCTTGTGCTCATTGGTGACGCACTCAGCTCTTCAAATTTGACATTGCTCTGTCACGCCTCCTAAAATGTCTTCAGTATTGACACAAGGAACCCCCACTCCGCTCCAGCACTTCTTCGGACTTCCTTTATTCATATGTAAAAGTAATTCTTAATTTCCAAGCAATGCCTTGACATTATTCATTACAATTATATTATTTCGAGATCAGAAATTATTGTTTTCACTTTAAAACAGTGCATTTTTTTTCCTTTTCAATCTTTCCTGTGTTCATTTGGATGTCTACTTTCGGACACATGTTTTAAACTCAAACCAGGTTTTCTTACACCTTATTGGACATTTTATTCTGGCATCTATTCATAATTCTCTAATTTCATGATACCTGTGATAAGATCGAGCCCTCCAGTGCCAGATGCATCAAAGCAGCCCATCAACATCACAGTTCCATTTACCATCTGTAAACAAAGTGTTGTGAGAATTGTCAAGAAGGTCAATTTTTGTTTTAACTATCCATAATTGTGGTTTGTCCAGGTACTCTTCGGCAAAGATCAGTCATTTCTTTTAATGCCTCGTCCTCAGCGATGGGGTCGTCCTTGTCCTTTGCCTCTAAAGCCCTGTTTGATTCAATATGCAGCAGCATGCGGTACTTGTTGAAACCATGACCGCAGACTGTTCCAGGTTTTGGATGTTTGATATGGTGGGTTTTTTTTCCACCATTTGCACCAACGTAAACACTTATCTCATCAATTTTTCTCTTCCTCCTACATCTCGGGGGCTCTTGACATTTACATACTTGGCAGCCTTCTTCGTAACATTATTCAGTGTCTTAGTAGATAGATTTATAACTCTTGGAGGTCTTGTACATGTCAGTAATATCCCTTCTGATGTCCTCAGGGCAGCTCCTTTGTCTTCACCATTGTGACAAAAGAACATGGAACGTGGCTTTCTAAAACGTGGAAATCGTCATTCTGCTAACTCAGGTCACGTGCGCAGACGGTTATCGAAGGTGATTTGATTTGAAAGTCACGACTGATAAGTCATAATGTGATTCCGTACTGATTTACAGCAAAGGCTTCTAATATCAGTGACTTGGAAAGCTTAAAGTTTTTATATTCTGCCCTCTGTTAAGGGTTGTGGTAAAACCAAAAGCAAACTCAAACAAAATCAAAGATTTAAAGAGTTTATTGCAAAAGTCTGAGACCAGAGGTATCCAAAATGGTTCATCTGAAAGAGACTCCTAAAACTCAAGCAAAGTTTCAAAGACAAAATTATAAACAAAAATCCAGGACAGGCAGGAAGGAATTAGAATAAAACTTGAAGAGACAAAACATATGAGACACAATACAGGCACAGAAGGAAACCTGATGCCCTCCATTATTCATTGCTGAACATTGTTGTTTATCACTGGCTCTTTTGCATCAAACATAAGTTCCATTTAGAAAAAAAAATGCTCTTTCACTTCAGTAATTTTTTTTAGGAGATATTACAAATTATGTGCTAAAACTTCAGGGGAGGACTGTGCATAGATACAAGCATATGTTTCAAAGAATGAATTACTGAACAATGTTTATTTATTTATTTATTTTTATTAAAGCCACACTCATTCAAGAACAAAGACAGAACCCAAAAAATTGACAAAAACAAAACAATTATGCTTACAGTGGGGCAGACCCCAGGAGACCTGGAGAGACAGAGGAAAGAGTCACGTCAGGAAGGCTGATACTGTGTTAAGAGACATATACACTGAAATTTGCCTCGTAAACCAGCCCCGCCCACTCCTCATCCACGTTTGGATTTTGGAGTTGGGCTCCAAAATGCAAATCTGGATGAGGAGTGGGCGGGTCTGGTTTACGAGGCTACACTGAAATACCAGCACTGACAAGTTGAGAGCAGAAACACAGAGTCCTGGTGATGACGGCGACTGACAAACATGTGGAGACGGGTAAAAGGCTTTATGAGTTATGTATGTACAGTTCAGTTGCAGGGTTGTCAAACTGAATCCCTCAAGGGGTGACATCCTTCATGTTTTAGATGTTTCTCTGATTCAGCATACTTGAGTCTCATGTAGATGTTATCCTTAAGCTTGTAAATCAAAGCCCAATCAATAAGCTGCGAGAGACCTACAGCATGCAGGGTGCCGTCCCCCGAGGACTGCAGTTCGACACATGTGACATAAGGCATACACAAGCTCGTCAGTTCACTGACTGGGCCCACTATGAGCGAATCTTGGTTTCTGGGCTGTGGGCAGGAGCCCTCATGGGGCGGGGGCGTGGTTTTGTCTGGGCTGACAGCCGGCGGATCTCCTTTGAGCACTCTGGTTTCTTTCCAAAGTCTAAAAACATGGATGTGAGGTTAGCTGGTGACACTAAATTGTCCTTAGGTGTGAATGAGAGTGAGTGAGTGTGTTTGTGTGTGCGTGTGACTTTCTGTTCTGTGATGGAGTCTGTTCAGGGTGTATCGTGCTTCACCCAACATCAGCTACGGTCAGCAGCCTGACCAGGACACATGTGGTATGCGTAGATGTATGGAAGATCAGAGAGGAGCTCCACAACTTTTCATAGAGAGAAACTGCAGAAGAAAAGGCTTAAACAGTGTCTTGGATTACAAACTCTGTGATTCACTCTGAGCTTCGATATAGTACTCAAAACGCAACTCAGGGAATTTGGTAAAATCAGGCACACTTTGATCATATTTTATCCTGGAAACCTTCATTATGCTTCAACAAGAGATTATTTGTGTTGTTTACTGCAAAGTCAAACAAAGGCAGGAAACCTAGTTTTTACCCATTAAACATTGTTGATGTTTCACCACAGCTCAATGCAAATCAACACACAGGTCATGTATAGTTTACTATTTTAATCAAACAGGAACCCAACACTACATTCATAGCAGATTTAGGCATATTGTGGTGTAAAAACAGTTTTTTTTTTATTACCATAGTTTGACTACTACTACTACCACTATAAACCTCATGATCATGATAGTCATCCAGTTATCAGAGAGCACCCTGGTTTTGCTACTTATCAGTGTTGAGTAATACAGTTCATATGAATGAATGTTGTGGAGGTAAATGAAAACAATAACCACATATTGAAGTAGCCATTACTCTGCTGAGCGTATGACAATACTTACATCAGGAGATTTAACATTTTCTATGAAATATTACTAGAAAAATAGCTGCAAGTTCAACTTATCTTGAGAACAGTTGCCGATCAAACAAACAGACTGAATTCTAAGATGCAATAAAGATCCCAGAAGCCCAGAGAAAAGGGTTAAAAACAACTTCCATCATAACAACCCAAAGAGAAATACAGCAAAAACTATTTTATGAAGGGTCTTCAAAGAAGGGATGGCTCTATCTTTGTTTCAGAGTTGTCTTCTGTGTTCACACTACTTTTGTATGCAGGGTAGAAAGCAGGGAGATGATGGTGTCTGGGTGGCGAGTATGGAAGTAGTAGGCCGCACTGCCTCCAGCCAGGACAGTAAGGCCCATCTTCACCAGACGGCCGGCGACGGAGGTCTCTTGCTCCGGCAGCTGAAAGGGACGGAGGGGAAAAGTTAAGCCGAATCCCATGACGCTGAACTGAATAAACTGCCAAAGAATTACTGATTATCTTCAGACCTGTCTGGTTTTCAGGGGCTGATTCATGCGTTCAAACTGGGTGAAGATTGCCTGGCGAGCCCCCGCCCATTTCCCTGGTCCCATCAAGCGGTACTGGTAGGCTGTGACAGGCCCCCAGAGGACCTTCTTAAACAGAGCGTAGTCTGTGAAGAAGAGCCAGAGCAGACTTGGCCGCACTCCAATCGCTCCAGCGAGTTCGTCCATGTAGGAAACGAAGTCGACCTGCAGGGGTGTCAGCTTTGACACGATGTAGCTGTGGGACAGATCCAAAACTGATGTGAAGACTAGTGTGAGCAAGTGAATTTCACCACTTACAAACTTTGGGATGCAATCAAAAATTCCAAAAAGGTTTCACTGATACAGCTTTAATAGTGCGCTGTCTATCAAAAGTATGTAGCCCCAGCCCACCCCACCCCGAGCTGGTGAAAACTGCTGTGGGGACTTTAACCACTGTGGAATCAGACAGTTTAAAAGGAGATTTACATTTCAATATGCATTCAGTAGAAAACGTATTGAATATATACTCTTCCCGTTTTTTTTTTATCACAGGGATATAATGGAAGAGACAACAATGATTAAAAGCCACCAGACTAATGAAGGCAAACAAGTATTTACTTTTTTTCGATGTCCTTGGTATCATTTTCAACAGCCTTGATCATGGCCGGGTTTGAGGGCAACTTACTCAGTCCTGTGCAACAACAAAAAAACAAAAAAACAAAACAAAAACAATTTGTTTGACAGTGTTGTATGGAGACAAAACAAACTCAGTCTGATGGAGGTCGTAGACCATGGATTACCTTTGAACACACGTGTGACCCATCGGGCCTGCATTTCAGCCTGGGGCATGATGGCTCCGAGACCATGAATGAAGCCAACCACAGCCAGAGTGGGATGCTCAATGTTTGGAGGAAACACGTGTTTGTACAAAGCCACGCGATGCCCAGACTTGTACATTGCATTACTGGGCAAGTAGGGAAAATCATAGTTGTATCCTGTGGCGAATACAATGACATCCACCTGAAACAAAAAGGAAATATACTAACTGGGTTGGAAGCTCATGAAAGGTTTTCAGGAAAAACTCAGAAGATTCTGACCTTTTCCACCTTGCTGCCATCTTCAAACACCACGGTAGAGCCGCGGATTTCTTTCACATTCGGTTTGATGACGACAGATCCAGACAGGATCTTCAGTGGCAGATCATCATTGATCACTGGGATCTGACTGAAAAGTCTGTGGAGGCAGCGAGAATAAAAACACAGCAGACTTGAGTACTGTGGTAGCAATGAAGGAGAATCTTCACAGACTCCTCTCCACTTGGAAGCATCAAACAGGATCCAGACAGCACCCACCTGTGTTTAGGTTTGAGAGCGTACATGGAGTGGTCATACATGGCGTTCAGCTTATTCTCTCCAAACCAGTTGAAGAAGTTGATGGGCAACAGCTGGAACAGAATGTGGACGAAGCGGGTGTTGTACTTCATATCCACAGGAAGGCCGTTGTCGGAGACTTGACGGATGACCCAGGCTCCACGGCGGGTGCTCATATACACCTGCAGAATGACAAAAGTCCATGCAACAAATAAATTATGCTGAAATAGAACCGGACAACAAAGGTAAACACAAAGAGTTCCCTAACCTGCTCTGCAACCCTGCTTGTCTCCACGGCGATGTCCCCTCCAGAGTTACCGATCCCAATGACCACCACTCTCTTTCCTTGCATGTCCTCAGGGCCCTTATAGTCCCAGCTGTGCAGATATTTTCCTTCAAATGTCTCAATTCCTGCAACCAAGCAGAGGCACATTCTCTTGTATGTTACTGCTTGCTTCTTCCAACCCTTTTTCAGACATGTTAAACTATATATGTGTGTTATGTGCATTTCTATGTGTATGTTAAGCATGTATATTTGTCTACAAAGGTGAATGCACATTGGAATGGATTATACAACATCTTCTCTCTTCTTTCAATGAAGCATCCTTCTATCAATAGCAAAAACAGGATTATTAGAGGACACAGCTTGATGATGGTTTCAGCACAACAGGGACATAAATTTTTACCTGGAAAATCTTTGAGCGGCAGGTTGGGGTAGGTGTAGTGACCAGAGCAACAGATCACTGCATCAAAAACATGCTTTTCCTCCAGCCCTTCTCTATTCTCTGTCACAACCTCCCACTGAGCACTGCGAGAGAAGTCAGGTCTCTGTTTGACACTCTTCACTGCAGTCTGTAATTTAAGAAAAGCAGTGTACAGTACATGATTGGAATTATTTTCACATATTTAATGGCTGTAAAATAATTTCTTATTCAGATTCTGTGCAGTACTTTTTATTTAGTTGTTTATTTTACCTGGAACCGAATGTGTTGCAGCAGTTTAAAGTGTTCTGCATACATCTTGAAGTATTTCAAGATTTTCGAGTGGTGCATGTAGTTGGGATAATCAGCAGGGATCGGGAAGTCGCTGTAGCACATCATCTCTTTGGAGATATTAATTGTGAGGGACCGATAGATACTGGCTCTGTTGGGCTCTGACACTTCCTGCAGATGACAAGTTCAAAATGATGAAAAAGCACAAAGTCAGCAAAAACACAAGAATTTATACATAGCCTATATGAAACAGGGTCTCAGAAACTGAATTGGATTGCTGGGGGCTATAGGTGTCTGACTTGCCTTGAACTTCCACAGACCACCCACATCATCACTGGTTTCAAAGCAGGTGGGCACCATGCCCTCGTCCAGACAAGCCTTCATGCTGGTCAGACCAGACGGGCCCGCCCCGATCACTGCTACTCTGTGCACCATAATGGATCTGCAGCAGGACAAGAGCAAACAAGCATAATGTAATGAAACACAGTTATTAACTACACTCTCTCAGTGCCACTGATTGCATAAATCATCTTTCCAATATGAAAATAATATTTGATCAGTCTTTGTTTGTCACATCACAGGTTTATGAGTCCAGTAGCTTCAGCTGAACACTTTGCTATGAGAGTCTCTGCAGAGTCTGATGACGACGGTAATTCATGTGAATCAGGCATCCTGGTGTGAGGAGACACCTGTATTTACACTACTGAGTCACTGGGACGAAAGTCTGACTGCTCATATTATAAAGAACTTTGTGTGTTTTGCCTCAGTTTGTTGTTTATTAAGATACAGACACAATCTGAGATCCTAAAACTTTGGAATGACTAAAAGTAACAGTTTCTCAAATGTATTTGTTCATTTTTAACAATATTAGTTTTAGTTAAATCAACCTGTCCACAATCTCAAAGCTGTGTTGAACCTTTCTCCAACACATAAAGACGTATGACGCTTTCATTTACATCCATACGCCAACTTCCAAAAATGCATCTTAGGATCAGCTCAAAGCTGATTTTTGAAAGAAAATACGAATTTATCTGAGACACACAAGTGATTATCTTATGCTCAGTGTGGCATAGTAAATAAACAAACACAGATGATGCTACTTTATGAATCTTTTAATTGTTGCCCTGAATTTTTGGGTACATCCTGAAGGTAAGTCTTGAGTTAGAAAACTATTGACAGACATTGACAAACATTGCTGCTGTTTCTGATTGAGCTCTCCTATAAATCCACATTTAAAATACCCCTCACAGCAAAATATAAACGTGCAATTCATCTTCAACTTACCTTGATTGTTGCAAGTTGATTTTCTCTGGTGAACTGAGAGATGCGACTGCTGAGCAGACTTTTATACTCGGTCTGTTCTTTCTGTCCTCCCCCTAATCCTGCCCCAAAAAATGTGGCTACCGTGCAAATTACCCTGTTCTGCTAGTTATGACTTTGACTAAAGTTCAGCTTGTGTCCTCAGCGTTAACTCAAGAGAGACAAAAGTCCTGATAAGTGATTGACTAAGTGTGATGATAAACCTCACATGATTGATTCATTGATCCATTTGTTGCATAAGGCAAGACACAGCACCATCACATTTGTTCCCTTTTTAATCATAAACCATCCGGTCAAATATATCAAACAGCACATGAAAATCCAGTGAAGCTGACAATGCAAACACGCAACCACATATACAAACATATGCACTCATTAGATTGACGTCTGTACAACAGATGGAAGATATAATATTCAGCAGGCAAAGGTGTGTAGAGGGACGTAGAAGCTGGCTTCGTTTTTGGCAATAAGCAAGAAGACATGACAACAGCTGACAAACTTTAGAGTTAAAGAAACATTGTGTATCGTCTCCATGAAGAAGTTTCACAGCAAATATGTAAGGTATGTGGTGACTGGAGCATTTTAACCCCAAGTTAAGGTTTTACTATTAGTGACAGATTGAACAAATCATAGAGAGAACATAAGTATGGTCACTGAACCCTGAACTTTTGGCAGAAAGGCATGATTTTTGGAAAGAAACATTGAAATAGACATCTTGCATGCACCTTGTAAAAAGAGGGTACAGTTTACATGAGATCCAAGAGGGGTTCAATAATAATATTACTTAAGTTCGTGAACAAGCTGACACCACCTTGCATAAGCTGCATCAAGCAGCTCACCAGTCACATGTCTCCCAGGTATACAGTAGAGGAAGAAAAACAATCATTTGTCAAAAAAACAACAAAATTTCAAACAAATATTTTCATGAGTGACGAAAAACCTCGACACTGATTAACAATGAGAACCCTGTCATTAAAATCATTTAAGTTTGTGGAGAGGCTGAGGTGTGGGCGTGTCAAGTGAGGCTGTTGTGTAACATATTCAGGTGTCTGGTTTCTTCTCAGAGAGCAGCCAAGGACACAAACACAAAAGCAGCCCCATGCAGCAAGAACCAGAACTGCTTTCCATGTGAGGAATGAAGAGACCAGGCGCAATATCACATCCAGCACACCTATTTTGCCAATCGTAATCTCTTAAATACCTCCTCAAGTCCCTGTCATTTGTAGGAAAAATATATATTCAGGTCAGCTCAAAGGGACATTAACAAAAAACAAACGACTTCAGTTTCGTTTAGAAAAAGTGAGTTGAAAATCACTTTTGCTCTCCAGGTTTGGAATGAATAAGGGAGGAGAGAGGGAACAAAGTTAATCCTGCCCTTCACGGAAGCTTGCATGCTTCTGACCTTGGTAATCTAAAATATCCAAGTTACAATGCTGTGCAACTTCAGATTATTAGCTTGAATTTTGGATCTTGTATTAAAGCATTGAAGCCCCTGGTATGTGAGCCGGATGTGGAATACAGAATAAACATGTGCGTCCAGAAGCAAACTTGTCGTCGCATGAAGATAAAGTGGTTAAAAGTGTAAAAATATCTCACCAGAACAAAACTACAACAGGTGAACGGTAATTCTCCTGAAAAATATAATAGTCAGAATGAGAAACTTCCAAATAGTTTAGACTTATCAAAAGTGTTTTAAGTATTTTTTTGTTCTATAATCACAGCTTATCAGGAAAAATAAGATACCATCTGAAAACATTACTTTCCTTTAACCACAGGCGACTTAGTACAATGGAAATTTGAAGCTTCAAACATCTCAGTTTATGTTACGCATATCAAATTAACTGACAAAAATGAAACTTATTGCTTTTCTTGTTATTACGTAATTAATGCACTGTGACCTGCACATAACGAAGCACCAACTGATGACAGACGGTTTTATGCAACAAAACACTGAGAGTCAGGGATTAAACGGTAGTCCTTTCTTCATCACATATTAACTGTGTAAAAACCTGTGAATCTTCACAAAATAAAACATTTTAATTGAAGGCAGTGCGTCACATCTGGCGAAGTTTGAGGAGAAACCATGCACGTCATGTTCTTACACATTCAATATGCAAAAAAACAAAACAAAACAAAAAACGAAAACAAATTTCTTATAAAATGTCCAATGCAGTGGTGGTGGAGGGGGGTATATTTTACCCTGCTTGCATCAGTCTTTTATGTTTACTTCATTTGTGTCACGTATTGCGTAAGGTAACCATGCACTGGCTTCTGATATCGGGTTACTTTTCAACAGGGTGACAACTTGTGGTTTAATGTCCTCGACCTTGCCTGTTGGGTAAAACATTGCTTTATTTGAGCTGAGGCACACAATGCTTGATGACAGACCTCGTCAGGCTCAGATCTTATCGAGGGGTCACGGCAGGTTTTCATGCTTCCCACTAATTCGCGTCATGCATAACTGGTCCGACTCCATCAGCGAAAATACTGAGGTCCAATTATAAAATGTGCCAAGTGCTCATGGAGATCCGCCCTTCCTGACCTACTTAAGTTCGGTTCTCCTTGTTCCTCACGACAAACTTGTACCTATCGAATGTTGAGATTAGTGGAACACCACCAAAAGACTCTTTAAATGTCAGAATGATGTGTGCAATGAGAAATAAGACCTCTCTAGTCTGAAGTTTGATATAAATGTGACCCTGTAGTGCAATGGAAAGTTTAGGGTTACATAAGGAAATGAAAAACATTGGTAAACATTGTGTTCAGTGAAAACTCACAGTGAATCATATTCCATGAGCATTGTGTAAACCAGATCAGTTCTAATAGATGAGAGCTCAAGTTTTCTCTGGTTTCGGCTCCACTTATTTGCCACTGTGTTTAACATTGATTGAAAACATTGATTCATGCATCACACTATCTCCCATTTATCAAAAAATAGGGCTCAATTACTAACAAACGAACTCAAACATGAGCCTTTTTTTAAACACTTCACAGCAATGGTCAGTATATATTACCAAATGACTGAATCAATATGCAGCACTGTTTTAAAACAAAGAACATAAAGTGTGCCAGTGTTTTTAATAAGACTTTCTTCTTATTGCACAACAGGAAATTCCAGATGAGGACTTGACTTTGTCTTCTGGAAATGATCAAGTTTTCTTCTAAAACCAGAGGTTCTTACAAAGGATGTAAAAGAGCTTGAACCAAACAAATAACACATGCTGTAAATGTTAACATGTTTTTAGGTCAACAGGCAGTAAAAAGCACAATTCTTCTTATGGTTTTGCCCTAAAGCTTACAGAATAACATTAGCATATATTATTATATCTCATTACAATTTACACTTATATCAAATTGAGGAATGAAAATGTGTTTTAATTATAATTTAATAGCTTTGCCCACAATGCACTTCTTTACATAACTTCATTAAAAAGTGAGAAAGAAAAAGAGAAATTGCATTACAATGACTGTTTGTTACTGTACCCCTTTTGGGGCTCTGCGATGCCTCTGAAGGGAGGCCAGTGCCCTGATAGTCTCAGCACACTTCACATGATTTAATAGACGCTATCTTTAGTCATCGTTAGTCATGTACTACATATAAAGACAGCGGTCCATTATCAACAACACAGTGGTGGAAAACATCTTGAAATATAAGTGCATCTCAAAAAACAGACTTCAACAGAAAAGTTATGTTCCATCAGCTGTTTCTACGCTTGTGACATTAACAAGTTTTACATTTTAAGATAAATATGGACTCAAGTTAAAGAGAACCATCGGATATGAGGAAATGTTCAATGAATTTGAACTACTGTATATTTTATTTTTGGGAATTGCTATGCAGAATTGTGAAAAAATTTAAAAAAAATGGTGGAAATGTTTGTAAAATGTCCAAAATATTTAGAAATTTAAATAGCATTTAAATGAAGGTTAAAATGAACTTTTCTACTGTATTCTGATTTTTTTTTTAGAAGCACCTGCAGGCAGTATTTGTTTTGCAATGTTAATGGCCCAGTGCACCTTTCAACAATGCCACAGGATTATACACAGCACAGTGACGCTACTCATATTTCTTTTCCCACACACTGAGAATCAATTGGTCAAACAAGCTCAAGTACATTTCAGCAGTTTATAGTGCTGTGAGGGGAGGAAGGTTTGTTCCCACTCAGTCAACCAGTGGACAACACCAAATGAAAAAGTCACAACATAAAACTGACATGAGCACTTCCAGCAAAGTTTTTGGGCAATAGATTGAGCAGTAGATTATCATTTGAGGAACTTCTTATGGTTAATCTAACAGAAATAAAAACATGTAAAAGGGCAAAGTATTCATACAACAATCGACTGTCGCCACTGTTTACTTTGAGCAAGAAATTAAAATCAGTTTGAGTCTAAAACAAATTAAAAACAAAACAAAATATAGGAATGATGATTTTTCATTTAGAAGACTAATTTTAATTCACTTCTATGGAAGACAGCCATTTGCTTCTGTATTTTTCTACAGTATTTTTTTAAGTTCTAGATTAAAACTTAAATATATTTACATTTATTATTATTGTTTGTCCTACAATTTTTCACATAAAACAATATTAAGTGATTAGACATATTTCCCTGTGAAAAGCTCAGGCATGAACTTAACATTTGCTGAGAAGCTGAAAATTTTGTTAAAATGAGGTTCTGCATCCGAACAACAGCTGAAGCTGGAATTGAACTGGCTCCATACTTTACGGCTGTAAACGGGAAACATGTGTTCCCCTTTCATTTGTTCCACTTAAAATCACACATGGGTTATTAAAAGTCAGGCCTGCTGTGCCCTCAGTGAGGCGGGATTGGAGCCAGACTAAAATGAAAGATAACAGCGGAAGAGGCCTGTGATTTCAGGTCTCTTCTCAATTAGAGAACAAGTGCAACAGCATTCTGTCAAAAAATGTAAAATGTGTGCAGGATTTCATACAATCGTACAATAAATCACCACTTCTCCACCATTAGTCTTCAGGCTAATTCTCCCAGCAGCCTTTGCAGGGTTTGAGGTGACAGCCACAGCATCTCCACCAGGTTATACTGGCAGTAGCCCATCCAGAAGCCAAACAGCACATCAGTCACATTGTGCCTGCCAAGCAGCACCCGGCTCAACCCCACCAAGCCCACCCACAGCAGCACGAGGACCCTCAGCGGGGCAGCCAGGACCAGGTGAGCCAGCAGGAACCGCCCGCACATGGCTGCACGGGTGGCGTGGCCCGAGGGAAAGGAGTAGCGGTCCACGGAAAAGGTGGCAAACATGTCCATGCGGTTGTGTGCTGGGCGACGTCGACGCACCACCGCCTTCACAATGCCAACCAGGATCAGGTCCAGCAGCAGGCCTGCGGCAGTCAGAAAATAAATATGGCGTGAGTTACACACAGGAAGAGCTTTGACAGCCGCGAAGGCAGTCAGACCATGACAACTTACACCAGTGTTTCTAAAACTGTTAAAGCTTTAAAATGTGTTACAGTTTACCTGCCACCAGTGGTAGTCATCGTCTGTCTAGTGGTGCATGGGGACAAGACATAAACATATATTTTCGTAATAGAATGTATCTGAAAATATATACAATTATTAAAATAGTAGAAAACTTTGAATGAAAAAATAGAAGACATGAAATTCATATTTAAAATGAATGCCTAAGTAATATGTAATAAGTAATAAGTAATATGACAAGCCTCTGCTGCATTATGTTCAGGTCAGCCATAATGATGATACTTTAAGAATTCCACATCTTATCAAGTGGTAACAAACTGTGGAAAGTTTAGAGAGCAAAGTTTTATAGTTTCTATACAGCAGCTGAAAATCTACTTTCTGTTCAAAGTGATTTTTCGGTAAAGTAAGTTGAAAAAAGCCCAACTTAGCAGTCAGCCACACAGAAAACAGATGAAATATCTTAGGTCAGCCACTGCTCCTTAGACGGACGTTACTCACTTGTGATCAAAAATGTTGGATGCGATAACGTCAGAAAATTATGATTCTCAAACAAAAATTTAGCTCCAGAGCTTCAGGCATCAATCTAAAAGATCTTGATTAAATTACAGCTTTTGATTTCTATTTCATTTGTGGCGTTAAAGGCACAAAAAGATTTTTTTACTGTATCCTCATGTTCTCAGTGGGTTTCAGAGAAATTAATAAACAAAAACAAATAATAACATTAGTATGGCATTGAGTCACTTGCTGTTTTGATTTGCTGATTTCAGATAGCAATGGATATACCCTCCTATATTCAAATGTAGGACATGGTCCATAGTGTGAGTGAGCAAGTAGCCAAATGATTAAAATGTCTTACTTTCTTTGCACAATCTGAAAACTGCCATTTCCATTACAAAGTGTCTTGGGTTTACTCTCACCGCACTTTGAACCAACAAAGAAAGAATTTCCTCTTCTTTTGCTTTTTTAAACAAGCATCAACTGAAGAAAAAAAAAAACCTAAAGTGATTTATTTACACGCAGACAGACACCAACAGTGCAGAGGACCAGAGGTTGCTCCTTATTGATGTCACGTAGTCAAGACAACTAACTGGTAAATATTTCATTAAAGTTTTAGTTTTTTAAGGGGGGTGGAGGGATAAATTTCTTGCTCACTGGTAATAGAGCACTCCGGTCTCCTGCAGAAGCTTACCCTACAAAAAAAAAAAAAAAACAGATGAGGTCTTATTTTACGAAATTTACCACTTCATGAAGAAAAGTATTGGGTCAAATGTTTGAATAGATTTGAAGAAGATTAGTGAAAAAAAGAAAGCACACATTTAAAAAATGGCTTTTTGTGGAAAAGTGCTCTTGTACTCTCTACAGGAATATTAGCGGGTGTGAAGCGCTGTCCATTGTTAATGTGATTTACTGATACACAAAGTGGCCCACTTTGGATGGGAAAGAATTGGATTTCTGCTGTCCAGATGATGAATAAAAACTTAGATCTAAGCCACATGTGTCTGCAATCAATGGGTAAAGATAAAATATTAAAAAAAAAAACCAATACATAACTTCCACAGCAGCTTTAATTTAGTCAATTATCCACAATTACCTTTAAGTGGAAAAGTTATGTAGGGCATTAAGAAGCAGACCATAAAAGAGAAACACAATGCCAATATGTGAAATGTATGCCACTGGACTCAGCAGAAATGGAAACCTGCTCTGCAGAAGGCCCAACATCTGACAGTGAATAGAGGTTGCACAATGCCACCAGACAATGAGTTTTTTTTTTTTTTTTGTATGAAATTGATCGACCTACTTATTCCACAGAAGATAAATTCTAATGTTTCAGCTCACCGACATCCATTTTCTTATGAACATATTGGAATAAATGGGAGAAATCTCCTCTTCCCCAGCATTATTGTGGTATATGTACAAAGCAAGCTTTGTAATTCAGGTTAGAGTAGAAGAACCTGATATGGACACAACAATAACTCTATGAAACAAGTTTAGGGAAGATGTGAATGAGATGGGTGAACTGATCAATACTCCTTTGGATGAATGTGCCAAATCTCCCCACAGACTTTGAAGCAGCAGTGAAAGCAATCATAGCCATTAAAGAAGGCCACGCCTCACAATTATTCACAATAGGATGTCCTAAAATTGTCTGTAAAAGACTCAATAGGTTTCTCTAATAAGTAGTTCATGCAGAATCTTGGAAAACAATATTATGCAAGAGCTCAGTTCACTTCACACTATATTTTACGTGACCATCGAATTTGCCTGTTTGGGTCAAACTTCACCAAAATCTTTCACTGTTTGAAATCAGCTGTTTGCAATGCAATGTGTTTCATTTGACTGTATTGGAAAAGAGAATGTAAAAAGAAGGTCAAGCAGCATATGAACGCATCAAAGCCGTTCAGTTGTGAGAGGGGACTGCAATGGGGATCAGAAAGACTCCAGAGTGAAGATCAGATGACATCTACAGGTGAAAGTCTGCAACCACTGCATGAGAAAATTGAAGAGCGTCTGGGAAACAAGCAGAAATAACCAGAGGGGGTGGGATCAGCCTATCTGTGAGTGAACACAGCCAGGCACATGAGCTGTCAGTACAGTATCTCAATGCAAGCCGAGCTACAATAAAGACATACATATGCATGTTGTAGGTTTTCTGCGTGTTGTTTGGATGTGGGACATAGATGAAAGCAGGAAGCGGAGATGGTTTACCCATAAGCAGGTTGAGCATGACTTCTTGTCCCGCAGCGCTGTCGCTCTTGTACAGGCAGTAGGCGGTACCAGCCAGCCAGGGGATGCCATGTCCCGATATCTCAATGAGCTTCATGAGCGGGCGCACACTTCCCCAGGACGAGTCCTCACAGGCGCACACCCCCAGACGCTTGGACAGCCACAGGTCGATGGCGAGCAGAGAGCTCAGTGCCACGCGGAGGAGGGAGGGATTGAGCCGGATGCCATCCTCCTCAGGTGGACCCTGGCCGCTGGCGGAGCCCGTGGAGGAGCTGGAGCCGCGGCGACGTGTCGGGCTCTCCGAGGCTCGGAGCCTGGCGGTGGTGGGATCGGAGCCCTGCCGCTGGAGGAGGTGCGGCGGGGAGGACCGGTTCAGCGGCTTCGTCAGGGACATGAACTCGTAGCGGCCGTTGGAGCTCCCGAGCACCGGGCTCCCTCCGCTACGTCCGGGGTTCTTAGCTTTAGGAGACGGCATGTTGGCTGGCGATTTATCGGCGCAGGTGTAGTAATGTGTGGAGTAGTTGCACCGCAGTGGAGGCTTTTTCTGCAGTGCTGTCCTGTTTTCTCTTCTTTAGTTCATCTGTTGAATCTTTGACAATTCTTATCACGTCCAGCTACACCGAGTCCTGCCGCCATCTTTGTTGTTCCGACCGCAAAGCCCTCTGGGAAATGTAGCATTACCACAAACTCCCAGCCTACAGAAACAGAACGGCGAGTGCAAGGAATTATTATTATTATTATTATTATTATTATTATTATTATTATTATTATTATTATTATTATTATTATTATTAATAATAATAATAATAATAATAATATATAAAAAATGCAAAAACAAGGTCTTGGAGTGTTGAGGGGGGGACGTCAAGTTGTGTGTGTGATAGAAACTTATTCTTTTATTTTAACTGTAGTGGTTTACAGGTTAAAAAAAAGGCGGGTGATGGTTTTGTATGATTTGCATGTTATTTTCTTCTTTCATTTCTCCGCGTGCGTGAGTTAAATAAAGTTTTATGATTGAAAAAACAAAACATGTGACGTCCCCTCTTGCCCCGCCCCCCTAAACCTGACCGTCCATTCATGCGCATGTGTCGCAGCCCTCTGTGTGGATCCAGCCTGTCTCTGTGTCTTTCTCTCACGCCTGAGCTGCATCACAGAGCCCACCATGCCTGGACTTCTGCTAGGAGACGAGTTCCCAAACTTCGAGGCCGACACCACCATCGGAAAGATCAAGTTCCACGAATTCCTGGGAAACTCGTAAGTGTGCAGGTTTGACGCTGGTGCGACACGCGTTTGATTTATTCAAACGGTGGGACTGAAGAAGTGCACCGAGACGTGGAAGTTGCGCTAGCTCCCTCCTCTACCATCCAAATTTACCTAGCACTTTAAAGACCGGTTTGTGTTGCAGTCTCGAGACCGTCATGTGACACCCCCCGGCTGTCGGACCGGGTTACACAAGGGTGACTGTTGGTTGTTTAAAGGATTATGTAACACGGTTTGGGGGTGTGGGGTGTGGGGGCTCCCAAAAGTTCGTGATTTTAAGTTAGAGTGAAAGTAAACAATTAGAACTACTCACATTGCTGTTAGAGCGTGGAGTGTTAATTTTTGCTCGTGTATGTACTTCACTTCGTATTTTTCTTGTTTGTAACTTCTCTCCTCATAGTTGAGTACAATTTACACCATGTGATGCACCTCACTACATTGAAAACTGAATAATGAACTGTGTGCACCCACAATTTCAAGTACATTTTTGTAACCAATGGGTTTATTACTTTAGTTGATAAATCTGGTACTTTCAAATCAATTAGCCACTGTGTTAATTGTACACATATGCTTGTTTTTCTTAAGTAATTTGAATTACTTGTCTTTCTTTAACAATGCAAAAAACATGGTTAAAAAAGTAGTTAGGATAGTTTTTGAGAAAAGTGCTTTCTGAGAATGCTCTTTAACACAATGCTTAGCCAGTCAGTTATCACAACTGCCAACAGTGCAAAGCAGTGTCTGGCTGAGCTCCCAGTTCTGTTCAGCTCAGCTTTTTTTCTTTTCCTTTTAGTTTTTTTTTTTTTTTTGAAGAACAGAGATAACAGAGCAGTGTGTTTATGTTTAACACACACACACACACACACACACACACACACACACACACACACACACACACACACACACACACACACACACACAAGGTCTGTTCTGTCGTGTCCTTATTTTCACACATACTTATTAAAATTTGTGCTTTATTATTGCAAGCCTTTACTAGAAATTTGTCATATTACTTTAACACGTGTGTGAAGACATTTCCATAAAAGATGTCAAACAACAAAACAATGTTTATCTGTGTGAAACTAATTGGTAACAGATAAGTGTACCATCAATCTGCCGAAGCAGGAATGTTTCAGATTTTACTGGGAGCTTTGAGTATTTATCTGTTCTGCCATTTTGTATACATTTTTGTGAGTTTTTTTTTTCTTTTTTCTTTTTTTTTTTTTTGCATTTTCAATTGTAAACTGGCTGCTATCTTCGCCAAGTCCATTAACCAGAGCAGATGTTTATCTCAACAGGACCTAGGATAAGATAAAATAATTAAAAAAAAAAGAAGCATAAAACACTAAATATTTCATGTCCTTTTTTCGACTGTGGACATTTCCAGCATCTTCTTCATTTCATCCAGCAAATGAAGTATCTGAGGTTCAGATATTGGTAAGAGAAAGCTCGGCTTTTTAACCAAACAGCTTTATTTTCTCATCTTGTTTACACAGAGTGACTGAAAACATCTCCGTACAAATACACCACCCAGTTCTGATAACAGCAAATTAATTTCCTTAGTTCCCCACTAGGAATTCACGAACCGCCCCTCTGTTAGAACTATGTCCTAGTTTTCTTGCCTTCCATTATGTGCTGCTATCGTAGCTCAATGGGGATTGTTTTTGGCAGCACCAGTGGAAGCTACAGTCCCAGGGGAGCAAACATTCTACAGCCTCCTGGTCAGTTATGGACGGCGGAATTGCTCTAACAAAAGACATGAGTATCATTCAACATCTTGTCATATTCATCATAACATCATCTCTTAGCTTCTAAAAAGTACAACAATTTCCTCTAATCTTTAGCCAATTTGAGATTTCACCAAACAATCAGGCGATTATAATGCCATGTGATTACAAGTCACACCAAGCTTTTTAAAATAGTTTGAGGCATAAAAGTCAGGTGCTTTCCAAATGACGGATCCCTTCTCAGAGGATCAGCAGCTTCAGTTTTTTTCCCCTGTGGAGCTTTTACGGGAAAAGTCTGTCTCTCACTGTTCATCCTCAGACCAACACAGATGGATTTCATATCTTGAGTTGGACTTTGCCAGATTCACAGACACCTGCTTCTTCAATCTGTGTCCGGAAATTCCTCTGATAAGACAAAATGTTCTTGGCTTTTCTGGATCATTTCCTTCCCTTCTATCATTTATTTTCTGTCATGTTAAAGACAAAGAAAAAAAAAACAGGTGATTTTACATTTTATCTCATAATACTGAACATAGAGTGAAAAATCCAGCAATCATCCATGAGCGTGAGCAACAGAGAGGGTTGGCTGCTTCTTCTTTTTAACCATTGAGATAGACTTTTAGAAGAACCCGTATATCCCAACCTGTTGGATTTTTGACAATAAAACTAATAAATGAGGACAGAATAAAATGAAAACTACATGCTGAAGGAAAAAATGAACAACTGAGCTAATTGGAGATAAAAATATACTAGTGACAAATTCTACTTTGAATCATACTGAATTGGTACTTTGCACATGTTGCTTTATTTTTGCAAAATGGTGAAAATCAGATCATAATTCATCCGTGCTCTGTGTGCAAAGTGCACCAAATTAAATCACGTCATGAGATGTCACTGAAATCGCAGCTCATGCCAGCCTGATATGTTTAAGTCTTTTGAAGCAAAAATTTTTGTAGTCTTACTTTTGTGAGAAAATTGCAGAATCATGTAGATGACATTTTGTCATACTTCAGAAAGTCTTGATTTATTGAGTTCATGATTTGAGAACAAAAACTCGGGGAGCTCTCTGAGCTCTCTGTAAGAGACACATTGTTAATGACAAGTAACGGTGACACAGTTTCTCCTCTCCTACTCCTCTGCAGGTGGGGTATCCTGTTCTCCCACCCGAAGGACTTCACACCAGTCTGCACCACTGAGCTGGCCTGCGCTGCCAAAGTCAGCAATAAGTTCCAGAAACGAGGTGTGAAGATGATTGCGCTGTCCGTCGACAGCGTTGCGGATCACCACGGGTGGAGCAAGGTCAGCATGAATGCATGGCACTCTGCAGCTCTTTATGAGGCTAAACTGATGGGACAAGTGATTGAATTCATGCATGTAAAGCCATAAAATATGTCATAATTCACTGCAGTCACATTGTAGTGTCGATAAAGAAACAAATTTTAAAAAACCTTCAATGACTGGAGATATGCATGGTTGTTCTCTTGTCAACTGAATTTATGATCTCCTCATTTGGACCAAAGCCAGAAAACCCTTCTGTGCATTTTGTATAATCATGAAATGCATTATTCAAACATCATCTGTCCAAATTGTCACAATTTATGCCTAGCTCAGTTGGGGGAAAAAAAATAAATAAATAAATAAAATAAGCCACAGGAATATCAGAGGACCGCTTATCAAAATCTGGTTAACTTTTACTTTCAAACCTGAAAACTCTTATAAGAGAAGGAGAAAAATACTTATGACGTTCAGAAAACACTGCGGACAATAAGATGATGGGGCAGTACATGAATTGATCACAGTTAAATGCCACTGTGTACATACATAGACATTTGTAGAATTTAAAACTCTCGTTTTCACAGAGTAATGGAAAAGTAATCCTTGTGGGCAATTGTGAACTTTTGTCTAGTTGAATGGATTAGCTAAACTGGCTGATGCACACACACACCGTTTTTGTTCTGCTTTCAAACAACAGTTAATGTACATGTGAAAGGAGGAGTTGATCTGCAGTGTCGCTGCTACCTGTTGGTTCCTATTTTGTCGCTGCAGCTGTTCCTCAAACAGAGATAGGAAACCAAGGTTAAGGTTGGTGTCAGAGTGTGTTTGGGTAAATGTCACACTCATCAGCTGGTGTGAGTGTGTGTGTTGGTGTGAAGTGGATGTCACTGCGTACGTACTGTTCCACTGAAGAGAAATATTTGTTTTTTTTATGAGGTGCCACTATTTTTGTTGGCCTCGACATTACATAATTCTAAAGAAATTCCATTGTAGAACTCCTGAGAAAACCTCACGGGCTTCTGTACTAACTGTGTCCACTACAGATTTCTGATGACGACCTTCTAATGTAAAAACCTGAACAGTGTGAAATGCCTTTAGTGCATTGAAGTGGTGGAAATGTGCTCTATCAGTGACGTCCATTCAGCATTCAGAAATGGCCCTCTGTACACAGCCTGACTCTTCTCGATGATGTATTCTACTAAAACACTTTTCATGATCACATGAAATCTTGAATTCCCCCCCCCCCCAAAAAAAAAAAAAAAAAAATAAAATCTGTACATTTCTCACCTGCAGGTTAGAGTTTGGTCAAAGAAGGGACCGGGTAAAACCAATATCATTCATAAATTTTTGTAGTTCTGCAAAAAAAGAATAGGAAAACTGCTTATTTCATTTTAAACTCAACCCATTCCTCGTCCTACGTGCGGCTCTGACATGACCCCGTACCCTCCAGAGTTCATGGCCCCCGTGCGATGCGTCGCTGTCGTGTTGTTTCAAGCTTACGCAGGAGTAAATATTAGACACGGTGGATGTCCTCTTGTGACTGATCTAACAGTAGAACTATTGGAGCGAATATTTAACTCAGGATGATGACACAAACTCCCAAAGTGTAAAGGCTGACGGTGTCCCTCCGTGCAGGACGTGATGGCGTACGGCAGCTGCGATGGATCTGCTCTGCCCTTCCCCATCATCGCTGACGATAAGAGAGAGCTGTCAGTGAAACTGGGCATGCTGGACCCCGACGAGAAGGACAAGGATGGGATGCCCCTCACTGCCCGCTGTGTGAGAAAACCATCTTCTTCCTCATGTTTCATCCTCTTTTCCTTTTCATCACTAGGGGATCGAGTGTATTCTTTCTTTCTATCGGTACAAAAGAATACATGAAAGATGAAAGAATGGCTTCAGAATGTGAAATTAACTCAAAGTTGGGGTGTGACGTCTTTTGCAGCTCAATCAACTTTGACAAATAAAAAAATATATATTTTTGATAAATATGGAACCAATCATTGCCTGGTAGGCGTTGCTGCCCAGAAGGGAGAATGGTACTTTGGACCATCGCCACCACTGCCGTCATCACGGAAGATGTGTGTTTTTTGGTTTGGAGTTTGTTATGAGTAAAAGTAAATGGACATATCATTAATCAGCAAAAGATTTCCTCTGTCACGTCATCCACGCCATGAAGGGTGTCGGCGCGTCAGCCAGAATTCGGGTAGGAGCATCTCAGGGGCTTCTAGCGTAGGTTTATCCGCTACAGTTGTGTTGCGTTTGTAAGCAACATGCATTAAATTGTAGGATAAAGAAAGAAATCAACAATTGAATAACAATTACTGACTGAAAATAAATACTTGACTTTAATTTGGAGATGGCACTAAAGCTAAACAAATGATGCTGCAGTCACAAATGGGCCAATTCTTGGAGCCAGTTGAATATTTATTAATAAGGCCACATTTTCCCTCCCTGCACGAGAAGAGTGACACAAGGTCAAGTATCGGTAAAGCAGAATCAACTTTTTGCAGAGTGCAACTGTCATACACTCATCCTTGTTACAAATCTATTCAAATGCATATTTATCATAAATTTGGCATTATTTTATAGAGAGAAAAAAATGGATTTCCAACAGGTTCATTGCAATTGTTTTAACAATAAAATCTTTCTTTCTAAACAGAAATATTCACACTTCTTAGTCACCTTCAGTAAAACTTATATTTTTTGTTTTTAACGTGAACGTAATGATGGAACCCGCTGCTTGCCGATCCACCCCAGGTCTTCGTGATCGGCCCTGACAAGAAGCTGAAGCTGTCCATCCTTTACCCAGCAACCACCGGCAGGAACTTTGACGAGCTGCTCAGAGTCATTGACTCCCTGCAGCTGACTGCACAGAAGAAGGTCGCCACGCCCGTCGACTGGCAGGTACCAAGTTAAACCATGTCTCTTGAAAAGACTTTCATAGACCAAATATAACCAGACTTAAGAGTGATGTTTTTGATAGATGTATTTTAATTACTTTTAAAAATTGATTAATGGAACAAATTCAGAGCCAATATTATGAAATGAGTCTGGAATGGATCCGTCTTTACTACTTTATCTGCCAACAACGGTTGAGTTTTTAAACTATAGTTTTTTGTGGAACAGTTTGATTTTCAGCAAAAATGTGATGTTCCGATTTATTCAGTGGCATGTTGCTTCTTCACCTGTGTGCTTCGAGACACACTCACTGCTCCATCTTGTGAAATCAAGAGGTATAACGAGACATGATGCCAGAGAGAAGTTAGTCAGTAAATCTCTTTACTGCACATCACACTGATGTCTTTTGTTTGGACTTTGCTTTCTGGTGTTTTTTTTAATTACCATCATATGTTGAGAATATTTTACGTGAGTCTTTCTGGCAGTCGATGTGTTTTACTTCTGCTGCGTTCAGGCAGCTTGAAAATGCAGTAGGTGCCAAACATGCAGGTGCCTTCAAATAACATGAACAAATGAGCAACATGACACACTGATGTTAAGCAGTTAGTGGTCAAAAGAGGCAAATTTTGACTGGCTGCTTCACTTCTGAATAAATTGCTGTATTTATGGCATTTTGGAAGCAACAAATAGTTTAATTACTGAATAAATTCAAACAAGATGAAGTGTAGTTTTGTTTGTCAAAGACATTATTTGATGTTCAAAAGCTTTATTCATTAATTTGCAATTGAGGCATATCAATAAAAGAACAGAAGAACAAGTCAATTTCCTCATAGATCAACCAACAGCTACTAGACATGAAGGTCAGCAGGCACAAATTTGTGATAATTTCCTTTTTTTGTGTGCTTTTAAGCTGTTAACATATCTAGTGATTGTTCTACCACTACAAACATTTATAGGAGCAAAAGTAAAATCAGTTTCACAGAAGGAGTATTTTAATTTAAGTCATAGGATTGAAAAGGTAACCTAATTTGTCATTTGTGTGTGGAGTGCACACATTCCTTGACTCTGATCAAGCTGTGGTTATGTTATGTGAAATCAAACCTGCTTCTGGCAGCTTCCCAAAACGTCCCACTTGTCCAGTGGGAAGAACACTAACCGTAGCAAAATTCACTGCACCTTCCTCTACTGAATCATCCACCACTGCAAAGTTGTGAAAACCGCAATACACAATTTAAAATGCTTAAAACCTTTAAGTTTCTTTCTGATCTGAGTGGGTCCATGTCTCATCACGCTGTACCACAAAGCACAAGCTTCCACTCGGGCAAAAGCAAACCTCAAATCTTTAAAAGTGCACTTCCCTGCTCTCACATCTCTCTCCAGCCTGGTGAAGAAGTCATGGTCATTCCCACGCTCTCTGACGCTGATGCTGCTACTCTCTTCCCCAACGGTGTGAGAAAAGCTGAGGTGCCTTCTGGGAAGAATTACCTGCGCTTCACCAAGCCCTAAACCGCTGCAAAGAGAGCGTCCTACTGCAGCTTTTCTGTTTCATGAAACATAATGTAGAGTTGACCATAACCAATAGTTGCACTCACCTGGATTGGTGGCTACTGCTGCCTGTCAGCCAATGTTTCCAGCACTGAACTATACTGTGCCTTTTTCAGTCAAAATAAACACATTTTCTCACTTTATTGTTTTGTACCTCTTTAAATCATTTCAGAAGCTCAGTAATTAATTGATTTGTTGCTATCAGAGTGTGGACGTCTGACCCGTCTGTTGCTGCAGTGCCGTTTTCCCATCAATAGATGGCGCTCCCTGTTCAACCGTTCAAAGTGAAGGCTGCTTTGGGAGCTGCGCTTCATGCGCTGAAGTCACTGTTTAACTCGCAATTAGGAAGAGGCTGTGGCAGAAGAATGGTGGATTTCATATCTAAACTCGCCTGCAACTGCGTACAGCAGTTTTACAATTTTGTTTTAACTCCGTTTGCCAACTTTAATAGGTGTTTGTATTATACAAATTTTAATGTAGCGTCTGGTCTAAATACACCACTGGAGCCACTCAGCTGTTTTCCTCCGGAATTTTCAGTTTTAGTTGCTTCGTAATTTCAGACTTCAAAATTACTTGTAAGATTTTGAAGAATAACACTTATCGTGCAGGTGAAACCCGGGTTGGTCAGCCTCATGTTTTAGATGTTTATAAGTAGCTAGTACAAAGAGATGGTTGTCTTATGCACTCCTTGATAATCTCATTTAAAAAATTTGGGCCCAAATGATGAATTTTTTTGAGTTATAAGGGACGCTTGAAAGTAAAGTCAGAAAACAAAACAACCTTAACATTTCTCAGGTTTAGTGATAACTAAAATTAAAGGTCTTCACATGTATGAATTGCCATTAATACTACATCAAGTTTCATCGGGTACCTTCACCTTTAAGCCAATAAATTATCCTCAAACGCAAACAATCCAGACTCAAACTAGTGATTTCTGCCTGTGAGGTGAGAGCGCTAACCACCACACCAGTGGTCTGTAACCTTAACCCAGTATTCTGTCTCAGTGCTTCAACACTCCTGATTCTATCAGTGGCTGTGTCTCAGTCGAAAGGTTGTAGGTACGATGTCCACATGTCAAAGTGTCCTTGAGCAAGACACTGAACCCCAAACTACCCCAAATGGATGAACTGAGTGCTTCGCACAGCAGCTGCCTCCATCGGTGTGTGAATGTGTGTGAATGGGTGATTGACAGTATGAAGAGCTGGTGGGGCTCAAGTGGGGGTAAAGTGCTGTATAAGTGAAATCCATTCACCGGATTAATTATGCCGCCATCAAGATTCTCAGAAAGCCCAACACCCGATAATGAGCCCTACAATGCTTTCAGGTGTGTTTACAGCAGAGAGAGGCCTGAAACACACCGGACACTTCAACTTGAGTCAGAGAAGTCTGCACTTCACTGTATGTTGGCTGGTCGATCAGTGGGTTTTTTCGCCCCTTGGGGGCGCCAGAGAGTCTCAGGAGGGGAGCAGGAAAAACCTGTGTGAGCCCTGCAACTGGCATGATTTAAATTTATAAAAACATTAAAGAATTTATCCAAAAAAAAAAAAGTATGAAGAGAATTTATTGTCTTTATCATAAAATGAAATTCAAAAGTGTCACACATTTTGACAGTTGCAAAGCAATATCAAATAAAAATTGTGAAGGAGTCCCTAATCTGGTGTGAGATGAAGCATGTATGATTGAGGCTGTTTGAGGGCACTCATCCATCCACATTTCTTTTAAAAAACGGATACAGACCATTATCTTAATATGGTGCAGTGTAGCTACAATGAGACATGCAAGCTCAGGTAGAAACTTCTTTACTGTAAAAAACAAAAAAACAAGAGGACAGAGCACTGATGCTTGTGATCCGGTGTAAAATCATCTCAGCAGGTCAGCTTTAACTGCAGCCCAGACACTGGAGCCAGAACTGAGGTGTGGGTTTCCCCTTTGAGTTATTCAACCCTTAAAACTGCATGGCTGAGGATCGTATTAATTACTCCAAGTGGTCTGAAGGTGAACAATGAGCTCAACCCACACCGCGGCCTTGCATTCACCATGAATCTGAGGAATGTTTGGGTCAAAGAGAAAAGATGGGATTCCCTTTAAGTGAGGAGGGAGGCGAAGAGTGGGCCAGATAAAATATCTGAGGACCCTCCTCCTTTTCACTCCTGTCATCCACACAATGCGAGCTGGAATGTTCTTCTTCACTTTGTGTTTTCAATCCCCAAACAGGGTTCTCAAAAAAGATTTGGAAGCTTTTTTTTTTTTTTTCTTTAATTCTCAGTAGAATTAAGACATCAGTCTTTGAGTGAAAATGCCGACTGGCTGTGATCAAAGCTCTGAAATCCACCGTGAGACTTCATGTATTCATCAGGTCACCCCAGCTCCTTTGCCACCTCGGCTCTGCCTTCCCCGTCTCTGGTGGCTGGTTTGTCCCCGGGAGTCATCCAAAATAACACACACACACACACACACACACACACACACACACACACACACACACACACACACACACACACACCGTGCTGATCAAATGCATTTCTCAAATTCCAGACTACAATGGCCTGTGCCAGAGCAGAAGTGCTCCGGGTGTCAGACGCTGGCTTAATTGCCCAGTGCCAACCCCCACCCCCCCCAAAAATCACCCAGTTCATCTGTCAACCCTCGCTTCTTGGCTATCGAGCTGACTCGCCCCTCCTCGCCTGCTACATGTAACACAACACCAACCTCAGCCAGGTCTCACAGGGCAAAAACACAAACACAATACCAGCTGCTGGCCTAACGCTTTCTCTATCACACACACACACACACACACACACACACACACACACACACACACACACACACACACACACACACACACACACACACACACACACACACACACACACACACACACACACACACACACACACAGAAACAAAGACACTTCTCTCCTGATGAGAGGAGTGGTCTTTTCATCGAGAGCTTAACTCTTTTGGTAGAAAATGTTTTCATGCAAAGTGTCTCAACACAAATCCACAACTCCAGCCAGCTGTTGATGAGCCAAGCATGACATAAAACAATTTACAAATTCAATTGCAAAGAGGTGGAGCTGATGAGTAAATCCTTAGCAAAAATCCAGACAGAGTAGAAAAGGACTGACTTTGATTATTTCAGAAATGAGGCAAAGTTTAGAAGCTCCAGCAAACAATGCAAATTAAATAAAAACACAATCAGGTTTCATGTTTGGTTGGTGGGGTGTCAGTGGAAGGTTTGGTTTCGTGGGGGTAGGAGCTGTTTTTCAGTCTATTTGTGTGGGTTCTTTAAGAGCTTCTGTTATCTCTTTCCAGAAGGCACCGAGGAGAACAGGTGATGTGCAGGGTGGGCTCGGGCCTGTAAAATACAGCCAGCCTTATTTTGAACTTGGTCGAATGCAAATGTGTGTGTGTGGTGTGTGTGTGCAGTGGCAAATGCAGTGGTCCCCTGTAATGATGACTGAATCTAATCTATTGAGTTTCTGTGTAACACAGGAAGCACATATCCAGTGTTGAGTGGGACATTTTAAGAAAGAGTTAAAGATCTGCAACGACAGTTCCATAAGGAATTATATACATATAGAATTTTCAAACCGACATAACATGATCTATGTTGGCGTCCGGTGAACTTCACTACTGGCAATTCGTTTAAAGCTACCACCACAAAGCTGCCACTTTGTTACTTGTTTCAAACATGCCTACATGTTCCACAAAAGTCTTTCCCCTTGATGTGACCACTGAAATATTATAAACAGATAAATGTGCAAATTGGAAAGTTTGATTTAGAATAATTTACACAGTCGCCAGTATAAACAAACAGGGCTGTTAAAGCGTGCTGGTTCGTGTTCGGCTTGCTGACATAATGTCTTGACAGACTGTGGCTTCATTTTAGCTGTTGACCAGTAAAATGTGAACATCTACTTGGCTTGTAATTAATACCAACTTTATTTAGGCATCCAAACAAGAATCCATTTTTTAAATCACTGGATTTGGGACCAGACTCTCAGACCTGCTGAAGCGCGACCTTATGTGAGGGAGCGATGTGGGCTTTATTACGGTCATGGTGACGACAAGATCCAAATAAGAGACCGGCCAAAAGGCCAAATACACAAAAGTCAGTGTATAACTCCATCTGATAATGCTGTTTACTTGTAGTAGTTTGAAGAAAGTGGATTTAATATGCTGGTGATAGAGCTCTAGTAGACTTTTGTCTCCTGTAAATATGCTAAAACACAAAGTTTTTGGCTTCCAAGTGTTTATACATTAAGTGCAGGCTCTACACTTTCCCAACATGTCAAAGTGAAACTGCTGTGGAACTTTTGAAGTTGAGAACCATTAAAAAAACCGCATGTGCACGTGTTCAGAATGTGTGTTTCTATGTATGTGCATTTATTCCATGTGCTTACTGTGGAAGAGGTCATTACTCTCTCCTTGTGTGCCAAGCATTGACTTCATCACCTGAAGCTGCCCATGACCTGCAGGTTAACAAGCCAGAGCCCAGAGGAGCTGCTGCACAGCTCTCTCTCTCTCTCTCTCTCTCTCTCTCTCTCTCGCTCTCTTTCTGACACACACACAAACACACACACACACACACACACACACACACACACACACACACACACACACACACACGTACGCACTTGCACACGTAGACTGAGCTATTGCTTGATGTTTTCCAGACATGCCCTTGCTCTCTCTCTCTCTCTCTCTCTCTCTCTCTCTCGCTCTCCACCCCCCCTCCTACTTTGGCCTGGCACTCTCGCCTGCCTCACTCTCACCATCTCACACACGTTCACACCAGCACAATGGCACCTCCCCCATCCACTCCACTTATCGAAGTTTCTGCTTCTTCAGCTTCCTTTTCCCATGCACAGACAAAACACTGCACAGTCAAACCCTTCTCTCTGTTTCCTCCTCGCTCACAACGTTCACCCAGCCGCTTTATGATTCACTGTGGTTGCACTCCGCAACGTCTGTAGAACCTGCGGCATTCCTGTGAACTGACCTACCAAACACAGCTCAGGGAAATTCGCTGATAGACGGTTAGACAGATGAAGGCATTGAAGGTCAGATAGACTAACGGAAACATGAGTGATTACCTCAGGATTTGGCTGAACTTTAAGGAGCATTAACCGCCTCACAGTCAACAGTCCACCCCTGAGCTTTCCTCCCTCCTGATAAAGCATGGGTCAGCGCGCCTTTCAGCACACACACTCGCACACACAAAACTGCACAAACGGAGAGGTGAAGACATAATGATAAAAGTGATGAAAGTGTATGATCCAGGTGCCTGGATAGATGCAATTGTTTTGATGGCACCTCGTAAATACAGCATCCAGACAGGCTATTACGGCGGAGCAGGTTAGGGCCAGTTAGCGCTAAATGAACAGGGTGATGAATGAGAAGGTAAAAGTGCAATCACTCTCTGTGCTTATCTTTATCTCTCTCTATCAATATTGCTGCCTTTCCCTTGCTTTTTGCGCTCCCTCGTCCTCTCTATTAGAGACACATTGATCACCAGCCACTGGCATATCACCTGAGTAATGGCTAAGGGTGTCTGGGCTTTAAAACGGCCTCTGTAGAGCGCCAAGAGCTTTATCACGGCGACAAGGCAAATGGCTGCTCACATAATAAAGTGTGCCTTTTTTTCAGTGCGTGTGTGTGTGTGTGTGTGTGTGTGTGTGTGTGCGCGCGTGCGTGCACCATCATAATGCAGGGCACATTAAACTGAGACATCAAACACAACCCAATAAGAATCACAGACCACCAGCCCCACCACAAAACACCAAACTAGTGAACAACTTGAAGTCATTTTTAATGTTTTCAACATGTGTACCTGTGTGTTTTAGTTTCCTCAAAACTCACTCTGTCTGCACTATTCCACTGATTTCTTTGGTATAACCATTTCACATTGTGTTTCCCTTTTTTTTTTGAACCAGTAATTCAATGTTCCTGGACACAGACTTGGTTATTACCGAGCATTAAAACAGAAAATCAAACAAAATATTTCAGAAAATTATACTTATAGTTAGCTGTGATAGAGCCAGAGCACAATTACCTTGCTTTAGCACAAAGGTTTAAAAGCAATAAGAATATGCCAATCAGGGCCCTCTCTTTTTCTTTTTCTCTCTTTTTTCTCTTTGTTTTTTTGATTTTGGTGACACAAAATGAAAGAAAATGAAGGGTTTTTTTTGTTTTGTTTTGTTTTAGGTTTTTTTTTCCCCATTCGAATAACATCTGAGTGACTGACGGTTAAGTGGACAGACATCCAATGTATTGCAGTGCAATGGAAATCACAGTGCAGTTTCCAGTATTTAGGTAAATGCTATGGCTCCACAAAAGGGCATCACTGGAAATCATTATTCAGGCACTGCACACAATTTGACAAGTTTCCACAACACAAAACCTTGAAAAAAAAAACCCTGAAACTTCCTGGATTCTCCATCTTCAGCTATCTCAGCTCTCTGTTTTCACACAAAGTTGTTTTCAGTGACTTCATCTGTCCATCCAAATGCCAATCCATACATTTTCTATGAAGCTTTATTCAGTTCAGCATCTTGGGTTGGATCCCGCTGACTGTGGGTGAAGGCTGGCTCGACACAGGACAGGCTGTCAGTTCATCACTACAAACTCAGAAAGCCACACATATTCATACGTACGCGCAGCTACAGCAGCAACTTAACCACAGATGCTTGATTTTTCCATTCACCTGCATGAGTCCCTGGAAAAAAAGCCCCCTTGAATACACATACACATGCACAGGGAAAACAAGCGAGGTTTACACAGAAAGCCCCTCAAAACGCAAAGTCAAAAAAGGAGAAATGAAACTAGAGGTACTTAAGACAGTACAATGAGAAAATATCCAGTTAACATTCGTTTGTTGTCATCATGCCTGCTAGCAAATAAAGATGATTTATTTCATGTCAGACAGTACAGGCCCTCAGGATTCAGTCCCAAATCAAGATGAAGAAAACAATGTACAAAGGAAAAACACGGAGATATCAAAACACTCAAAACGGCAGTTTTCTTTTCCACTGGTTTGTTTTTCTTTGAGCAGAGGGCAGCCAGTGTGAGAGGGCAGAGGGAAGACGGCTGTGAAACTTTATCGCAAGGGGAAGAGAGCCTGAGTGCCACGTTCTCCGTACGAGCGCACGCTCGAGCTCATGTGCGTGGCAGTTTATGCTGTTGTGTGTGCTTGAGTGTGATGTGGTGAAGTGAAAGAGGGGGAGGAGTGGGGGGGGGGGGGGGGGTGCAAAGTCTGGGTGGAGGCTGCAGAGGTGAGGGACAAGAAGAGAGGAAGGGAGGATGAAAAAAAAAATAAGAGGGAAGAGATGGCATTGCCATAGTAACTGTTTAGAGCTTGGATGAGATCCCCCTAACCATAATGGGCCAGTTTAGCGTATAATGAAACCAGTCTGGCTTTTCTGGCTCTCACAGCCAGGGTCATGTGCGCACACACTCGCTCAGAGCTGGAAGTCTAACACATGTTTTGCTTTAGTACTTGTTTATGTTCATCCAACGGTGGGAGAGCAGAGCCATAGTTAGCTATCAATTAAAACGATGATCATAAAACAAGCACTTGTAAATAAACAGTGCCAACATGGAGAGAGACAGGACAAGGCAACAGCTCCATCGTGTTATTATAACACAGATACGCCTGCCAAGGTTTCAGGGAAAAAAAAAAGTAGTGTTTCTTTAATAAAGGAGTACATCATGTTGGTTTAAGACCAGCTCACTTAAACTCATACACATCTTTTCTGGGTGTCTTATATAAAGATATAAGACACCAAATCTTTGCAACACACAGTTTAACATCCTGGCAGGCAGACATATATTCCTGCCTTGTCCCGTAATGTAGCTTGCGGGCTTCACCCTACCAGGAACCAGTGAGTTTTCTGGGTTACTGCTTTCAATAAGTACGCTTATAAAACGCTGTGTGTTAATGGGGCTTTAAGCCAGCATATGTTACACATGGAGGGTAATAAGTCTCTATGTGTGTGTTAAAAAAAAAAAAAAAAAGTTTGGTTGTATGTGTGTGTGTCAGAATGTGTGTATGTGAGTTAACGTCTCCTCTGACTGAGTATAATGAGCTCCCCTGGGTCTCTCATACCTCCCACCTCTCCTCACTTGCATCCATTGCTCCTTCCGTTCTTTTTTTTTTTTTTTTTTTTTTTTGCTAAACTTGGCCTTATTAACCCTTAGTTTCCCCCCACATGTTTATTTAAGTAGGGGATGGAGTGGAGGAAAGGTGAGACCTTCACCTGTACACATGTTTATTTACACATGTAGCTCAAAAGGTTTGAGGCTTTGGGAGCAAGACCGAGTTTCTGCCACTTTGTTTTCTTTATTTGGATTTGACTGTTGGGAATAAAGAGACAAAGCCACAACTGTTTAGACGCTGGGTCAGTGGTTTCACACCTCAGACTGACCCAGTGGCCATGATGGAGAGGTCAACTCTATCAGGGAACACACCCAGAACGTCAACAAAATCAGACTGACCATGAAGCCGATGTGGAGTCATGGGTCAGAAGCTGCCCTTTACCGGAGCCGGTATCAGCGTGAGCCTGTCCCTCCGGAGGCTGCAGCCTGAACACCAGCTCCGTCACACCACGGATCTGACATTGGTGAGCAGATAATAAAAACTAGCACACAAGTAGGTACACAGCTGTGTTAAGCACGGTAGTTTGTCCTAATCCTGTGAAAAATATGGATTTATGAACTATTCATCATATGTTCACAAAAACAAGAGATGACTTTTTGAGGTTGTGCAGTATTGTACATATCATCTGTTATATCCATCCGTTGAATAAATGGCCCATGAATTACTGACCCAAAAATTATTTGGTTTCAGCAATAAAATAAAATTCAAAGGGCTTTAATGACAATGCACAAAAAAAAATAGCACTAATAGATGGTAACACATTTACTCACATGCACATACAGAACAGACTCATACACAGACACACATCCAATTAGCTATTGTGATTAAATCTATATGGCTATAGACAGACAGGCAGAAAAGTCCTGCATTGACATTATGATGACGATGATGGTGATGATGGTGGTGGTGGCTGTTGTTTTTGTTTTTGTTATTTTTATTTTTATTTTTATATGTATTTTTATTCAAGTGAAAGAAATTGATACAATGATCCCTGGCCACTGCATGTCCTCTCCTATTTTATTTATTTTTCAGTGGATTTTTGTTTCTCCATAGTGAAACAAATTTGACGTTGCTCAGTTCCTGCAGTTTGGACGTGAACTGGAAGATTTCCAAGGTGCCACCTGTTTATTGCAGCTCACGCTATTCTCAAATCAGGGATTTTCAAACTCTATGAGCCGGAAAAGATTTAAAGAAAAAAAAAAGTCCTTCTAATCATAAAGTAAAAAAGCAAAATTTACAATATGAAAAATATCTCACTTTGTACATTGATAAGGTGAACAAAAATATTTGACAACATTTGTACATCTGAGTCCCTCAGGTGAGAGCCGCCACTCGCTGTGGTATTTGTGACTCTGAAAAGCCAACTGAAAGTCAAATATTTGCTGTTTGTTTTTGGATTAGGGGACATAAAAAGACACCTGTTTAAGTTACCAGCAGATTTGTATGGCTTTCTCAAAGGTATTACTTGTATTTGATTTACAGTACAGCATTTGTTACTGCATTCGGGACAGTAGCACTGCAGTCTCTAGCAACAATCAAACAGATCAGACACACAGCTGCGGTGTGAGACTCCTTCACTGTGAAAACAATAAAGTTCAGAAGAGTATCACAGATTTCTTCTAATGCGGAAAAGCTAATATTCAACCAACCTTCGTATTAACCTGGACAGGTCACCAGTCACACACTCTCACATTCACATCTATCGACTACTTAGTTAACCTAAATACGTATGTTTTGGAGTACCAAGAGAAAAACCAACACACACACGGGGAAAACGTGCAAACTCCGTACAGAAAGGAATGATTAGCTTATCTTTCATGCTCTCTCACTCTCTCTCTCTTGTCTCTCTCTCTCTGTGCTCAGTCTAGTCAGCTCAATGACAACAACAAGGCCTTGTTGTCTCGATCTGTTTTCATGATGTGGAAACAGAGGATTGTTCGTAAATGGCTTTACTTGCAAGCTGTAATGGAAATGTGAAAATCAAAAGGCAGCAAACAGACAAGGTATGATTGAGTCATCAAGGCTTAACATCTAACAGACAACAATCTGAAACAACAGGACAAGTAGATGGAGACAAACATAACGGCGAAGACGAGGTAAGACAAGGTGATCCCTGTGAGAAAACAGGAGGTGAAAGGCAGAAAGAAAAATCACTTTTCAAGTGGTGCCCCGCGTTGGCTGCGTCTCAGAGCTGCTGCCAGGGCACAGTTTTCTGTGCCACTCCTGCACAGTGAGCCTTTGTAACGCTGGTTCTCAGAGGAGCTCAGGGCTGCTCCAGCTGGCTCCGGTCCAGCCAGGCTTTCTCATGTCAGGGCACAGACAATGAGGCACGGTGGGGTATGGTGGATACAGAGGAGTTTTTAGCATGTTTCTTATCTTAACTTTCCAAAATAGCAACGAAAATCTACTTGATACCATTTGGAGAACACACTGGGCAGGAGCTACAGATCACTACTCCAGGATTTTAACAGCAAACAGAGCCCTTCTTAAATAGAGTCTTTGTTTTATTGCATTGACTGTGGTTACTACTCTGCTGGGAACTTCAGCTACAGCAGAAACAATACTTATACTGTACCACTGTGAAGAGTGTTATATACCAATTCTACCACTCTGTGTAGAAAAGGTTTAATGTTTGGCTGCTACAAGTGTTTAACATTTCACCGGAAATGGAAAATAGCAAATATCCTCATTGCTGTACATGATATTTTTCTGAATTGTCTAACATTGCCACTTTACTTGACATATATATTGTATACAGCAACTATTGTCCTCATTACACTTTCATATTTATGAAACTGTACATTGTTTTCAGTGTTGACTTCCTACTTCAGCATGTTACCATAATATGGTTTCAGAGAAAATCAACAGTTCTGGTTCAGTTTTATTATTACAGCAGTCACTTTCTGCTAACAGATAATGCAGGCCTGCTGACATCCAGCGTGTTGGTGGCATTAACATGGACGACTGTCAGAAATTCTCACAGAACTGCAATTAGGCAGCATATTCCAGCTGTGTGATTATATTGCAGTATGTAATCTTACTTCCGTAAGTACTGTTTATTCCCTTCATTGTACGGTACTTTACAAATCTGGTGTGAATTCTTCTGACATTAAAGAGTCAAAAACTCACAGGACAGCAGGATTCTCAGTGAGGCTAATAAGGGTTAAAAAATGTTTGGACCAGCTTTAAGGGTGTAACCAGTTTTTCTACATGGTTACTTGCTCTTGTAAAAACCTCTTCACAACAAAAGATTACACATCATCTGCTCAATATGGGATCACTTACAGCCTGCGATCAGACCTCTGACTGCGGCTATGTTAGCTAAGAAAAACTTGTGTGTAACAAAGGAAGAAGCTCTCTGGCTTCACTTGGAGGACTGCATGATGAAGATGGCACCAATAGAGTGTTTACAAAGAAACAAGTGTTTAACAACAGCAGATGGAGAATGAAGTGTGGATAAAAGGTTAGCAGATGGAAAGAAAAGCTCAACTCTTTAAGTTTTCCAAAACCACATTATTGCACTATACTGTTTGTGACAAACATCATGTAGCGATTAGCAGCTGAAGAACTGGATATTTATTACTCAACTCTTTGAATGCTGAGTAAGAATGTTGTTCTTCTCCAGCGTGGGTCAAAAGAAGGATGGTAGGTTGATGCTGGGACACTGAAGATATCTGAATGCTACCATAGCCTTTTTCAGCACAAGGTGTCAGAATTCTTATTGAAATTAAATAGTATTTGTGACTGTGATACATAATTTTGGGGCAGTCATATGATCTCTTTTGCCCGACTTCTCTTTTCTGATTGTGAATCTGAGTCTCGGGGAATTTGGTAAAACTTCTATGTCCTGGTTTTGCTGAAGCTTCTCCCATCGGGCTTCAATGTTATAGTGCTGGTTGTGTAAGTGTAACTCAGAGATTTGATCCAAACAGGACACACTTGAAAACGTAATGACAAAAGATAGGTTTGGTTAACCGTAACATTCCTCTCACTCACTGTGTCACACAGTTTAACATAAAACATAACAGAGCATAATGCACAGAGTCTCCCAATAGCATAAACCTTCAGCAGCTTCACTATAAAATGGTCCATGGTGGCCCGAACAAACCCCAACGGTAAGGATTGTTATAAGAAAGGTTTGAAAAATAGAGACTGTGTTAGAACATCAAACTCAAACTGGAAGCTAGTTCCACAATAAAGGAGTTCTGCTTCTATTGTTAGAAACTCTTTGAGCCTCAAATAAGCAGCAATAACACCTCTTTAAGATATGATCGGTATGCAGTACATGTATTTTTAAACAAGCAAACAGACATTTCTGACATAGCCCATTTTACTGCTTCGGCAGTGTTAATGTGCTCTAAGTCAGTCACATTCACCCATTTGCACAATCAGTTTATCACACATAGACCAAAGGTGAAAACTCCCATATAAGGTGTTCATACTTGAAATTCAGTGTGCGGCCCAAGCACACTTTGACACATGGACGGTTATTGAACCACTTCTGTGGTATCAGTGACGCTGCTATAAAGTCTTACTGAATATTTACTGTGGTTGAGAAGAACATGCTCACCTCACAGGTTTTGCTGTGGTGACTGGAATGACAGTTGCTTTTTATTTAAATGGCTTTCATGCTCATCACATTTCATAAAAAAAAGAAAAAAAGAACCTACTTTTATTACATCTTCCTGTTGTTATATTTCAATTCATTTTCCCAGTGTGTCCCTCAAGATTTGAAGTCTGTCTTGAGCCCATCAATAGCAGCATTCATCATTCAACGAAATGAATCCAGTGTCTGTTTTGTTGGTGCTTGAAGCAGACTTTATCTCAAGGCTTTAAAACATGGAAGCAGATACAACCTTGCACCTCCTTGTCTCCTCCCGCACAGATGCACCGATAAGAGCAGACAATACACTTCTTTGACTGCGGACAGGAAGGAGAGGACTTTGACTGATGAGCACACACACATACACACACACACACACACACACACACACACACACACACACACACACACACACACACGTATTGGGAAATTTGTCAGAAAGTCTCTGACAGGCATGTCTCCATGAGTGTGTTATCATCTTTCTTTATGAGTTTCTGACAGGAAGTTAGGGCAGCACTCTAAATTACATGTCTCGATGTCCCCGGTCCCGTCTGCTGAACAAAGCAGCCAGCTCTTAATCGTCCCCCGGTGAAACAAGGCCTTTTATAGTTTATGGTAAACAGAACAAGTTATTGCAGGTACACACACACACACACACACACACACACACACACACACACACACACACACACACACGCCAAAGCTTGTCCTCAGCAATGTTTGTGATGGAAGAGTGTGTATAAAACAAGCAGACAGCTGAAAGGGCACTTTGCCACTTGGCACGCAGCCATTTTCCATTTAACGTCCCCTCCATTCTCCTCCATTTCACCTCTCGTGAGTCAACTTGGTGGTTATTTCCACCTTGCTCCTCTCCTTCTTTTTTTTTTTTTTTTGAGGGGGGGAAACACATTTTTTATATTTTGCAGTATATCGGTCCATCGCAGTCTTTGCAGACACCCCTATGCTGGTGTGTGGCCAGATTTGCTATTGCTCAGAAAGCTTCTCTGTTTTGGTGATTAGATCATGATCAGAGGAGAGAAGGAATGAGGACAGATGTGCAAGGGAAACAAGCGGTGGGAAAGATTACCAGGACAGCTGCAGGCAGGGCAGTTACTCTTACAATATTTTGGCAGGAGTTCAGATTTCAGCTTTGTACCACCCTTCCCTTCACTTCCCTCTCCGTTGTCCCCTGCTCTGCCCACGTACTGCTCCATGAAAGCTGTCCAGTCAAATATTTTTTTATTCCAGTTGAATTCATGCTTTCCACGGCCTCCTCCACAACATCACCCCTCCTTCTGGAGTTTGCCAAAACCACAATGCACACTTATAGTGGGCCGGCAGTCAGGTTCTGAAGGTCAGGTTTGATGTGACAGCAAGTGGGAGGCAAGAGGGTGGGAGGAGAGGAGGGGAATCTGCGAGGTGGCCGCGATCCACGGGTCCTCCACAGCACAATGTGTTGTTGAGAGAGAGAGGAGGAGGAGGGCGGCATCATGTTGAGTTGAGACTCTATTATCACGACGTAAACATTAACACACGCAGCCTCCACAGATGTGGTAAGATGACACAGATAGACGATCGCTTTTCATCAACACCTGCCAACCCGTGTGTCAGTCAGCGTCGTTGTATTCCACTTTGAACTTGAACTCATATTTTTTTTTGCTGCACTGATGGATGAATCTTTGATGAAAACGTCTGAAAGACACGGCGAGAGAAGATCAAAGAGTCGTTCAAGCGTTCGTCTAAGTGTGTCGCTTGTTTGCAGATCACATTGAGAGATTCACTCGTTCCTGTGTTTTAAACTGCTTGAAGTTTGTCCTCTGGCCCAATGCAGCGAAAAAAACCTTAAAAAGTCATTCGCTGAATTGCTGGAAACTTGCACCAGTGAAATTTTGTTTGATTTTTCATCTACTGTGGGCTTTTGGAGATGGTGCATAGAGATAAACACTGATGCACTAAATGATCTAAGTAAGAAATCAATCAAACCTCAAATGATGAAAAACATTACAACAGTGTGTTGATTTCCCGAGATGAGTCGCACGCCTCTGAAGCCATTTGCACTTTTGCTTGTTGCAATTTTTTATCTGCAGTTGAGCTTGAGTGATGTTCACAGTCACACTCACACATAAACAAAAAACTGACATGAAAATCGCTGGAAACTCAATTGTTGATGTAGAAATGTACGTCAGCATATTGAAAGATGTCGGGACATTCACAATAGCATGTTATTATGTTTCATCAGCTCTTCTCAGAACTCCTTGTGAGTGTCTTCAGGTTTCACATTGATGTCTTGTTGCGTGTTGGGTTTAAATCACTTTCATGTCATTGCGTCTGGTTTTCATTTACATTTCATGCAACATTCTGACATTTCTGTAATTGCCATTGTATTACAACCAGGAGGGTGTTAGGTGGTTAAAGTACTCGTATAAAACATTCACATTTCGGGTAATACAAAAAAACCGGTTTATCCATTGAGATGTCAGCTAGGTACAGTCAATTCTGTTTAGAAGAATCAAATAAATTCTTCTCCTTTTTTCTATTTGAAGCAACTGTTCCCATTTTTCATGGTTTAAGATATGAAAAAAAACCTACACCTGGTTCTATAGCTGCTTTAACAATTTTCAGGAAACAGCGATTTTGACCATGCCCCATTGGTGGCACAGGGTTGGTGTGAATATTTAATCGACATGAGGAGCGGGTTCAGCTCACCTAATCTATCTTCCGGGGTTTTTATCAGCTCAGGCTCTGTCTATGAGCTGCAGATGCCTGTTTTGCTCAATGGGTGGCAGTTTTGAGTCACTGCTACTCAAGTTAAAGCAGTCAGTTTTTCCCAAAAACTTCATAAGTCATTGAATTTCTCAACTTCACCTTATTTGCATTTCTTTTTCTATTCCTTGAGTGTTCGGAGGAGCGTCAGACTGACTTGCTGCAACATCTTGTGCCACAGTTTAGAATTCCAAGACTGAATAGACTTTAGCCTAATTTTTATTTATTTATTGTCTAGATCACAATATTTATTTATTTTCTATATTTTAAAATAGTTAATGCATATCCTTATAAAGATTAATTCATTTTTCTTATTTTGTGTGCATATTGTAAACGGAAGTGCACTGAAGTACAGGTGATTGGAAACGACATAGGTGAGGTCAAGACTGCCCAAAACCAATGTTTCAGCCAGAACAAAGTGTGCACTCAAGCCAGGGTTGTATGAATCTGCTTTAGGCGGATGTACAGGGAAAATGAGAGAGAAAAAAGGGGAAAAGCAGTCAGCTTTATTTTCAGTACGCTTCTTTCAGAGGTTAGGCTGGAAAAGTAAGCTTGTGGACAGTGTTCTGATAATATTGGCATTCATATCCATATTTCTGTTTTGGATCACAAATGCTGCTTTTTTATGAGCTAAAAGGAGATGTGAGCACTTTTTTTTTATCAAGATGTTTCCTTGATATTATCTCATTGTAAATTTCGATTGTTTTTACTTCCAACATTTGGTTTTCCACTTCTGTGTGGATCCTCGGTCTGCACATGAGGGTGGAACATCTGTCTGTCCACACAGGAGTCACACAGAGGAGGAGAAACCTCCACTTAGTCACACACACATACACACACACACACACACACACACACGCACACACACACACACACGCATGCATGCACGCACACATACACTCCCTTCGGTGGAAACTTGATCCCATTCATATTTCCAGTTCAAACGTTGAGCGAAATGCCTGAGAAATGCCATTTGATGGAGAGGCTTGGCAAGTCAAACAACAACGGCAGCAAAACCTAATGAACTTTGTGGGAAAAGATGAAAAGAAATTAGCTTCATGGCAGATATAATGTATGTGTGTGAGTCTGGATGAAGGCAGGTTCCCATAGTGTGGTTTTCGTCAGAAACAGCCGAGCTCTTTTCACTATTTAAAGAAGAAAGAGGAAAAAGAAGGAAAAAAAAAAATGAGTGCAACAATCCTGAAGTAGACTACTGTGTGTGTGGTGTGTGTGGTGTGTGTGTGTGTCTGTGTGTCTGTGCAGGCACAGAGACGTGCCTGAGCATATCTTTAAATGTACGAGGCTAATCACTGTTGTGGCTATCAAGCATAATCACTTCTTAAACAATTATCGGTGATTGTTATGATACAGTAATGGATTACATGTGAATCAGTGCAGACTGAAGTATTTTCCTTACTGGTGGAATCTAAACTGTGATCCGTGCCCTCTTGATAGAGGTCTTTGTAGTGCACGTACAGCTGCGGTGGCACATCCATCAGAGTAGAGAACGACTTGGTTAAAATGAGCACTGTTTGCTTTCATTTGGAATGGACACATTTCACTGAGAACTTTTAATAGTCCCGAGGAGCCTGGAGGGATGAATGATGGATCGAGCAGGGTACAAAGACAGAGAGGTAACAAAGAACAAAAGAGACAAAGGAGGAAGGACAGACGAGCGGCCCCAACAGTATATCCAAACTAATATCTTTTCAAGACCAAGGATCCTGGTGGCTTTCAATATTCCAAATGCAGAATAAAGTTCAGGACATTATTCATGTTTATTCCTCTCCATCAGCTGAATGGTCACTCACTGGCAGGTAGGCAGGCACTTTCTCATTGGAGCGGTGCAAGCCTGCCAAGCTATAAAAGCAGCTATAAAAATCACCTCCAAAACCAGCTCAGATGCCGTCCATATGGCCGCGGGTTTAACAAGGACAAACTGCACCTCCTCACAGCTGCTCACTCTCTGGAGCTCAGACCTTCCCTGTTAGTGCTTTTCCCCAGCCCTGAAATCTCTTCTTGCTCTTTGCCCCACTTTTTCTGGCCATAGTTCCAACCTCATCCAGTCACTGTGACTCTGTGTTGACACTGTCTTCTTGAAAGAGATTCACGTCCAACCGCCAGTTTCAAACACATCCGGAGCTGCTGAAGGTTTTGCTTGATCATAAAGCGAACTACATGGGGTCTGAGGCTCACTTAATGAAAATTTATATTCCTTTACTGTCCTGCTGATGGGATTGAGCGTGCAGATCAATAATGGTTTATAGAAAATTCCAAAACAACCAGAAAGTGGAGAAATTTACCTTTTTGACTGATCATTAAAGTGATGTGCAGCCATCATCCAGTACACTCCAAAGTACTCTTTTCATCTGTCTAGTGAACGGCCAAGTATAGAAAGCCGAATTTGTTTTTGAAAAAAATATGCAAAAACATTTTTGACAAATACAGACAAAACGAACAAAAAAAAAACAAAAAACAAAAAAGAAAACAACAACAACAAAACCCCCATTACTTTGTTTCAAATTGTCTGTCTGCTTTGTCTCTTCTCCATCTCCATGATTCAACCCAATGCAATCCTGTTTTTAGTGGTGATAACACAACCGAATTTCAGACTGTCCAAAAACAACAAGTGTGCCTCTTTCTTCACCAGATTAGTCGTTTGTCAACGATGAACTTTTTTTTTTTTTTTACTGGTAAATTTGTTGCCAGCAATTCTCAATCCCTGGGGCCTCTTTTCTTTTCAGCCTGACTTCAGGTCTGCTGCTCTGTTATTACCTCTGAGCTTTAATTAATGGACACACCTGTCACCACGCTGCACACCGACACCACAGGTCGCATCAAGGACACCGGGGAATTCCTGCAGAAACTGTGTTGTACATCAGATTACCCAGCCCGCACATGAGTTGTTGACGTACGCCAAAGAAAGCAGAAATCTTTTCTTCACAGGTGTTGCGGTTGAGGTCGCACTCATCCCAGCCGGAATGGTTGTGCATAATTGTACGTGAAGTGCAACGATGTGGACAGAGAGCAATGCTAATGGAGACATCTGTGGATTTGGAAGTGGGTGAGCAGAAAGTGAGGAGCAGCAGGTTTTTTGGTTAGCTGCCATGCTAACAAGCAGAGTTAAAAGCCCTGAGTGACAGCCCTATTAGTGACTAATGGAGGCTGAGACAGCTGAGACCCTGACACACACACACACACACACACACACACACACACACACACACACACACACACACAATCACAATTAAAGACCGCCACGCCCAAGAACAACTGATTGACTCCCCCCTGAGCTTCACCGCCTGGTTTTACCTCCATCCCTCCTGTCCTCCATCCCTGTAGTTAAAGATCTTTATGGGTGAGGGAGTGGCACAGGGATGGGGCGATGGGATGGGCTCTCATGCTATCAGCCATCCCTGGAGGTAACAGAGGGTCAAGGACTCTCATTTTTCATCCCAGCCAATTACCCTCCCATTCCAACCTGGCTTTCGTCTGTCTCCCTCTCTCACCCTCCTTCCCCACATCCAGTTCTATAATCACATCCATTTTGCCATTTTTCACAAGAACACACACACATACACACACACAGCTCCACACTGTCCTTCAAATGAATAGCTGGAATGACAAATCATAAAAGAAATTCCCCTCTAGTTAACATTCCTCTTCCTCCAGATATCCCTCCAGTAGCTGGAATAATTTCTGTGCATCCCGGACTGCGGCAGACTGCTAGACGGCACTTGATCCCCGCTGCACTGGCCCACAGTGGGACTGAATGTGTGGGACTGTGGTTCAGTTGTGTGTTTGGGTGACCCCTGGGGTACAGTCCAGACTACGTCCTGAGGGGAGCGATGTGGGCAAACCCTGACCTCCTAGCTCCCTGTGGTATGCTAAACATGCAGCAGGAAACAAGCACAACATCTATCTGTCTACAAAAAGGAGAACTGTTTGCCTGCAGGCCAGGATATGAAGGCACACAGTGGAGGATAAAGAGCTGAGCTGTCACTGTAGCTATCGTGTGTGTGTGTGTGTGTGTGTGTGTTGGACTGGACGGGACTGGGCTGGGCGGGCCTGGGCTGGGGTTGGGGAGTATTGAGTGTGGGTGATTTTGGCGATTACTTCTAAGAGGGATGACAATTAACCCTTCGCTTCTCAGCGACCCTCTCATTCCCATACTTAACCTCTCCCAGAGGTCAGAGGGCAACAGGCTCTAAGTGGCCTGTGGGTCTCCAACAGGGCAATTCACAAATGAATCTGTGACAGTGAGAAGAAAACAGAGCGATCAGAGCCGCGTCGGCAAAGATTGGCGCACGCTGTCAACATGGTGAGAAGTGCCAGGTGTTGCTGTTTTATGATCCAACATACTTTCCCAGACGCTGTTGTGTAGCCGTTATATCGTATGCTTCATGCCCAGGGGCCTCTGGAAACAGCATTTTCCACAGCAGGGGTAATTTGCTATCATGCATCTGTCTTTAAAGAGCAATACTAAAATGCATCACTGCTTTTATATGGTAATAAACATTTTTACAGGTTGATCTTTTCAGCTCAGAAGAATCACAACAGCAAAATGTATGAATACTGACAAAACTGTATTTTGGAATATGTTTAGCTCATTCTTACAAAGGCACAGAAACTCTCAAGAACTGCAAATACCTTGAGTCTCTTTCTTGTTTGCAGGAGAATTACTCCTGTGCATTTAAAGGTACACACTGGACGCCTCAGATATCCAGCGTTCATTTTGACTCTTGGCTGTAGAAAGTAAGAAAATTTAACCCATTATTTGCAAGAATCAAACCTGCTGGTATGATGTCCAGACGCCACAGAGGACATTTCACCACCAATGGGTCCCTGAACAAAAACCCTCACAGGCAATGCAAGCATTGTTGAAACAGTGAAATATGTTATGCAACACTCCTCTAAGTTCAGGTGTTCATCACTGGGGTCATGTATATCTAGAGATTTATGAGAGGCAGTGAGAGTGCACCTAGATAAAGAGTTGGGAGTGAGACGTTTTCCTCCTCAGTAAGTGTGCTGCCTAAATTTCCACAAACAAGACAGAATGGCAGGAGGACCGAGGGTTTATTGTGACTCATTAGCTGTTCTCATACCATGTTTATGATCACTTGTGACCATCCTCCTCCGCGCCGATTCCAGGAGGATGAGTGTACCTGCGTCTCCAGGAGGGAATCACTGTTTGGGTATGCCCTCCATGGAGACCCCCCCCTGATTTTAGTGGAGAAGACTGGAGCCGGGCTGCCTGTAGCTGTTCCCCAGAGAGGCTGAGGGAGTGCAAGGAGAGGTCTAAAGTTTAGGGCGTGGGGGATTGTTGAATGATTTTTCAAGCAGATATGCAACCGAGGCACATCTGCTCAATATATTTCTCTCAATTAGTCACACAGCATTGTTTACTTTACATGACAGAGACGCAGCACAATTTGGACTGAAGAATGTGAGTGTTCTTAGTTTCTTCACAACACTTAAAATGCCCCTAAATGTGCACGTGAGCAGCACTGAAAGAGTTTGAAGAAACGCTTCTACAGTGTTTGAAAGACTCTGTCAGCACTTATTCTGATATGAAAAGGAAAACAAAAAAAGGGGGAAAAGACAACAAAAACACAGCTGGAAGTGTGAGATGAGAGACAAGAGTCTCACATTTGAGTTGTGAAAACACACTCCCGGTGCGGCGTGAATGCCGCACTCGCCCACTGGTGAGGGGAACTGCTGTCACCTTTTGCCTCAGTGTAATTAAAGTGGTACTCTCCCTGGTTTCAGGTAATCTGACAGAAAAGTTTATGCAGTGTGAGATTTTCACTTCTAGATTGGGTGGACACACTGATTCCAGTAAGCTAGCTTTCCAGTAAATTGATTCCATGCACAGTCAATCACACTGATTAGACAACAGCACCATTTTCAGAGGACGCTGTCCTTAATTGCCCTGAGGACATTTTCAACAGCCGCCCATATTGCTAATATTTTCAGCATAAAGTCTTTTTTGTAGCTCCACCCCTGACGCTGCCTTTTTCCAATAAAGGACTAAAATAACCCAGTAAAGAAAATCTTTTCCCTGACTTCCTCTGCCAGTTGAAACTGTAGACTTTGGTTAATTTGAGCATGTTTGGTTTCCTGGATTGTTATTTTATGGTTTTTGATCCTTGCCGGTGCTGAAGCGCTGCTGACAGAGACAAATACACTGTGGTCCACAGAGCAGACACTCGCACTCATGTATCGGTAGAAGACCTTTGAATCACACGCTCAGTGCTTGCAGATACAAACGTCTGTGCTGTTTTATAGACCTGCAGGCTGAAAATGGAAAATACAGTCCGGGGTACACAATTCCCATGTGTATGTTTAGAAGAACCTCAGTTTGACATGGCTAGATTTATAAAAAATTCATTAGAAATCTACGGACTTAGTGACTTTCATGATAAAGTTTACTTGTTTGACTTCATCAAAGTTTTTACAGCATAAAAATACAAATAAAAATTCCATTTTTGCTTGTCTTTGAAGGTGCCAGCTGTGATTACAGATGAGATGCCCAGCCTGGCCAGCTCAGTGAGTCCACTGCAGATTATTGTTTGAATTACATGAGCATAAGAACAGTCTTTATCTGTGGGTCTGTCATTTGCTGAACTTGCAATTCTGCTGCTTGGTCATTAAGTTGTCCTGCACCACATGCACTCATTTTCACATGCAGACATGTGGTGAATGGTGCAACCACACACACACATATTATCACGAAACTGAATATCAGTAAAATTTGATTCCTCCTTAATGGTTACAGTAATTACCAAAAGTTTTGACATATTTATTGACTCTTGGCCAGGGATTCATATGATTTTTAAAACCCGTAAAGCCTGCACTCTGGGTTTGGAAACACATATGAAAGATCATTATGTTTAAAAAGACTAAAGAAGGTTAAAAAAAAGTCAACTTTAGTTGCTTATATTAAAAGTGTGTTTTCACATGTCGTTGCAACTCACATTGCAGGCTCAGCCAGTTTTAACACCAGATGCTCGTCCAGCCACAAGTTGGTTTGCAACCAGTTTTCCCACACGAGCAGCCAACACATGATGAACAAACCAGGGGCACAACTTTAATCACGGTAATAATTTCCAATATATATATATTTTTTGAATAAATAATAACTGACTAGCCTGGCCAGTAACAGCGAATGATTCATACTATCAATGACCCAGTGGTTGGATAAGAAATAATCGGCTACATCAGGCATCATAATCCTAGATTGTATTGACGACAGCAACCTCAGATGCCCTTAATGCACTTTATATGTGACAGAACTCTGGATGGCGTCCTCAAAACACATTTTTTAGATTTTATTATCTGTTTAATCACAATCCCTCTGCATATGAAATTCCCCCTCATATATGCACTGCTTTGATAATAAAGTATTGAATATTTAAGGTGAATTTGAATCTTCAGACTGTGATGAAATGGATTAAATATCAAACAGGATGAGGAGTCTTTTTAGTGTGAAGGAAAATTATAATTTCTCTATGTTTTGACAAAAGAAAAGAGGAGAATGTGTAATAGATAGTAAGTGATAAATGCAATTGCAAACAGTTCTGCTTATGCTATTTGTGTATTTATTGAACTGATGTTCTACGGTTTCATTGTTCCTGTCCAGTCTCCGTACGTGACGGCATTACTGACTTCCTTTTACGGGAGGGTGTCAGCATGGAGAGTGAACTTCTCTCCAGGAAATTATAACTGATTTCTTTTTTTTTTGTTAACAAGATCAACTTCTTAAATTCATCATGAACTGATCAACCGAGAACAGCCTTTCTTAATTTTACAGCAAATCAAAATGCATTTAATTTTTGATATGGAGGATTTTTAAACTGTCATTGTAATGGCTTAAATAGGTGTGTCTATATTTGCGACATTACACATATCATTTGCTAGTTATAGTCGTATAGAAAAAAGTAAAATAAAAAAATTAATTAAACAACAACAATTAAATTACACTTTGTAAAAAAACACAGGTCAGTCATGAAATGTCAGCAATAGTGTAATCCACTTTCTTCTTAATTGTTATAATAATTAATGACTATCTTTGATAATCATTAATTATTATCCATTGTCAAAACTGACCATAAAGTTGAGACCCAACATCCTGAAGTTTGAACTTTTGAAAAGTGATATAACAGATCCATCTTGCTCATTTAATTGCCTTCCTCTCTCTGCAGCTGTCTTTTTTTCATCCCTCTGAAAGTGCCGAGCCCGAGGTCCAGTTTCATAGGCTTAAATTGAATCAGGAAAATCAACTCAGTTTTCATCCTCATCTTTAATGAGAGAGGCAGAGAGATTTCCAAGGTGCTGCTCTGAACTGTTTTCTTTAGAAAGGTCTCCCTGTTCTGGGAAGGAAGCCTAGAGAGGTGGATTAGTTAAAACCCAAAGGAAGGAAGAAACAGATATGCTGGACCACATCACACTCTCAGGGTGTAGGGACAAACCGAAACGCCAGGACATAGAGGTGTTAGAGGAGGTTATCCCTTTCCAGCTCAGAATCAAACAGCACCAAAAAGCACAAGGAAGGAGGAAAATCGAAAACAGATTTTCGCCCTTCGCCCCAACATGTGGAACCTGTACAGGGACTGTTTTCTTTTCATCTGGCTGTGATGGGGTGGAGGGGGTTTCTACAGTGTCCCCTCTGCCCTCTCCTCCCAGGAGGGCTGTGCTGACCTAATTATCAACCAGGACACCCGCTTGCTGAGAACAACAGCACCTTCGCAGCTTCATGCTAAGGCCCCAGATCCTTCTCTGGCTGAAGCGCAGCATCATATCACCACCTCGCTAAGTGATCCTGTATCCTATTGTACCTAGACTGAACGCATGGCCCGTCTGAGCGGCGCGGGCTCCTCATAACTATCTTTGTTTTAATTAGCCATATGGGGCTCCATGTAGTGATTAGACCGTCTGCTTCAAGGCAGTGAGATCCCCAGTTTGAGCCTAGGCTTACAGGCCCCACTGTGCAGAATATATTATCACTGTGCATTGATTTCTCCCACAATCACCGGAAAAAATTAAGTTTAGCCTAATTGGTCACTCTACAATTACATGGAGGAGAAGTGAAAGCGATTATGTGATAGTCTTTCTATATTTGTCCTATGATAGGCCAGTGACATGTGCAGTGTACCTCTGCCCATGGCTGCAGCACACAAAGACTCTAAGCTGATTAAAGTATACCAGTGGGTCCCAGTGGAACGTTCTTGTCTACAGATGAAGAGGCATCATGCTTTTTGTTTAATTGAGAAATGTTGAATTTGAACTTAGCGTAATTATGTAAAGAAAAACTCCCCTCAAATGCTCTAAAAGTCAACATCATAAATTATCTCAGCACAGAGGTGGATGGTGGATATCGCTTGAAGGATCATGTCTGATGGAGGGAGACATAAAGCGCTTCTGAAATTCAATCTGATTCTAAATGTAGTACTGAACAAAGCACGCGAGAGGCAGTGAGGGAGATCAAGAGTGAGCTTACAACGGGTGAAATGATGTAAAGCAGATTCGGGTTTGCAAAGAAAGGAGGAAGTGTAGGGGGAGGAAAGGAGACCACCAAGCTGTCAGCCACCCCGGTCTGCCGTATACCTGCAACCTCAGCTCTGTTGTTCTCGGCTGACTCTCGCTCTATTACACACATACTGAGTGGAGGGTTTTCCTTTCCCCGCTGAGGTTTCAGATCCCCCTCCGAGACGATGACGAGCGACAGTCTGCCCCCGCTCGCTGCGTGGGGGTCCGTGTTAGCGGTCTACACTTGTGATGCTCTGTTGGGTTGTCTCTCAGTGATGGAATCCCCTCGGCTCCTAGTTATCACATGCAAATAGAGCTCTCAAGAAGGTTTGAGGGTTTATGATTAATCCTGTTTAAGCTGAACGCGGTGAACACAGAGGAAGAAAACTGCATCTCTGGAGTTCTGATGTTAAGCTTGAATTGAAATGGTCAGAGTTTGGAACCTCAGTCAAACAACCAGCTTTTTTTGGAATAAAAAACATAAATAATTGTTAGGTTTTTGCTAAGAAGTCTGTTGAAAAATGCTATTCTCCTAGCATGATTTTTCTTTTTGACAATTTACAATAAATCATGAGAATAAGGAATAATAGCCTGGCATGCCAGACTGTCTCTCCATGCTCAGGGATACATGTCTTTATATGTGGAACACATGAAGTCAGTCTGCCATGCCAGGCTAAAGGAATAAGTGGTGAAAAAATACATTGTTTTAATAAACCACATTTTAGAACAGTAAATATGATTGCTATGTCATTGCAGATTTATTTATTTTATTTTATTTTTTTTGCTTTTTTTGCCTATATGGATTCCAATGATGGGTAATAATAACATCATATGGCATGAGAAAAATCTGATCAAAACCTGCAATGTGGCATCAGATGCGTGTGTGAGATGCAAGGAGGTCCAGTCTCCGTCACTTGTGTCAGAACTTACGAGGACACAAATGCAGACAGAAACAGAACTGACATTTCAAAGCTTTAATTTAATGTTGAGTCAGGGCAGAGCTTTCCAGGAGGGAGCAGAGGGTCGGGAACCGAGATGTCTGGTAGCACAGGGAGAGGACACAAAGAAGAGCGAGGTGTCTGTATGCGAGACCATCTGGCACAGGTAGACAGGGAGACAGACGGATACACACAGAGGGAAGAGGGAGCTGGCATGTTGAAAACACAGACAGGGGGAGAAACACAAATACAAAAAACACAGGATGATCGGGGATCAGAGGAACCCTGACAACTTGTACGCATTGACACTGTTGGATCTTAGTGATCTGACACTGCTAAGAAAATCCCAGAGGCAAAGTGTTGGATTGGGGTCTTCTATTATTATTATTATAGTTATTGTGAATCAGTACTGGTATTTACTAAAAAGCAGGGATGCTAAATGTTTTTGCTAACTAGTTAGACACTATAGGCCTCATCTACTGGAGGTATCAGTGTAATAATGTGCAAAATCAATATGCAAACACATATTTGCGGAAGATGAGCGTTAGAGAACACGCACTATCAATTTTATGTGTGTGTGTGTGTGTGTGTGTGTGTGTGTGTGTGTGTGTGTGTGTGTGTGTGTGTGTGTTTGTGCTCAGATCAAGCAAAATACAGCAATCCACTCCTCCACCTGTACGTGCCAGAATTCAATTCTAGTGTTCCCAGTTCCCAGTAGTGATTAAACTTTTGTAAATTTTTTTTCTAATTACCTACAATACACGCATTTTTGAATTTGCGAAATCTTCAGTCTACTCTGTTTGAAAAGCTTTACCTCACTTTCACCTCTTTCAGTTAAAAAGGACACGTTACAAAACCAAACCAGCTGTCGCTTCTCTTGGTTTCAATTCTGCTTAAATGAAAAGTGATTTGCATTTGCTGCCGTGTCCTTTTGTGGCTGCGAGTGAAACACAGTGGGGGTCTCCTTATGGATTCTCATCAGGGAGACTGTAAAGATCATCTAACCGCAGCGTATCTCGGCCATTGCCCTTAACTGACTCACCGACAGTGACAGGCTTACCACAGTGTAGGCAGGACGAACCACAGGGGGAGGTGGGAGGTGACAGCGATGCAGAGAAGGAGGGCTAGACTAGCAGTGAGGTTGGGAATCCCTGCCGCTCTGATCAGAAGAGGTGTGGTGTATTTGAAGGGAGACAGTTCCTCAGCATATGCTCGGTAGCGGTTGAGCAGGCAGCTGCTGCAGAGGTGAACAGAAAGTGCAAACCCAAAGGTCAGATGTTTTCCACATATTTACAGTTTGTTTCAAAGGTAAACTACAGCAAAAATCCCATGTGAAAAACGGCCAGAGGGTTCAGAAAGTTCAGTAAAAATTCTTTAAAAAAACATTTCCTGTCATTTCAGGTAATCCACCAAACATTTACGCGCTGATAAGCTTTAGTATACAGAGTATGCTTTATGAGATGAGCCACTGTAAACATTTACAAAGATTCAAAATCTATGGGCCAGCGGTTTTGATATCAGAGGACTCATACTGAAAATCTGTCATTATTATTACCGGTAAAACTCAACACACTGAGCAAGTTGATGGTGTGTTAAATAGTTAAATAACAAACCATTTCCAGTGTTTGACTTCTGGGGAAAAAAAAAAAAAAAAAAAAAAAACAGTCTTGCCTTACTGAATGCTTGGGCCCAAAATTACATCATTTAAGTAAGTACATCAATTGCATGTGGCCTGATTTGGAAATTACAAACAGTGCTGTTGTTACTTGAGCTAACTCATGAGGAGACTCATATCCTGGAAACAAAACAAACAAACAAAAGATGATGCAATATAAAAATTGTGATAATTTTTGTTTTCCTCTTTAAAACATATTTTCACTGTGGATTTATGGATTTTTGCTCTTTCAACCATGGGAATAAATGCTTGAAAAATAAGTGAGCTAATGAAGGGAAAGTACAGCTGAACACCTTGGACTTTTCTCTTCCATGTCATCTTCCACAGCCCTTCCATCCGCCCCCGGGTGATGCTGAAGCCAGTCTCAGCACCACAAACACCACAGGCTACCAATCCATCACAGAGCGATCACAGAGAAAACATGGAAAGCCCACACAAAACCACAGACAATCACAGACACTCACATCCACACTAACATTCACACCTGGGGCAATTTACAGTCGCCAATTTGCCTCAGTTGTATGTTTTTGGACCGTGGAAGGAAACTTATGTAGAAGAGTGAAAAGACCTGTGCAAGGAGACGTAGTAAGGCCCATAAGCCCAACCTGGAAGGAGATACACTTATCAACAGATAGAAACTGCAGCAAAACACTCCAATCCCTTTAATCTGACTTGTGTCGCTTGTTATTTCTATTGGCCAACATATAATTCATTATTCTTTTAGAACCGCCACCTTGTGCTGGTAACCATTCTGTCACGGTTTACAAAACAATGATGATCAATAGTATTCTGATTGAAATTAGGATATTATGCAGCAGTTTTTTTGTTTATAGTTCCTTCTCCCACTCATGCTAAGCAGGGTGTGGGCTGGAGGTTTTGCAGGCCTCCCAGAGCGAGTGGTGACAGGCAGGTTGGCGGTGTTGCATTTCTCAGTGTTATGACCCATGGGTACCTCTGAACCTCTAAAATGAGGTGAAATGAGTTAGAGGCAGAGTGGGGTGGACCTCATTTTGCAGAGGTGAGAGGCCTTGTTGGAGCAGCAGTGTGAGTGTTAATGTGTTTGGTTGGAGAGAGATGCAGACAAGGGACCGGGTAGTTATCTGACACTGAGCTTCTGAAAACAGAGCTCTCTGCTGACACATGAAACCCAAAGTGCTGATCACAATCAACACAGAGAGAAAGAAGGAAAGAAGGAAAGAAAGAAAGGATTGAGAAGACTGTAAAACTTTCCAGAGGTTCACTTGCACATGCTCAAACACCTGCTTTTCTAAATAGCAGTCTGTGCTGTTGCACAGTATGTGCATTTGAGACAAACGTCTTCCTGATAAAGCTTGCACAGGCGTCTGGGCTCTGATGGAAAATCCTCCAGTCAGGACCACAGGAGCCCTTTCTTCGCAGCTCCTCCCATCTGTGCCCCACCTGACGGGTTTTCCTCTTCTTCAGCGTCCAGACGAACCACGGCAAGAGCCAGACTGGAGCACAAACACAGGCAGGAGAGTAAAAATTGGCAGGTGTATAGAGCCAGCAAGGGAAGAAGGAAAGTTGGGCTGACTTGAATTGTGCTGGAGAGTGGGAGGCGACAAGACAGGTAGACTGAGAGGAAAAACGATGGAGTGGAGTGTGAGAGAGAGAAAGTAAGCAAATAAAAAAAAGGAGCAGGAGGAGGGGTGAGAGGATGAAGCTGCTTGCTGTTGTGTGTTTGAGGGAAAAGAGAGAGAGAGGGAAACCCAGACACAAACATAAACACTGGCCTGAACTTCAATGATTCCTCTCTCTGGCTCTCTGCCTCACCCTTCACCTCCCTCCTCTCTGGCCAAGCATAAACAAATATACCATGGAAAAGCATCAGACGGGCCCCATACGTCTCATAGACAGCGGTCTGAGAGCGAAGGAGGAAAAATGGAAATCGTCACGGTGACTTTTGTTGTTTCCATCCTTTGAAAAGACCGGATCGGATCGTCTCCCGTCAAACGTCCAAATCACATTAGCTGCAACCTCAACTGCCCTCTGAGAAATGTCGTCCTGTTAGACATCTGCATGTCCCACTGGGGTGATAAATCTAAAATAGAAAGACGAAACAGCCAGACACTGTTGTATTTCACTCCAATGACAGAAACAGACTTTTAAATGCTCGTACACACATGAAACCCTGGAAAAAAAAAATATCTGAGGGTCACCGTTTGATGACCAGAGTCTGAAGGAGTGTAACTGATGTACACCAGACACAGAAGGCAGACACAGAGCATGTTGCTCACACTCTGCTCAGCAATAATGTTAACGCACAAACACACTCACACACTCACACACTGGGTGCTTGGCTCGGTCTTCTTGGAAGCACAATGTCACAGATTATTGTGGCTCCTTGGTCTGACTAGTAGTGACATCATGCTGCTGCCGCAGATCCCGACGGCTGGCACACACACACACACACACACACACACACACACACACACACACACACACACACACACACACACACACACACACACACACACACAGAGTGATTTTTTTTTTTCACCGCTTCAGTTTTATTTTGTGCTCTTGTATTTTCATCTGATAGTTATTTCTTAACACTTCTCAGCTTTTGAGTCTCTGCCACTTTCTCTTCCAGTGCAGCATGTCACACAGGGTTTAGCCGTGTCGTTACGCTTCTGCCCACCTCTCAGCAGGGATACATATACATCTGAGTGTGATGGCTTCCTGTCCTGAAATGTTTAATGTGTCATATGAATAAACTTGATTTAAGATCAATAATTACTCAGCTTGAATGTTGAGTGTGGGGGGGAGAAGAAGAAAAAAAAAAGTTCAGCTTTTGAATTTGTTTTAAAAAACGCAGTGCCAATTACAACACAGCCATCTCCTAGCATGTTTGCAGAGAAATGTCAATAATCCCACACAAACAAGCACTGGCAAGGCTGGAAAGGAAACCCTGCTTTTCAACAGGAAGAGGTGGAGACAAACAAGTAAACACAAAAAAGACAACGAGCTAATTCAGTTGTTGCAAACCTGGACAGAGGTTCAGGTTCTGATGTTCTAGTTCCACTAGAGATCCTGCAGGAAGATACAGAGAGCGATTTGTAGCTTGTAATGTTTAAAGTGAAGAAGAAACTTGATGCATTAAATAAAGTCTCCCATAGCAGCCTAAACCTATAGCAGCTTCCCCAGAAAATGGACCAGGGAGGCCTGAGCCAACTCCAGCTACAAGTTTGATCAAATAGAAGGTTTTATACCTGATTTAAAAATGAATACTCTGTTAGCCTTCATAAATGGAGAAAAACTGGTTTCACATATAGGAAAGTGTTACCTGAAAGCTCTGCCTCCCAATCTAACTTTAGAAACTGGACGAACCTCCAAAAATCGGAAAGTCTCTGAGAACAAACTGTGCTGATGGAATAATATGGAAATCACAGCTCTTTAAGTTATGATGGAGTCTGGTTTTTCAGAGCTGTTGTTATGAAATACTAATTTCATAGGAAAATCGCTGAAAGAGAAACCAGCCAATATGGAAGAATTATGACTTTGCTGTAGGTTTTGGAGACAGATCGGGCCCAAGTGCAAACCTAAAAGTGGAACTCAAAAGATAGTCTTTATTAAAAGAGGGAAAGCAAACTCAAAACATCCTCTGCAAAGTAGGGAGTGAAATTTAAGTCCAAATGGAAGCCGAATCCTGGAGGGAAAAAGACCAGGAGAAACATAAGTGGCACAGATGATTAGTCTGGGAAAACTGGACATAGCAGGCAGGACTGAACAGGACAAATAAACTTACAAAACACAAACCTCAGGGAGAAACCTACACACACACCCACAGCTGACAGTGATCAAGGTTTATCGGGTGGAGAGGGAGCAAATAGGGGCAGAGTCAAAGGACATAAGAGAGAAGCAGGCAGAGAGAAAAACATAAGGGAAACAAGAAAAACAGAAGACGAGGACAGAGAAATCAAACAAAACCAGATCTACGACAGATCTCTCCCACTTGTTCCCCAGGACTCTTGCTGCTGCATTTCAAACCAGTCAGAGACTTTCTCAGACTTATTTCGACAAACTGATATTAGGGAAAGAGCAATAGTATAGAAGTAACAGCTTTGAAGCATGAATCAATTTTTCAGCATGTTCCCCACTTTAATGGAAATACAAGTAAAATAAAGAAGTCCTGCTGGTGAACAGTAACTCCTAGGGTCTTCATAGCATTGCCGTCCAGACGTACTGTGTGTTTAGATAGTTAGTCTCTAAGGTGTTTGTTGATAAATGAAATACCTTCTGTTTTGTCTGCTCATCCACGCTTTTATGTCTTTGTGACGAGCTTCAAGTTTGACAAGTTCATCAGTATCTGGTTTCATAGATAAACAGATCAGTTTATTATGAACTTAATGTAGTGCTTCCTGTTAACATACAACATGAATACTTGAAAATCCTGAAGCGTTTCAGTTCTAACACTGAAATCTGACTCACTTCAATATGAGCTGAAAAGTCATCAACGCAAATACAGTGGAATACATCTGACGAAAATGATTGAAACCAGCTTAAAGTTAAAACAAACAAACAAACAAACAAACAACAGCATAAATCGCTAATCTGATGGAATTTGACTGCGCCCACCCACCCACCCAAAACAATATGGTACATCATGATCTGTCACAGTGTCAGAGTTTGATTCACAACAAAACAAAAGTTGTGGCTGACAATAACAGCAGCATATCTGCTCAATTCTCTTTGCACCATGATTTCAGATTAAATTAAAACAGACACAATTACAAACAATGCAAATGTTTTCAGATGGATTACCTTCTATTGTGTGTTGCACATTAATCAATCAGCATAAACCCCTCCCAGTTATTTTCTCGACATGGCCTGGAACATCCAACTGATATTATGATATTCAATAGTGTGTGTTTATTTTTAGTGTCTGTCAAAAGTGATGTCTGTTTTTAGATGCAGTAAATGTTAGTAGATCAGGCAGACTTGTGTATCTGTCAGATGTAGCTCTGTTAGTAGATAGAGTTGTCTGTCAAATCCATTGCTGGGGAAGTAAAATGTACCTTAAACATAAGGGAAATGCACACTTCAACTGTTTCTGTCAAAGCTCACTTCAGTATGCTCAGTTTGAAGCCGAGGTCAATTTGTTTAGATTAGACAAAAGTAGAGGCTGAGAGGGGAAAGTAGCTCTAGCTGAAAATAACAGCACCTCGATCCTTTATTTTATCTTGTAAAAACATGTGTAAAAGCAACAGTTTCTGTTTTAACATGAAGTTTGTTATCATTGCTGGATTGCCAAAGCTGTCTTATAAAAACCACATGAATCAGACTCATCAATCAAAGTTTACCAGCCTATAAAACTATAAAGTAAGGTTTAAACCGTTTTGTGGTGTGGAATTTGTGTCAGACTTCAAACAACAATCTTAATAACACTGAAATATTTAATTGTTGCTTTTACAACTTAAAACGTTAAACGTTAACCTTTATTCTTTGACTTCTGAACTACATCTGACCTGATATCATTCCTGTCTTCTGTTAATGTTTCAAAGGATGGACATGTTGTATCTCATGGGTGTTGCACGGTGTTTATATCTCGAATGCACTGTTGTTTCCATTGAACTAGTGAGATACACGTGTTTCTGCCAGCTGGTTCGTGTTGATCTGTGGTAAAAAGGTGCTTGAAGATGTGCCAGTATAACAGTCCAGGGGTTAAAATGCTTGCCTGCAGCTTACACTAATCAACCTCTGCCAGTTTTAGTTGCTACTTCAAAGGCACAAATCTCACTGGCGTTTACATTAAAGAGTTCTGGTGCTGTTACAGAGCTGCAGCAAGAAAGAAAGAAAAGACGGTACTGTGGAGTTTACAAAGAAAAAAAGGTGGAGTGTGATGCCAGCAGGGTTTGTAATCCTGTCATGTTGATCTTCAATTATATGTCTTAGTCAATCCCACCCAATAATTTTGTGCCCACGTGTTCTGTATTTACGAAAAAGAGCTGTAAAAAGAAAAGCACCAGATCCAGATAGAAGCAACACGTGTGTGTGTGTGTGTGTGTGTGTGTGTGTGTGTGTGTGTGTGTGTGTGTGTGTGTGTGTGTGTGTGTGTGTGTGTGCGTGCGTGCGTGCGTGCGTGCGTGCGTGCGTGAGTGCGTGTGTGTCCGTGCCAGCGTGCGTGCGTGCGTGTGTGTGTTGGGCTGCTGCCGGACCATACCAGTGGGGTCAACCTGGGCCAGTTGCTGATGGAGTGAGCCACACACATGTTCCACTGTGACCTTAAGAGAGACGAGAAGAAAGGCGAGAGCCGAGCAGGAGAGAGGAGACGGAAAAGGAGTGGCTCTAAAACTTGATTTGATCTGAAGACATCAAAATACACAAAGAACACTGGTGAGTGAAATATTTGAGGACAAAAAAAAATATAGAACTCACATTGTGTGTCCTCTCTAATTAGCATTCCAAGGAAAGCATTGTTTATGTAATCTTGGAAAGGTTTTGCCTTCTTTCAATGTGAAATAATGGTTGTAGTAACCAGGACATTGTCGTCACTGAAAATAACTCAAAAAGATCACAACATTGTGTGTGAGACGCCAGTGAACTGTCATTCTCTAAGAGTATAATCAAGTCCATGTTTCTTGCTTTGTTTTCCATGCGGTGGTCTGTTGATAAATCTAATTTAACTAATTGATATCTCCATATCTAGCTTTTAAATTGTTTATTTATTTCAGATGATTCACTGATCGCTGCTGAATTTCAGTTTTGTCAGTTCAACAGTTTTGACCCCTGTTACCCTGGTGAATGACATTTTTCCTGCTTTAGCGGGCTTAAAGCTTTTAACACGGCTAGAAATGCCACATTTTCAGATTTTGGCCGATAGAAGATGGGCGACAGTTCATCATCGCTGACTGTGGTCTAAATTCTGGTATCTTAAGCCATACATTCTGAGAGGACGACTGTGGTGTGTAACTACACAGATAGCTTGAAATATTATTCTGAGTGTTTGAATTTTACGACTGCCATACCTCTTCACCACACAGTGTGGCTGCTGCTATGACAAATAACATGAAATCAAAGCAGCACTTAAAACGGCACATAAACAATAGTTAGCAGATTCCTAAGAACAAAAAAATGTTCAGCCACATTCTCTGTCTACTAACACACCAAACTTTTCCATTGCACCAAAATATTCCAATATAATGACTCCAGCTACATTTATTTATTCAGTTGATAGCTTGAATTGTCATTCTCCTACATTCTCAACACCATGGTGATGCCAACCATGCAATTTGCACGCACTCCACCGTGTTATGTTTAAGGTCACTTCCACATACGGACGAGGTGAGACAGAGAATCAAACCCCCACCCTTGGGGTTGGAAAAAAAAACTTGCTCCACCAACTGAGGTGCAGCTTCAGATCCTGAGGTTTGTCACTGCAGTGAGTGAAATGGAGCCCTTTAACTTTGAAACGACTTAGGTGGTCATGTTCGCAGAGTTCAAAACTTTTGAAGATGCACTTTTGTAGAGTGGTGATCAAGTGACTTAGTTATCTTATCTAATTTTATACCTTTTAGTCCAGGTAATCCCAGTTTCTCATCTTGTCATCTTGCCCCCTGGAAGACATGTTTATGCATGGTGACAGATTATTTGTTTCTTATGTTATCAGTGTGATGGACTGCTGATCTGAACAAGCTGTTCCCTGCCTCATGAGCAATGTCAGCAATGATTTGTTGCAGTGCTTGTCAACTTTATTTTGAAAAAAAAAAAAAAAGAAAAGAAAAGTAAAAAAATTATATATATATATATATATATATATATATATATATATATATATATATATATATATATAGTTTTTTTTTTTGAAGATGCAGTAAGATATAGTAAATAAATCTTCTTTTTTTGATCTTGTCAATTATTCTGACCTTTTCTAACGTTCCCTGTGGCAGACTCTGCCATCACCACAAACCCAATCAGCCATGATCACACTGCTAATATTGTGGAGGTGTCCCTTTGGATTCCTAAACACCCCTGATCCCATGGAAGCATGGACTCTATTCGACCTTTGGATGGGTGCTGTAATATCTGGCACCAGGATGTTAGCAGCAGATCCTTAAAGACCTGGAAGTTATGAAGTTGGGCCTCCATGTCACCACATGTATTAATGAGACTTGCAACTCCCCATTCTTTTGTAGCTTTACTGTAGCATGCATATAAATATATCAGATATTTGAAAATAACCACTATTGTCGTCTTCATCTCCGTCCTCTTGTACAACTGTCACTCATCGTTTCACTTGGGAGTTTTGCGCATGTCAGTGTCCCAGGTCACTCCAGTGGACGTGTTGTGGAAATGCTGGATTTTTCTTTGTAAACGTGACGAGAAATGACTGTGTTGTACTTTGACTTATACAAATAAAGCTGAATTGAATCAATTGGATGTGGCTGACAAGGACAGCAAACAGAAAACCTGAAAGTCTACTTGCTGGTAGTAGTAAGGATTACTTTTGTACTTTTACCAGTGGAATATATGATATATTCAACAATTCACATCATCACATTTTCATTGAAACTGTGACAATTCAGTGATCGCGATATTTGTTGCCCATTGTGGTGGCAGCCCAAGCACAAAATTTAAAATGGGAATATACAGGACACGTTCATTTCTAGAGGTCTAATCTTTGATTTATATTCGATGAAAAACAGCTGTCAACCTTCATGCTCTGGTTTGCTGTACTCATGAGAGATTGAGACACACTGCTATGGGTTTCTACTCCTTGTTACTGATGTTGCAGTTCTGTTGTGCCTGGCAACAATTATCACAAAATAATCCTTAAATAGGGAGTAAATGTGTTTCATTTGTGAACTGTCATTGCTAATTTGCAGACCTCCAGATGTCCAGGTTGGTCATAGGTTCTTGCAGTGCTTTCTTCAGTGTAAAATGTTTGAAAACAAATGATTCAAACAAATCATCCCAGTTAAACTCAAATAAAGCATTATGTTTGCCAATTTTTTTTTCTTCTCACATACAAACTCTGAAGAAAAAATGTTGCCTATTATTTTCACCAACACTTGTCATGATGAAGCAGTGTTATTAATTTCATCTGTGAGTTATGGAAGCATAGAGAAAGATGAGCTCCAGCTTCATCCACTTTAGGTTTTCTGGGGTCACAGATGAACTGAGCTGACTGTGAGTGAAGACAGGACACACATTGGACAGGTCGCTAACCCATCACAGGACGACCACAGAGACATAGAGAATTCACACATTCACACAAGACATTTAATTAATAGATTCTTTTGGTAATGCAAACGTTAGAAGAGTTGTGGTCCTAAAACGTTCTCTTCTTGTTGATGTCGGGACCTTTAGACGTGACTATATTGGGTTGATTGATTGTCTTAAACCATCCTGGCTGTATCAAACTAAGCAAGACCACCAAAAAACTTTTAATAATTGAATTATGCATTGCTGAAAAATTAAAATAAATAATGAATATGAGTGATACTGGTGCTTTTATTCTTCTTCTGTTGCATTGCTAACATTGTATTCAAGATGCTCCGTTCACCTTCGACTACGCATGCACGGACACATGTGGGAATGCACGCACGCACGCACGCACGCACGCACGCACGCACACACACACGCACACACACACACACACACACACAGAGTAATTGAACTCAGCTCTTTTGACTATCTGCACAGAGTGTATAGACTGTAAGTATATGCAGTCTATTTTTACATCAAGAGGACTGCGGTGTTCCAGCTACTAAAGCCAGTTAAGGCCTCACACTGAGATAGACACCATCTCCCTGCAAGCACACACACAGACACACACACCACCCACTGCTTGGTGTTTGTTTAATATGGCATTTCAGTATGAGAACAGTATATCCCGCTCCCATCTTTATAAGGGCACAGTTAATGCAATACCGAGACAACCCCCACATTTGCAATTACTCTCGCTCTGCACTACACACAGACACACTTGTTAGTCCCGTGCCAGCGGGTGCTGCCTCATAACGGAGTCCAAAGTCTGCCCTAACAGAGAAGGAGCATCTGCTTCATCTCTCTTTTCACCCAACTGCTCAACTCCTCCAAACTCACCGCCGCCCTCCTCCTTCTCTACTCCAGAAAAGCGTGCACATTTACACACACACACACACACACACACACACACACACACACACACACGCAGTCTTGTATTTCTATCCTTGTGGGGACCGTCCATTGACTCCCATTCATGTCTAGCCCCTAACCCTGACCCTTACCCTAACCCTAACCCACACCACAACAAAGCCTAACCCTAAAGAAAAGTTTTTGCACTTTTACTTTTTTCAGTAACAACAACATGGTCAAGAAAACACTGTTTCTCCTACTTAGGACCGGAAAAAGGTCCCCACAAGGCACGTCGTTCCACGTTTTCCTATCCTTGCGGGGACATTTGGCCCCGACAAGGATAGAAATACAAGAACACACACACACACACACACACACACACACACAGGTTCGTATTTCTATCCTGGTGGAGACCTTCCATTGACTCCCATTCATATCTAACTCCTAACCCTAACCCTAACCCACACCAAAACAAAGCCTAACCCTAAAGAAATGTTTTTGCACTTTTACTTTTTTCAGTAACAACAACATGGTCAAGAAAACACTGTTTCTCCTACTTAGGACCGGAAAAAGGTTCCCACAAGGCACGTCGTTCCAGGTTTTCCTCTCCTTGCGGGGACATTTGGTCCCCACAAGGATAGAAATACGAGTACAAACACACACACACACACACACACACACACACACACACACACACACACACACACGCTCATACATCCAGCCGTTAAACTGGCACCAAACGTTTCTGGTGTTGGCATCAGCACTGGAATCTGCTCTGTCTAACTGATGGTGAGAAGTGAACAGAGAAGCGCTGAAAGAACTGATTTAGATTTTTGTGTTGTTTGTGTAAGTAGGGCAGCTCCTTGAAAGACAAACTCTCGTTTACGGTCCGGCTAGAGCTGTTGCTGTGGCAGTACCAGTAAAAAACTAAGCTAGGAAAGAAACACACTTGGCTGTAACTTACTGGTGCAGCCAGTTTTGGTTGGCTCCTTCATCTCCTCAGACACCACCACATGTTGCTTTTTATAAATAATCCTGATTCAAAGCTGAAATAGACTCAAACGAATTGTGTCAAACATCGATACACGCAGATGATAGTCTGAACTGACTTTAACATATGATGGTTGGCGGCAGATGTGAACTACATTTGGTCGACTCTGTAATTTAAAATTAGGGAGAGAGAAGTTGAGCCTTCTACAACCAATGGTGTCGTCATTGTTGTTAACGGAGGCGACAGGCCGCATCCCTCCTCCTAGGGGGACCTGAGGCATCAAAGTCATCGTCCAGAGGTGCCTTGCCTCCAGACGTCCCCTCTTGGGCCGTTAGGATTCAGCCGTCGGAGGGATTCAAACTTCGGGCTCCAACGCTTTGCTGGGCTTTTCCTCTCTTTTCTTTTTGGTCCATCTGTGTCTCTGCGTTTCTGCTGTCCTGAGCTTCAGTGTCCCTGTCTGTCTGTGCTTCGGTGTTTCTTGTGATAATACTCCCTTTAACTTGTGGACTTTGTGCATTTTGGATTTTTGGTTTCACCTTTTTTATGGTAATTACAGGTTTGTTTATCAGCAACTGTAACCTTGCCGGCAAGCTGAATTCTCGCGGTATTTGTTCACACACACCACGAGAATCCATCTTGCACCGCTCGCGCTCATGCGTTCGGGCTCGAATTTTTGTTCTGCGGTCCAATCATGCGTCATTTTGGGCGGGACATGAAGTTTTGACGAAAGCAGGAAGCAACGGACTGCTAATAATATTAGCATGACTAGCCGCGCATTTGTCATTGGTCAAGCGGGGTTTTTAAAAAATTAGCACAGTGTTTGTCAGTACGCCCTTAACGCGCAGATTTTCGCTACATAAACAGCAAAAATCACTCGACATCTTGTCACAAATCTCACTTTCTATCCACTGTGGGCGTGATTGTTCATATTCACTTTCCAGGTGCATGCTGTCAATGTCATTTTTTTCTTTGCAGTGATTGGCTGAAACCAAACATGGTTAGGCGGGCACACTGTTTCCTTTCGGCCAATGAACGCAAAGAGTTCTACAGCAAGTCCCTCCTTCCCCGAACGGACTTGCGGAGTGAAATCCCAGACTGACATGTGAAGCAATTCGTTGCTGCACATGTCAGTATGGCTTTTGCTAGGTTACAACAATGCTATTGTCTGATATTCTTAGTCCACCTAAAGCAACCCACTTTTGAGAATGTTGAGAGTGTAAAGTGGAACTGGTTTAACACTTGCATGAAAAGGCCTCATTGTACATCTGCAGCATCCAAAAGAGTGAAACGGAACGGGCATCTGAGAAGCTTAGTGATTACCTCGTCGCACTGATTTTCTCTGGCGAATCATAAACAATCCAGGCTTACAGTTAGCTACTCTAATGCTAAGCCATGCTATGCTACGCTAACGTCCCACAAGTACTGGCAAGACGATTACTGTTCTCCGAGGGCGCGCGGCGGGAACAAATGCTCTCACAAAGGAACACGTCACAAGTCCGAGCAGAGCTAAGCCGCGTGGCATTTCTAGGGTATTTCAAGTCAAATTTAACACAAACTGCTGCTGGCAAGATGTTTGTTGAATCTATTTTGTGCTCACACAGAAGAGTCGATCATTGTTTATGTCACACTTTTTAATCCCTCTCCTTCGGGGGGGCTTTCTTGTGGCTAAAGCTCTCAAGCCAAAATTATTGTCGTTAAAATCCCCCATTTATACAGCACGTGTTGGTAAAACTGCTGCAGGCTTCTCGCTCGCTCCGATGCTTAAGCCACATCAATCTAGAGATATTTATTTTTACAAGGACCTTGTTTTCTCTGTAATTTAGCACAGCATAATTCCCCGGGCAGCGGTCCTTTTAATTTAAAAACAATGTGAACTATAAAAATCTCATTTCATACTGTTCAATACAACAATAGTTTCAACTTGAACAGAACCAAACTTTGAAGACAAGCCTGAAATCTCTGAGCCCAGAGCCAAACAGTATAAAACAGGGAGGAAACCTCCGGAACACAAACGACTGCTACAGGTGCTTCAGCGCAGTAAATTTCAAGATTGATGACATTATGAGACTTTTGGTGGATTACTGGATCTGCAGTTCAGATTCTTGTAATAATCCAAATGACCATGTTCAGCTCTGCTCCTGTAATCCTCTCAGCACCAGGTTTTGGGTTCAGTTAAAATACTGCAGATTTTGGTTGAGCGGGGATCATGTTCGTGGTGCTCCGATTTAACCGTAAAACCTCTATTTGTTTATAATAATCCATCCCTCCATGTGATGTGCCGAAGGGTCCTAAACCGTAGGGTTTTGTGTCTTTGGGGCTAAATGGGGTAATTTGTTTTGTTTCAATAAAGCAGGTGTTTTTCTTGGGTCAGATTGTCAAGCAGCAAATTGTTTTTTAATCACATCACACATGGAAAGTCCAAATGATGGCGGACAGAGTGCAGCGCTGCATCACTGCTGACCCAGTGGGGAGCGTGAGCCTCTGCTCAGACACTCGCCCAACTCTGTATGTATTAACACAGCTATGTTTTCATTGCAAAGCAAAACATGTCACTTCATTTGCCCCAGTTTAGCCCCTAATCACAGTGACAGACTGGAGGGGGAGGGAGAGAAAGCCTCTGTGACAGCAAGCAGCTTCAAATTAACCTCAAGACGAAGTGGTGAACACTTTCCACTCTCGTGCCTCTTTGGTTCAGCGTCACAAATCAACTGGTGTGTTTCCAAAACACGCCCAGATAGGAGCAGATGTTATTTATCGGGTATTATGAGAAGCTCAAAGTAAATTTCCACCCAACTGTACTTACACAGTGGAGAAAAAGGCTGCCAAAGTAAAGCCAGTGAATAATATAAAAAAAAGGGGGAACATGTTGTACCTATTCAGCTGAACAATGCTCTACAAACTTGCTCTCACACAGCAGCACAAACAGTAAAAGCAGTCTTCAGGAAAGAGGCGAGCAGCAGAAGGGGGCCTGTGCGGCCATTCAAACAGGCAGCATGTGGCTGCTGGCCTAGAACAGCCAGAAGTACATTTCCATAACAGGAAAGGTCAGTGTTGTGGCTCCAGGGGCTTTAGAGACACTAACACAATCCATTCTGGGAGTTTGCTGCTCTGCTGCTCTACCTGTTGACTGGACTGCCTTCACTGCTAAGGTCTATAGTCTTACATAAGGTAATGTATATCAGCAGTCTGAGCTGGACTTGTGTTTTGCTCTATCATGTATATATATATATATATAGAGAGAGCACTGATTATTCTTTGGGGAGAACGCCTTCTAAGAACTGCGCTCCAGTGGCTGTGTATTTTAAATAAAGCAAGATTATATATCTCAAGCTTATGTGAAATATCATTAATCTTCAGGGCTTAAAAGTGTCTCATTCGTTCCTAATAGAGGCGCTTCAGCTAAAGTTTTAAATGTTTTCACTCAACAACTAGTTTTTCTGCTGTGCAGTGTTTTATGGCTGTCCATCCATCCGTCTTCAGTCCAGCATATGGCTGAGGGGAACTGCAGCAGGTCATAGAGACACACAGTCCTGCACTCACACTCACTCCTGTGGGCAGTTTGCAGTCACCAGTTAAACTCACATGCATGCTTTTGGACTCTGCGAGGAAACAGGGAAACCTACAGAAAACCTTTACACAGAGAGAACATGCAAACTCTAAAAATATTCTAAAATATTCTACTCTATTTATTCTGTGAATCTATGTCATTCTATGTCTGTCTATTTATTCGGTGAATACCTCTGTCCTGCACATTTTAAAACACTAACAATTCAAAAACCTTTTTCATATAAACCTTTTATTACTTACCTTATATTACTTTATAGAAACACTGTAAGAAACAGTCACATCAATGTCTTGTTCCTTAAGCTGTCAGTCTGAGCTTCTCCTAAGTCCTCAGCCTCCTAAAATAATGCATAGTCACATCTTTATTCTAGAAAGTCAAAACAGAGGATTTATTTGGTGGGGAGCCAGTGCAATAAAAACACACACGCGTTGTGTGCGTAGCTGTGCGCTCTGACGCGCGGCGATTGAAGTTGTGTTCCATACAAAACAACAGCGGAGGAAGTTGAAACAGCTTCTGGTCTTTCTCTCAGTCCAGCCCCTGGGGCCTCACAGGGCCCGTAGGAATAAAATGGTCCTCTGCACAGCCTCGTATACCTCAACACCTGCAGCACACAAAGGCCCTCTGTGAGCAAAACAGTCACTCAAAAGTCAGAAATGTTCAAGTACAACACGAAAACAAGGAATGCTGGGTAGCACTGTGTCTTTGGCAATAAGGGGAAATACAGATGTTATTATGAGTCGAGTCATGATAGATTAAAGTCGAAAGATGAGACATATTGAACAAATGTCTGACCGTCAAGCTGAGTTCTTTCAGATGTTTTCATTATAATTTATAATATACTTCAGTCCCTCGATCCTATCATCCCTGGTTTCCCATTAACAGTTCTCTTACTCATAATATTACTCCTAAAATTAATTCAAAATTACAACAAGCAAAGAAATATAAACTTAAAGAAAGGATTTGTTAAGTCAGACCAAATTCACAGAGTGAGTTTTTAACGTACTGAAAGTTGAAATCATGACAAAAAGAAGAAGAGGGACTCAGCCTATGACCATGACAGCTAAATAAAGTCAGGCTGTCTGAATATAGTTTCAATCCTAAAATGGAGGAGAACAGCAAAAAGGAAATATTTTGAAATGATTTTTTTTAAAAAAAGAGAAAACGCAGTTCAGTGTCTTCATGGTCCCTTAAAATCCTCTCTTCACCCTCTTTTCCCTATTTCCCCATGTTGCTCCCATGCTCTTAAAAGTGAAATTGAAATAATATTGACATTGGAGGGGCTGAAAAGACGCTGCATAGCTAATAGATATAATTGTCTAACATAATTATCTCCAGTAATAACAACAGATAATACCACTCTGTCTGAGTGCGTGTTTGTTGTTGTGTCTGAACGGATCCTCCCTGGAAAGATGGGCAGTGCCCCCTCTTCCCTCGCCAAACCCAGCCGGGCCTCACCTTCTGCAGGCATGGGAGAGTCAGATTGCAACCTGTCAGGACCAGGTACAAGGCTGAGGTTTGAGGTGGCTCACTGCGTGGGCGAGTTCCTCGTATGGCTTGAGCTTCTGTCAACTCTGACTCTTTGGAAACTGTGGAGCATTCACCTTGTGAGAGAGAAGAACAAAATAACCCTGAAAACACAACAGCAGTGGTTGAAAGTATGTCTAATCTATTGCGCAGCAAGATTTTAATAACATTTAGTAGAACCTCATTCATTTAAGAAATCATTATGACAGCGTTGAAGTCCAAAGAGTGATTTCTCTGTCTGGTCCAACAGACCCAAGTCCATTTATCTAATTAAAAAACAAACTGGCCAGTCTCTGCGGCGCTTATGTTTACCGCTGTGTGATGGAGGGCATAAAACACAAGCAGCAGGAGAAAATGCAAATAGAAGGCAGGGTGACACAGCCAGAGGAAAAAAGGACAATGGAAGGAGAAATAGTCTGAGGAGTCAGGGAGCAAGGTTTAATCAAACAAAGAAAAAAAAACCCAAACAAAACACATATGTCTTTTATATACTTAATCGCTGGCATTTAGTGTTATGGAGTTTGACATTTGAGGTTCAATGCTTTATAGCTAAGGCTTAGATGAAAAGGTCTCAACCGCTGAGAATGTATGCTGACTGGAAAGATGATGAAAATGAAAAAAGGGAAAAAACACACAGGGCTCAGTCACATAGTCCATCTCTAAAGGTTGATATTTAACACGGGATCCATCCAATCCCTGTCATCAGGATTACCTGTTGTGTTTTTTTCTTAATTTTTTTATTGGAGTTTAAACTTAAGTAGCAGCTTGGCACACATAACCCCTTCATCAGCACAATATAACCAGACAAATCCCAAAAATCACATAATCTGCATCATGTATCTGTTATGCAGTTTAAGAGCGTTGCATAATGAAATGCAAATGGTAGGTTGGAACTTGAACATTTTCTTTTTTTGGTCGTTTTGGACATTTTTAAATCTGTGAAGTTGTGATTCTGAATCTGTGTGTTCAGTTGTGTTTTAATGGCTCAGTGGTTCAATATGTGAGAACAACACAGACATCTGAGTAAGTCATTTTAAATTCTAACTTGAATCTGACTCACGAGACTTCTAATAAATTAAGTCTGAAAAAATGTGCGTCTTGATGAAAATGAAATGGATAAATGGTTTTATCTTCCACATGCTTACTGATATAATGTTTTCTTTTTGAACTAAATGGAAACAAGTTTGCTGAGACAAAGCTGCTGTTACTCTCAGTATTCATTCTTGGATATTGTTCAGGCTCTTCGGGGCCAATATCCCACAATGCCTGTTTACATGGGTCCTGAAATCCTCATTATAATTGGATCTTGAGGTCAAACGGATTGTAAATGTCTCATATAAATTTGCAAATGCATCCGATTCACTCAGATCTGATTAAATTTTGGATGGGATTGTAAGAGGTCGTCTACCCCGGTCGATAATCCGTTCGATGCCGCATATAAACCGCTAAAGACAGCAGATCACGTTATACGAGCGGGTTATTCATTCTGCACATTCATTCCCTATGGCACATGCAGAAAACAGGAAGGAGGAATCAGGAAAGTCAAAACTAAAACAAGCAGAGAAACTGGACGATGGTTCAGAATTTTTTTTATCTAGAAAATCCTAAAAAATGCTTTCAACTGGATTGAAAAAAATAAAAACACGCATGTAAACAGGACCACTGATGGAGACGTCACGGCGACTGCCGCGAATAGACACGGCAATCTGGGAGAACAGAAAATCGCTTGCGCTCTCACCAGTGCGTCGAGCAGCAGTATTCTGCGCTGTGGAGACGTCACCACAAAGTTGCTGTAGCATCTCCTCAGTCTCCTCGTTCTCCAGCAGGTCTCAGAGACGTCACAGAGATATCCCTGAGACGTCTTCCCAGTCTCCCCAGTAGCAAAACAAATTAGTCTCCACAAACGATGGAGACGTCCAGAAGGCCTCACTGTGAGATCTCTGAGACCTCCTGGAGACTGGAAAAACTGAAAACTGAATATGTTTGAATTTCCTGCGACTCCCCAGAGACCAGGTAAGTCTTCGAAAGACGTTGCAAAGACGTCTCCGCAACCAGCTGAGACTCCAGCTGCCACCATTTTGCCACCAGAGTCACCAGGCCTGTGAGATAGGCCTTTTAGGATTCTGAAATGATTGTTATCGCACAAGCACAAAGTCACAGTTATCTTTGGTTGGTTTTCTTCTACAGTGAAAGCTTGATACCTTGACAGAAGCTATATCATCAAACCAGTGCCCTCTGAACTGAAACAGGGTAAAGCAGTAAATGATGGACACAGGACAGATGGACTATTTTTTCCTCCCATCACCTAAATGCATGTTTGTCAGATGGTGACTCTGAATTGGCTGTAGCTGTATGTTACAGCCTTTTCCTCTGTTTCTTGAGTGATAGACTGGTGTCCAGGGTGCAACCCCCCCCCCCCCTTCAGTGAGATGGGATAGACATCAGTGCCATATGAAGGGGGATAAAAAGATGGATGAATCTGCGTTGTGTTAAAGAGCTGAAACAACAGAGCTAATATTTACAGACTGCAGAGGACCTATAAAGATAAGAGAGTAGAAAGTGACAACAGACACTTTAATGAGACAGAGAAGAGATGAGAGAGACAAAGGAGTGGGCAGTGAAAGTGAAGGATGATCGACGTGAAACCACGCTGTGGGGTGATCTGGACGCAGAGGAAGCAGAGTGTGGTGATGTGATGATGCGGCAATAAGAACAGCAGCAGAGAAATGCTGCAGGCAGAGATGATCTGAGCGTGACTTAGTTCCAGTAAGAGGCGCACAGCACTGCCTGATGACTCACCTGCCGTAACACTGCATCACCCACTCTGTGAAATCATCGGGTTAATCTTGCCACGTGCGCACACACACACACACACACACACACACACACACACACACACACACACACATACACACAGCAAAAACATTAAGTTTTAACAGGCTTATCCAGCATGAGCAGCATCAACCCTAAAAGATAATGTCAACCCCAGTAAACACCTGCAACATAAATTATTAAACATCTTTTACTGATGATGACATCAACCTCACCTTAATCCACTTTATTATGTTGACATCCATTATGGACCAGATGGATCAGAGGGAAGAATCTTTATTTGTGAGAGCCTCTGCTGCACTCATGCCAGTCTTAATGCTCCATGGTATATTCCTCCGTTTTTATTCAGGACTCTGTGTGACTGACGTAAAACTCATGTCATGATCTTCCTATCCAACGCGTGTATTTCTTTGAGTTTTAGAAACAATGCAGATGGAAAATACAGAAAAAAAAAGCCACTTAAAGAATAGCTTATCGTCAAACTGATTCCTTGAAACACAGCACGGCTTAAAATAAGCGAACAAGAAGATCATATACACAAGATGAAAACTGGAGAAACTTATTTTTCATTTGTTGGGGGCTTTTAGGGTGATGATGAATGTTGTTCACGATTTCACAAGTGTGAATCCCACAGCTGGCAGGTTACCACTGTAGGTCCCTGAGCAGAAACCTTGATCCCGGCTGCTCTTTAGGCACCCTACTGTGACAAACCACTGATTCGAGTGTGTTTAGTTCAGGTTAAGTATGGATAGGATAAGTGAACTGCAGTGATGAGAGTAATTAGGTTTCCTCCTCCTAAAAGTAAGTGCTTGCTTTCCATTGGTGACTGTGATTTCTCGTCCCTCCACCTTTTATAATGCTCTATCTAACTCAGGGTCGCTGGGCGTTGGAGTCATTAAGAGTTGACTATAGGGAGGACAGGTCACGTCCCGGACAGGTCAGCAGTCCATCACACGATACACACACATTATATCAACTGGCAATTTAGAGAGGCCAGTTAAACTCAGAGATGAGTGCCTTTGGGCCATGGAAGGAAATGGGCGTGGTCTAAAGAAAACTGAACTATAAAAAAAGAAAACTGAAGATAAGTGTGGCTTTAAACAACTTTGAAGAACTCCACCATGATGTTCGTCACAAGATTCTCAGTTGACTACAGAGAAAAACAAAGGATCAGAAGTCTGGTTGGATTAATTTTTTTTTTTTTTTAAACCACAAACTACATTTAAAGCAATGAGATGAATTATTTATTTGTCTAATCTGGGCTTCTGCTGATCTGTGATAGATAGAGCGCAGTGCAGAGCATGCTGAGTACTCATGCCAGGGCCCAAACGACACTTTAGTGCTGTGGGACAGGCGTTGGGTTACATGGGGGAGGGAGGCTCGCTTCAATTATGTTAGAGAGCAATAAGGAGGGAGAGAGATGAAGGATGGTGGAGATGGACCCAGAGGAAAGGAAAACAAGTGTGCGTACGTGCACGTGTGCGTGCGTGTACCTCCAGCCCTGACTATTTGAGTTCGACTGCTTGAGTTTAGAAACTGTTGCTTCTTCTGGAGGGCAACAGTAGAGAGAACTGATGAGGTCTTCTGTGATGAATATGGCCACTTCAGTGATTAAAAATGGTATACTTTGAATAATTAATCATATGCACGTGAGAAAATGCATATATATCACAAAGAAAACCAAGATTTTTGACAGGTAAAGGAAGTCTTTCTCTCTCTCTCTCTCTCTCTCGCGCTCTCGTTTTGACTGGCACGAAGACACAAGAGTGGGCACTCTGAATGAGACAGTGGTTGCAGGTCTGTTAGTAAACTTCAAAGAATATCTACCTCACTTCTCTCAACTTAAAACCAGAGGCCTTTTTCTTATCACTGACACTCTTCCACAGGCACAGTCGGAGATGAGAGCTTAAAAAAAACTTCTCTCCAAAAACATACCAATCCTCTCTCATCAAGTTTCTGGAGCAATTCGCCTGAAAACACCGGCCCACAGCTACAGAGTGCAACCCAGCCGGAACTAAAGCAAACACCAGATTCCCATCAGGGACATATAAACCAATGCACGGGTATTCTCCGGGGATTGCAGGCCGACGACCACGCATGGAAAGTATTTAACATCTTTTCATACTGAGAACATTTTTCATTCACTGCTACAAAGCCAGCAGGCGCTGCCCTCGGTGACGGGCCATAAAGTCCATCAATGAACTGTGCAGCTATGGTCGCAATGTGTTTATTTAGTCACACTCCCAGAATGCACTGGGCCCAGAATGCTGCTCGACCAGCCGCGGCATGAACTGCATGTTGTCTAGTTACGAGCAAGACTTCGGGCTAAACTCATAACTTCCCGTGAAGCAAAAGCAAACGTTCACACTCCTGCCACTGATGTCTTACTCATCATTTTATTTCCTATGAAGAGCAGAGAGAAACTGCAGCTGTATTTTATTACCTCCAGCTTTATTTTCATTTGTTTCTCACACACTTCAGTGATCACCAGCTATCCATCCATCCATCTGTCTTGGATTTTGCTTTATCAGACTTGGGATTTACAAGTTGCTGGAGCTGACTACGAGCAAAAGACAGGAAACATTTTGGACAGGTCACCAGTACATCACAGGAAAAGCACACGTGCATACACCTACTGGCAATTCAAAGTCATAAATCCCAATAACATATGTTTTTGGACTGTGAGAGGAAACCAGAGTACCCTGAGAAAACCCACACATGCACATGGGACAACATGGAAGAAAGTATATATATATTTGTCCAACTATATTTTTGCTGCAACAAACGTACAACACAGGGGGCAATTAAGGGTTCAGTGTCTTGCAAGAGGACACTTCAACATGCAGACAGGAATCGAACTCACAACGTCCCGATTGTAGGACGACCGCTCTCCCCACTGAACCAAAGCTGCCCCACAACACACTGCACAATAATACTTGTATAACACAATAATACACTATTATCCTTTCGCTGTTAGACCAGATACAATGGTGCCTACTGCTCTTGAAATTGTGGCTTTGTAACAGACCTTTCTAATTGTGGAAAATAAGCATTGCCATAACATGTTTTAATCATAGTAAATCTATGTTTTCAAGGCACACCTTTTGTAGTTTCAGGTTACTGTTAGCTACATGACGCATGTTCTTCAACTTGAAGTTCACACTGGTTCAGTGGTTCTCACACTGGTTATGATACTGGATGTGTTTGTGTTTGTTTTTATGTTCAATTAACTGAAATTCACAATTATTTGAAGACTTTCCATGTCAAACATTAAAACAGGCAAACCGATTTTATTCAAACCCAGCAGACTGAATGGTCTTAAACCACGACGAGTTCAGATTCAAATTAAACTGTAGTTATTAAATAGTCTTTAATTAACTTATGTAACATAGAGCCATTAATGGGTTGTTCAGCCTTCTCCCAATAATCTGTGTGATCGGGTGCACAAGCTCAGTATGTGCTATTCAAGAACGCACATGCATGACCTCGATCAAGCCTGTTGTTATTTGCTCAGATATGAGACACAATCCTGAGTGCATCTCATTAGTAAACCAACTTCCATGTAAGTGCATGCAAAATCAAGTTTCTGTCCATTTTTATATCAATAAACCTTTAGAAGGTCATGTCTTTTCTGTTAACAGCTGTGGAAACCCACAGACGCGTTTTCTTAATGTTCTGGCTGTAATCATATTTAGCAAATTTACTTCAGCTGTAAAATTTTAAATACTGATTTTAAACTTTGTCATCTACTTTTTCCTTTTTCAATCAAGGTTTCTTCTCCCCAAAAAAAAAAAAAAAAGGACCAACCCCCCCCCCCCCCCCCCCCCCAAAAAAAAAAAAAAAAAAATAAAAAAAGACACATAGAAAAAACACTTTTTTATGTATGAGTTTGTGTGTGAGTGAGACAGCATGGGCCCAAAAGTCATGCGGCAGCAGAAGAAAAGAAAGAATTACATCGGTATAGACTGTGATCAGTCACACCGAGTCACACACTCTGCACTTCAGACATTTAAATACACAACTTCATTTCACCCAAATCCACTTTGTGTCCCAGCTGCCAACACTGAACACACAAGCAGACATGTGAAGGTCATCTTTCTCCATGAAGGTGGACTGAATGTTCTTCACTTAGAGAGAATAGGTACACATGTTTCTCTTTACTGTTTTCCCCATATGACACAAGCACACATCTGTCTCCTGGTTTAATGCATTTATGTCACATAATTCACAGCTATGCCGCAACATAGCTGTAAGCTCAGTTCATGATAGGAGCAGGAGACACATACACACACACACACACACACACACACACACACACACACACACACACACACACACACACACACACACACACACACACACACACACACACACACACACACTTCTGGGAATTATTCTCAAGCAGCAGGGTGCGTTTCCCGTCAGTCAGGTGACCTGCTCAGCGCAGGGATCTCCCGGTGGTCACATGACACACGCCCATTCATTCGCTCCTGGTGTCTTTCCTGGCCTCTCGCCTCCCCCTTTTTCCTTTCACTCCTAACAGCACCCCTTCTTGACACTCCTAATGCAACAGTGCACTCCCCTTCTGCCTCGTCTCGTCAACAAATTTCCCCTCAGTTCCTCATTATTAATGGACTAAAATCCCCTCTGTCCTCTACTTCACCCCCTCCCTCCTCCTCCTCCTCCTCCTCCTCCTCCTCTACAGGGACTTAATCCACTATCTGTCCATGCTGGCTCTTTGAATTATTCAGTGGAGCGCTGCTGCTGCTTCTGCTGCTCGCCACAATGAGCAGTCTCTGAGACAGAAAGTGGGTAAATAGCAGAGAGAGCGAGCCTGATGGCAGAGTTTCGGAGGGAGGTGGCGTGAGCGTGATAGAGTGATGGCAGCAGATGTCTGGCTGGGAGCTTCCCAGGAAACCCCACACTCATCTTCCTCATCCTCCTCTGTGTCCATCCTGGCAGCTCTAATCGCATAACCCGGGTTTATAACTAGCTGTCATGGCAGGTCAACTGGAAATAGACGGCATTCTCAACGACAAGCTTGACCTGATACAGAAACCGGCCCAGAGTGTGGGCGTATCATATGTCCTAAGCAGCCATCATGACGAAGCAAATCTGAGCATTATCATCCAGTGAAAATAAAAGGAACCAGGTAAACACTGTTCGTTTATTTATTTATTTTTTTGAAACTATGAGCAGGAAGTTCAGGACTGACTATGTGATATTTTAGCCTGTCTAAATAAAGGATTAACTAAGCTGGACGGCTTTAATATCATGACACGTGCTGACATTTGATTCTGAAGATGCATAAAGTTGTTGGAGTGATTCCCACTGAGGCATCGTTTCATTTCATGTCTCTTGATCTTTTCATGTGGCTTTGTTCTATTTTTGATAGATTCATTTGATGAATTAGCTGCATTTAAGAGTTTTTTCTTATGAGTAAACTGATGCTGTTGTGACGTCTGTGCAGAGCAGCAGTGTCAGATTCAGGGGCTGCACACAGTCCAGTTTGATATCAATATATCAGGACCTCAAACGATAAAATTATAACCAGGGGTGGAATTCATTGATTATTAGTATTCCCATTATAGCAAATAAGTACTAATTTTCAGACAATAATTCAACCCATACTTGAGTACAATGTGTAAACTACTCGGCTCCTCAAAAATGAGCAAGCTGGTTCTGAGTGTGGCCAAAATGTGACTTCATATTTTAACATGGTAATTTGCACTTTTGTCATCAATAAGGCCTTCAAATCACAAGGTAAATGGATTTCACCAATGTAGCACTTTTCCAACACTTTGCCAGTCCCTGAAGTCCCTTACATTGCAAACCACATTCACCCGTTCGCACACACATCCATACATCAGTGGAGGCGGCTGCAGTAGAAGACACTCCGTCCATACACTGAGAGAAATTTGGGGTTCAGTGTCTTGCTCTAGGATACTTTGATATGTGGGCAGATGAGGAATCGAACTTACAACATTCCGAATGAAAGAGCACACTCTTTACCAGCCAAGTCACAGCTGGTGGTGGTCTTCTTTTCTTCTTCTTTTCTTTTCTCTTCTTTTCTTTCCTTCCTCCTTTCATAAAAACAAAACCCTACCTCTAAAGCCTGGTCTCTCTGGACAGTGGTCTCCTCCTCCTTTCTCCCCTTATTTTTATTTATTTTTTTGGATGACCATTGACTTCAGCCTCAAATCTCAAAAAACACATCTCGGTTACAAGTTTTGTGACTGTATTACCTATGAGCTGACCAGCCTGAACATGTAGAGCGCACCGTAGAAATTAACCTTAAAGTCTGTTAATACAGAATTTACGCATTTTCCTTATCCAAACTGAAGATGCTTTCTGTAACAATCATAACATTCATATGTAAAGCACAGTCAAGTATATGAATCTTTATTCTATTTTAAAATATTAAATACAGTACAAAAAAAGTTTTATTACATAAAAGGATTTACACTGGATTTCTATAATCTACTTTGTTGTTGTTGTTTTTGTTTTTACAGATTAATGCAGGACACCACTGCTTTCAGTAGATCACACAAGCACGAGCTAATCTAAATTTATAGTTTTGCCTAATCTTACTCTTGTGGTGATGGGGGAGATAAATGAACCGAGGAATTTAATGATACTCTGGTGTAATTTTCTGCTGAAGAACATTTTCCCCCACGAAACTGTGAGCCTTGCTGTCTCATCTGTCGATGAGGACTCCTAATGACGTCGCTCCTCGAGAAAATCCATTTCTACAGTTTGATGCTTTGTAATGGAGCTCACGTTTACAAATATAGCAGGGGATGTGTGCAGTCACTGAACAGCATATAGTAATATAGATATAAAACTCTTTGTGCTGCTGGCTTCAGGGAAAACCCTTTGCCATTCAAATGTTGGGGGGGGGGGGGACAATAGCAAAAAGCCCCTCCTAGTAGCTATGGCGCTTGACTGCACATTGGTGCTGCTGTGGGAGGTGACAGAGTGTCAGGAATCGTACGTTCAGGAACTCCTGACCTTTTTAAAGTCTACTTTCTGTCAGTCTGACATCTGTACATCACCCTGTGTCATCCTGAAATGTGAGAGGGCTGCGAAGATGGAATGAAATGGAGGAGAGGCGCTGTTTAGAAGAACATGTGGAGTTGATAGAAAATATAAGCATATGCATGCATGTGTATGTACGTACAGCCGGCTGTGTGTGCATGTGTTTTAGGGGTGGGGGTGGGGGTGGGTGGGTGGGGGGGGGGGGGGGGGGGGGGGGGTCATGAGGGACAGAAAGTGAAACGAAGTGAAAGAGAAATTAAAAGTGATCAGTTGGAGTGGAGGATGACGTTCAGTTGGACTTTACCATCTCCAGTTATATATATATGTATGTGTGTGTGTGTGTGTGTGTGTGTGTGTGTGTGTGTGCGTGCCTGTGGTGAGGTCCTACTGAACGATATAAGGGCATGAGGTGATGTTTGGGGGAGATAGTGTGTACGGTAATGCCCCCAGTCTTGGCTATTTCTGTACTGTCTGTAAGTGTGTGAATACTTGTATATGGCTGGGTGACTCTGTGTGTGTGTGTGTGTGTGTGTGTGTGTGTGTGTGTGTGTGTGTGTGTGTGTGTGTGTGTGTGTGTGTGTGTGTGTGTGTGTGTGTGATGTAGACTCTGCAGAGTCAGTCGGTCTGTGGTGGGACTGTGGGGGATTCCTCTTTAGTCCCTCTGTGAATGTCTGGGCGCTCGCTGCACCGAGTGGGCGGGGCTGCTGGGGGGGTGAGGTTCTATTAGTTACCCTTGATGATGTGTGCAATTTTTTATGTTTATAGTCCATGTTTGTTTTTCTTTTGCCTCTCTTTTCTCAAAGCAAGATATTATAATTTAAATTTTTGGTTTAAATTACAAACAAAGCACGGCAGCCGCTGACGATACAGTTTATAAAGACTAATAAAGCAGATATCCAATCAGAAAACTTAACGCATCAGATCTAACTGGAGTTCTAACTATGGATCACAACATTCTTTAACAATGATTTCCTACTTTTTGGAAAACCTTGGGATGTTCAGAATTCAACTAAAAAGGACTGGGAGCATCTGCTCACACTCTATATCATTTTCCTGACTTTTCTTTTGCTTTCTCCTGTTACCTCTTCACACCATGAATGGATGTGCAGACTATGTGAGCACATCTTTTTTTAAAGTTGTCTAATCCACCCATAAATCTTTTCTATAATTTAAAGTTTATGTTCATGCGCCCTTCACAACCAATACAAACACAACCCTGATAACAGTGCAGAGATTTGATATACTGACATTTAAAGCCAATCTGATACCTTTTTACTTAGGGAAACGTGATAGAGCACCAAATGCTGGTCTGAGCATTACTTAGCTTGTCTTGAACCTAATGCTTCCCCATTAAGCACACATCACTTTCTTAAATTAGCCGGTTTTGTGATCCTGTGGTGCGCTTGATGGCTGCAAATGTGACTCAGAGATTAAAAGTCTTCATGTTTCCTTCGCTGTGGGAACACTGCGGACGACTTCGAGCAGGAACATGATTGAGAAACAGAGCAATTGGAAACATTATATGTAATTTTAAGCATTTTTTTTTAAATGTCATATCGGTGTAAATGACTCTTGCATCAGTTCATCATCATAGCTTTAATAATAGGTCATCCAATAAATTTAACAACAGATAAACCTCAGCAAATGAATCTTTTCTCTGTTTTCTGCTGTCACACATGAAGTAGTGTGCAAAGTCTTCTCATTAATAACTTCCACTATTTTACTGCCACATTCTTCGCTGGCTTGTTTTTCTGGTATGAAAATTTATTTTTTTTCCACTTTATCTCTTCTTCATCTCCTCTGCAGACACCACAGTCGCACCCTGCCCTTACGTTGATCTCTGTCTTCAGTTGTGTGAAGCCTGAATTCTCAGATATACACGTTATGCCCCCTCTCAGCCTCGAAGGACCACTCAGAGGTCAAAGGTGAGGCATCTACGTCTGCTCTTCACAACCTGACACTCTGGAAACATGACAGCTGAGACCAGGATGTGTGATTGTGCGTGTATGCTCGTGTGTTCGTGTGTGTAATTTGACACTAGAAATAACAAAACCACAGTATGTTCTGAAAAGGAACTGTTTATTTAAATGGAGGTCGGCTGCTATTCGAGCATGTGTGTGTGTGTGTGTGTGTGTGTGTGTATCGTGTGCGTCGCACCACTGTGATACTGCGAACAAAGAGAGAGCATGAAAACATCTCCAAATGAGTGACAATCTGACACAAGCAAATATGTCTATTCTCCGAGCAGAGGGCAGCGTCTTTACATCCCCTCTCAAGCAATGCATGGCGTGTTTTTTTGCCAATCTGTCAGTTTGATACACACTCGCACACAGAAGCACAGAAGTGGCACGCACACGCACAAAGAAGTCCTGCTGTCAATCAGTGTTCAGTAAGAGGCAGGAAACAGACAGGCTATTCTGTCCCTTGGCAGCAGGCCCGAAACTGCTGCAGAGAGAGCACTGTGTGTCACACGCTACAGATACAGGCGACCCTCTGTCACACACAAATAACTTCCCCCTCTCTCTCTCTGTCTCGCTCACTCCGAGGGGTTCACTCCGTCACACAGACTCACCGTACATCTGTATTTACATCTATCTTCACACATTCGTACACGTCACATGGAGAAAACCTGCAAAAATAGCCTGTACGAAAACACAACTGGTGAGACAACTGCTTTCTGATACACTTTTAAATTAGTAAGTCCAACCAGAGTGCAGTAAAGTGGAGAAACCTGCGGGTGAATGTTTGCTAAAGGAAGGGATTATTTCAAACATCCATCCATTCTCTGTGTTGTTTTATTCTTAGAAATGTTTCAGGATGCTGGAGTCGGAGTAGGACACACCTGGACAGGTCGCCCATCTATCACAGAGAGAGACAGACAACCACACTTCACATATGAGTGTCTGTTGTTGTTGTTGTTGTTGTTTTATGGACTGTGGGAGGAAAATGGGATACTTGGAGAAAAAATCCCACACACAAGGAAAACATGCAAGCTCAACACAGAAACGCCCGGCCGGCAGTTGAACCCAAAAAACATTCTAATGGTTTTTCTGCAGATGTGAGTAGATCAACAATAACAATGAAGAATGAATTTTTTTCCCCGCTTCAGCAGAGCGTCTCAAACAAAGTTTACAATTACTACACCATCATCTGGATCACATGTGGAGACAACTGTTTTTTCATTCAACAGGTACTGAGCGGGTCTGTATGATGGATTAAAGAAGCTTGACTGTTTGCTGCATCACTTTCATTAATGCAAGGTTGAAAAATAAATAAATACATAGATAAATAAATAAATAAATCTGAACTAAAGATATTGTGTTACTTTGTTACTCATCAGATTTAGGGATTAAATAAAGAAAAGGATCTTTGATAAGAATAAGGGGACTTCCTGGCTGATAAGCCCTGTATGCGTTGTCCACCCCAACAAGTTCCTGGACTGTTAGTTTATTGCACCACTTCAGGCTTGAAGTGGCCCAGGTGCTATCAGGATTGCCCTGGCCGGAAAGTAACCTTTGTGACCAATTGACTTGATCTGAATTGACAGAAGGAACTGTTGACCTTCTGCTAAATACCCCAGTGCAAAGCCCAATCCTCAGTGGTTTAAAAGACGGGTCTGCCCAGAGAAGTGTGAGCTATAAACCTGCCGCTTTCTATCGGAGACAGATCAGTGTGCACTTACACAGCAGGACTGATTTAAGGAGCAATATAATTATTTGAATGCCAAGTGACAAAGTAACATAGTATGTTAATTGGTTAAAAGGCTTCTTTATTTGTTGGATTGTTTATTTATTTATTTTGAGGTTACAGATGCTTTCTGCATGCATTATTACTTACATTTTCCACAGATTTTTATTTTTGGCAGTGTATTTGTTATTAAAAAAAAAAACTGAAAAACAAGAAAATCAAAGTAAAAAGATTTGCAAGGAAAAAACATACTGTATTTTAAAGTATTGTTTATTTGTCTTCATTTGACAGTGTACTCCTTAACTTGTGTGAAGATAAATAACAAGTAAATAACAAGATAAATAACATCTGTCAAACATATTTCACTTGGCACATGCTCCATATCTCTTCGTCACATTCACCCGTTCAGCTACACGACAGGTGATGGCGCATTGCAAAGTGTTTAGCTTTCATTGAAACTAATCTGTAGCTCAGTGCCTTTGTTCAGGACACTTTCATACATGGACAGAGCAAGATGAATAACTAGTCCTAAGTGGAAAATAATCTACACTCTACAAGTTCAGAAAAAGAACAAACCCATATGCAAGCCTCTCAGAAGTATCGACCTAGCCCACTTTTAAAGTTTTGAAATTCATTAAATACAAATTTTAAATGAGAGCAAATTCTACTTTGGCTGATGACTCATCCGAGGGTTCGTTCCTCATGTTGTCCATGAAAAAAAGGTTGAGGCCTCCAGCCGAAAGCTACAATTCTCACAGCCAAGCACTAAAACTAAATACGAGTATACAAAATATGTAAGTTTGTCAAAACAGGAATGCAAAAATCTTTCTGCATTGTCAGACACAATAGACGTCGTCCACCCACATTAGTCTGGAAAAAAAAAAAAGCAAAGCACTTTGGCAGGTGAGACTTCAGATAGCACTGCTCTCCATTTCCAAGATGTACTTTTATTCTTCAGCTCTCAAACATACAGAAAACCTTGGATTCATCAATATTTGTTCTTGTTATCTATCTATCTATCTATCTATCTATCTATCTATCTATCTATCTATCTATCTATCTATCTATCTATCTATCTATCCATCTATCTATCTATCTATCTATCTATCTGTCTATTCATTCATTTTCTGTTCCGCTTTATTATGTTCACAGTTGTGGGGTATCGGAGTTAATCCCAGTTAAATGTGTGTGAAGACAGGATAAACCCTGGAATGGTTGTCAGTCCATCACAGGACAAACAAAGAGAGACAATCTCACACATTCAAATAGGGACAACTGAGTGTCATCAATTAACCACATATGCATGTTTTTTGACTATGAGAGGAAACCGGAGTGCCTGGAAGAAACCCATGCAAATGTGGGGGAAAACATGTAAGAATTATTCTAACATCTAATTCTAACATGAATTATTCTCATTTTTATTCCCTATTCTTATTATCATTACTCTGTTGTTGTACATTTTTAATCAAACCGGGTTATTTGGCCCTTGAACTGGGTGAGAACGCACACCGAGAAAGAAATTGTTTCTACATGTTCTGGGGAAAAAAAATACAGTGGTCTCCCTGCAGGCTCTTCTCCTCCGTTCTGTCTCTCTGTTCTTCAATATGCTCCAGTTCCTTGATTCTCGCTCTTCATGAAATGTGTATCAGTTGATGTCATGGCCGTTGTGCTTGTGGAGCAGTGGCATTCTGGCAGTGAGCAGAGCAGCTCCTTCAGACATTACCTCACATCCCAAAACATTTACAAATACAAACCTCATGACACATGCACTGCGTGGAAATGCAGAAGATGGGCAATTGGATATCCATGAACAGGTTGATTAGACTTATTCTCAGGGGATGTGAGGTGCTTGCTGTTGAACGTGGTCTAAAATACGAGGACAAACTGAAACATGTCAAAAAGTCAAGGGATGTTGGGATCTGCTCAGAGCTAGAAGAGGATCCACATGTCCACAAAACAGGTCTGTCAGGTATAGAGTGCATCTAAACTAGCATGTGCATTTTTGAACACTCCAGCAGGTCCATGGCTGCACAGCAATATAATTTGCAGCCTCGCCTCATACCAAGAAGGTTGTGAGTTTCTATGGTGACTCTGCATGTTGGTTTCCTCCAGGCTCTTCAGTTTCCTCCACAGTTCCAACAAAGGCACTTTAGGTTGATTTATTTTTGAATCCTAAATTGCCCATAAGTGAGAATATGAGTGTGTGTGTGGGGGTTCTCTGTCTCTCTGTGTTTGTTCTGTTATGGACTCTACAGAAATGTACCCTGCCTTCACCCATAACCAGCTGGGTTTGGCTCCAGTGTTCCCAGCACCCTAATGAAGTTGAGCTCCTCTCTATATCCTGTCTTCCTCCAAGTAGGTTGTGCAGCTTGTCAAACAATGGTCATTGTTCCTTATCGGTGCAACTTCTTCCATTTGGTTAAGTGCACTTTAATCCGCCCGAAGGTGTTTGGGCTTTTATGCCGTGCTGTTTCACAGAGACGCCTCACTGTGTGAAGAGTTTTTGCTCAACTCAACATTTGCACCGTAGTTTGAGGGGTTGTTGACGGAAGTGTGTTTATGAAGTTATTTGAGCAAATTTACTGAAGCACTGAATCAAGGTTTGGCTGCAAGTTATTGGTGTTTGTTTTTCATCTTGTTTGAGCATATGTGACGTGTTCATGAAACAAGCTACAATGCACAGCTCGGTGGATCTCGGCGGCCTTTTAAGGTTATTTTTGGGGACGACAGACGGCAGCCAGTGTGTCAAACCAGTGTCCATGTTGCTGTAGCAGGAGTACAGTTAACACTGTCCTTGGTCCTCAAAATAAACTGACCGCTCAAACTAAAACCACCTGAATTCTGCAAAAGCATTGATGCTTATGAGAAAAAAGAAAAAAAAACCTCAAACCAACTGATAAGTCCAGTGAACAAACAGCAATTTGCAACTACAGTCAGGTGTAGTCATAGCAATGAAAATGTCTTGAGTGGCATTCCTTTTTCCCTTTTCTTGTCCAGTTCTCTTTCAGAGAGGGAAACTAGCGTGGGGAAGCTGGCACTGACCATCAGGGCGAGTCTCCCCACCACATCGGAGCCATAATGAGGCTTTTCCTTCCAGAGTCTTCTCTGCAGTCACTCTGCAAACGACCGCAGGAAATGGAATCTTCTGAAAGGATCAAAACAAGTTGAGAGTTGTAAATGGTTTGAGTTTCCGACAAAGACAATGTGCCAGATTCCAGTGCCTTGAGGGACACAGCACTATCACAATGAATCCTCTGTCTCCCCAAAATGTGTGCACAGGAACACACCCACAGGGTTTCTCTCTCTCTCTCTCTCCCTCTTTCACGCACTCCGCTACACACACACACACACACACACACACACACACACACACACACACACAACACACACACATAACAAACCCAGTGTTTATTAATAGCCGGCAGATCCTGGGAAACTGTGAAGTATTCCAGTGGTTTTCCAGTGGAATCTTTTTCATACCTGTATGTCAAGACTTAGTATGGTGCATGCCCCTGCATATCCTGCACTCTCAGTGTGTGTGTGTGTGTGTGTGTGTGTGTGTGTGTGTGTGTGTGTGTGTGTGTGTGTGTGTGTGTGTGTGTGCATGCAGTGTTTTGGGCCTTTAGGCAGCTTTAGATTCAACAGCACTATGCTTTTGTTTGAGTCAACGTTCAGGAAGGTCACGGAGAACTTCAGTCTCTGCCTGTGTGTATGTGTGTTAGTGTGCATGTGTCCGGGGTCAGGCAGCCCATTAGCAAGACATCCCTTGATCTAATTGCCAACCTCCAGCATCCACTTTGACAGCTCTGCAATCTACAGTTACTCACAGGTGTCACCATGGTGGGTCTGTTTGTAAAAAAAAAAAAGCGTGAGCACATTAAATTGTGTGTGTGTGTGTGTGTGTGTGTGTGTGTGTGTGTGTGTGTGTGTGTGTGTGTGTGTGTGTGTGTGTGTGTGTGTGTGTGTGTGTGTGTGTGTGTGTGTGTGCATGCACTTGGCTTGTAAAACAAGTTGCAGATTAACCTCAACACTTCCTCCTGCAATTTCTCTCTTGTCACATACATGTGCCAGAGTGACACTGAGGTACATAAAGTATGTTGTATTAAACGTGTTGCTGCAGGATTTAGTGATACATGTAGAAAATACCCCTATAAATCTCAGGCAATGCACAGCATGTGAGCAAACATGGAAAACATGATGATGTCCAGCTGCAAAACCTAAAGCTGTCATCAAGTCCGGCCTGAGAATGTTTTACCTCAAGTGACTAAGTATACAGGTTTTCATCATGCATGACAGTTTATGTATTTAATCTCTTCAATGACACAAATATGGAAAGATCTTAAAATGAGTGTTACTTTACCTGTTGAAAGGAAAGAACAGAACAGAGCAAACACTTTAGGTGCCAGAAGTAAAAAGTGAGTACACTTTGGAAAATTCTGACACAAATGGTATTTATTCATCACTCAACAAAGTCCCAACAAAACCTTTCGTGACCTTTGTGCTTGAGCTACAGGTGCATTCATCAGAAGAAGCTAAATGTATAGATTTTTATTTCTCTGGTCATACTCGGATTTTCTTGGGTGGGGAGCAGAAATTAAGTTGCGTGAATCACATGAAGAGTTGTTCAGGAGTGCAGTAGATCACTTTTTTGCTCCAAATACAGTTTATGGCAAACTCTGGTGTACTATGGTGAATAATTTATTATATTGTGAAAAACAGTGTGGAATGAACTGAACTGATCTGACTGAATCATCATTCACCATCAACATAATTATTTGTATTCACGTTGATAGAAATCTGAATTAAAACACAGGCAGGATATTATGACAGACTGATCACCTGCTTCTTGCATAGAAATAACTTTTACACCTTTATACACAAGAAACTGTGGTGTACATTATATTCTGGCACCTGTGATTAGTCACTAACTTCTGGCGTAAATGAAACTACTGTACTTTGTTTTTTACTTTGGCTCACTACAGTCAGGTTCCATGTGTATCCATGACCTGCGGCAGCCCATCACTTGGTTCAATTCTCACGATTCCTTAGAAACCTTTCGATCAATACTGATAAATACTGAAAACCCACAAAAGCTGCAGTTTTGGAAATGCTCTGAGGGGGGCTGTGGTCTGGTTAGAGGGGTTGTTTCTCAATCGGAAGATTACACGTTTGATTCCCCATCTTCCCCTTTCCACATGTCAAAGTGTCCTTGAGCAAGACACTGAACCCTAAAGTGCCTTGCATGGCAGTCTATGAATGAACGAATGCTGTTATTAGTATAAAGTACTTTGGGGACTGCTCAAGCAATGAAAAGCACTACATAAGTCTGTTTACATACATCTACTTACTTATTTATTGTTACATGGCCGATCAATGCAGAAAATCTTAAAGTTGCGTTTGAATGACTTACAACCTAACATTCAGTTTGTCAAAGACTTCATGACGTTGACAACATTTTTCTAAGTCCAACACTCTCACACACAGTGCTCTTGAAGTGAGAGAGTGGGAGGGTAGAGAGAGGAACAGAAAGAGAAGTCAGCTTTTAAGGGAATGCTTTCATCTTTCCCACAGGCAGGCTGGGAGTCGTCTTATCTCTGAGGCTTGGCCTGGCTATCTAAAGTAAACCACAGTGTCTGCAGAAAGACCTAAAATTGATGGTGCAGTCCAGTTTCTCTCTGTTAAACATTAGTCCCAGGAATCCCCCTTGGCTTTGTGTGTGTACATGTATGAGTGCTTACAGCCATCAGGAGATTTCCAAGAAGATAGCACCTGTTCTGCAGAACTGGGAAAAAAGACATTCCAGCAAACCTGATGTCTTAGAGGGGTTAGGACTAACAAATCCCAAAGCAGCAGCTCACACAGAAACTTTTAAAGTATCACAACAAAAGAGGGGCCTAAATAGAAATGAATCACACAGATAGGAAGAGACAAAAGACAGATTAAAGAGTGACAAGATGTCAGGGTATTTGACCTCCTCTCTTCCATCCCTTCTGTCTTTCCCACACATACTCTCACTGCTCTGCAGGCTCCCTGAAGAATCAGTAACAGAGTTCATCTACTGAATACAATACACATGCACACACTCAATCACTTGCTCATGCATGTACACACACGCCTACACGAAGAAGCAAGCAAGCCCACTTCCAAACTTATATGTCTATGCTGCACTGAAATATAATCGACTGCTCATTTCTGACTCCAGCAATTAGCTTTTTTTTCCCTTGATTGTGAAACAGGAATACAAGAAATGTGACACAATAACTTTGTGAAAGTCTTCAGTTTGAACTCAACCACTTTCCCAGGGCTCTCTCAAAACATTGTTTTCTAGTCTTGACAGTTAGTAGTGTGTGTGTGTGTGTGTGTGTGTGTGTGTGTGTGTGTGTGTGTGTGTGTGAGAGAGAAACCGCCTGTTTCAACTGGAGACTGCAGCTTTCTGAATCTGTTTTATTTTGCTGTACCCTAGCAACAGAGCTGTTTCTGCTTACTTCCCTCTCCACCCGCTGGCCCCAGATCCTTCAGGCTGCTCTTCCACGTGTATGTGGTGGGTGTGTATGTGTGTATGTGTGTGTGTGTGTGTGTGTGTGTGTGTCACACATCTGCTTTGCATTGTGGAGGATCCTGGAGCTGGCCGCTCTCTAAGCCCCTGATTCTGTTACACCAAGATGGCGAGGCAGCACACGATGGAGGCTGTGGTAGGTTGAGCGAGATGCATGAAGAAGGAGAAAAAGAAAAGGAAAAAGAAAAAGAAAGAGGAGAAACAAAAAATAAAATGACAGAAAGGAAAATAAGGATAAGATGCCCCTGACATTTTACAGTAAAGTCAAAACAGTTGGGGCACATGCACGAAGAATGTGACTGCTTTTTGTAAGAGGAGAGAGAGAGAGAGAGGGAGAGAGAGTGTGTGTTTTGTGTATTATGGCGCTATAAAAGATTTCCAGAGTTTTATGTGAGCAGCAGAAGTTCCAGTGTTTGCCTCCTGCAGGGCTGGGCTGAGCTCTGGAGCGGAGTTGACTCACACTGCTCTGCTGGACTGGGCTGAGGTTTAGTACATTAGGTGAGGCTCAGAAAGGATGGGCAGGGCCAGGCCGGGACAGAGACGTCTCGCTCCTGCCAAACGAGGAGAACATCAGAAAGGGAAAGCACTGAGGTGAGGAGAGCAAGGACAGGGGTTACCGAGTTTGTTTGGTGTCTGTGTGACTCCATCACCTCTTTAACCCTCGTCTGTCTGCCTTTTCTTATTGTCACTCTCCCCATCGATATGAGCCCATTCCTCCGGGCATATCCTCATCTGAATAGCCCTTTCACACTTATGCCAGCTAATTATTAACCTTGCTCTGTGAATATTTATTGCACACAAAGGAGGCAATGAAGTAGAGAAGAGGTGAGAGAAGGAGTGAGCTTACATGAGAAATGGCTGAAGTCAGTTCCCCATTGCAGTGAAACATTTGGCACAGGCACTGAACAATCAAACCTTAGGACCGTGTATGTGTGTGTGCAAGCGTGAGTGTCTGTGTGTGTGTGCATGTGCATGTGCGTGTGTTAGATAGAGTGCAGTGAGTCAGTCTGGCATCGGCCCAGATTACCAACTATAAGGTGCTTGAACTTTGGAGACCCAAGACACTGCCAAAAAGAGCATTGTGTGCTCATAAAAATATCATACAACAGCTGCACTGAGTGTTTGCATGTGCGTTTGGTGCACTTGCATGATCATGTGTCTGCATATGGGTTTCAGCTAAACCAGAGTCTTTTCAATCAAACTAAAGTGGAGAAGGGAGCGCCAAGAGAGCACTTTAGCTCTCAGATGAAGACTGATGAGAGCAGAGCTATGATTACTATGGAATTCTTTCAATCCACAACTTCAGTGTAAAAATTAAATGAAAAAAACAAAACAAAAACAGAACAAGCACTGACTATAAGAGTGTGAATGTGCGTCGCATTCTTCTGGGTCACATCTCAAAGCCGATGTAGAAATGTCTCCTGACACGTAGTCAATGAACTGTCAACTAGACGTCAGAAGACTTCAAAGCTTGAGCATTTACTGTGAAAAATGGTCCTTCACTCCCTCCCACTTACACAAAAAAAATGCAAAAAAGATATTTTTCTTCAAATGATACAATACATTACATATGGCAAAATGCTTAATACCCCAAACCACTATAACACAATAGAATAAAATACAATATTATACAATACTGTGGCAACTTCTTTACTATGACCCAACAGCACGACCCATCAAAAAACAAAACATAATATATTACAATATAGTATATCACCATATAATATGATACAATATGACATGTTAAGATATCAACAGATGCATCCCTCTAATATAGTATGAAACAACACAGTTCTTATAATTCAATATAATACTTTACAATATCAATAAATATAATAGTGAATAGGACAAGATGGGACAATGAAGGATTAGACAATGCTGAAGAAAAACACCATTTAGAGATATCACAAACTCAACTATACAGTGAAGGCACAATGACAAGAATGGGAGTAAACTGATTTCTTTATAGACCTGAGTGTATTGTAGATATTATAGATACAGAATGAAAAAAAAAAACTTATAAGAGACGTTTGTGGAAACATTTTGAGCTTTGAGTTAGCAGAAAACACGACTTGTGAAAATAGTTTCAGGTTAATGTTGCTTTAAGTTATACTTTCAATGACATCCAAACAAAATTTAGTTCTATGTAGTTTTTTTATTATTATTATTATTATTATTAATGTCAAATTCAGTTATACTGTACACAACTTTCAAACGAAGATAGACACCACCACAGCCACCACCCTCAAACACCTGACCACACAGAGTTCTGAATAAATCATCTGCATTTTGCGGCTATTACAACTCGTGGTCTAGGAACTACTTAGCGCTCTCTTGAACAATGTCTGAACTACTGAAGAGGAATCACAAGCTTCAATGTTTTGAAACTTAACTTCAAACTTAATATAACAGCCACAAATTACAACTTTAGCAGAGTTTTGAGCTTTCTATATACTTAAACACACAGTCTTTGCAGCTGCTGGGCAAAGTTTTTATTTGCACTCATTTAGCACTGGCCTCCAAACTATAACTGCCCAAAACAAAGGTACTCACTGATATACAAGCATCAGCATTAAATAAAGGAATCAAAACATTCATACATACATGGTTTTCACATTTGAAAACAGAAATTTTATGCAGGCAGGCAGTTTAATTTTTTATTCCTTTTTTTATTTGTTCCCATTTACTGTTCCCCTCCTATGATTTATTTACATATTTTCTCCTGTCTATTTTGCTCATGTGGCCACAGCTGGGTCACCATAAACATCAAGTCTGTTCTCTCCTGACTTCACTCATCCAACACCAAAACAGTCCGAGCGTGTGCACACATCTAAATGTATCTCACCTAAAGCTCTAACTATGACTTATTTTAGTGGCAGAACCACTCTAGTTATGTTTTTATTTTTTTTATTTTTTTTTTTGTAATTGATGTGGTTTTTTGAAGTCTTGAATGCACTTATATTACAGGGACAGAAACATACAGACTCAAACTCACACATGGATTTGGTTAATTTCCAGGTGGACTGTATGTTCAGAAGGTCTAGTTCAAGACAAAAATCTGTTTTTTGTCCCTTCTTGACCTCCACACACACACACACACACACACACACACACACACACACACACACACACACACACACACACTGGTAGGCTAAAGGCCTGTGGGCAGTAATATCAGAGACAGTTGGTGTTTTTGCAGCACTTAGCAGCCCAGTATTCCCTTACCACAACAACATCCAATCACCTGCCAGCTCCTGACCTTTGACCTTCACAACAGAGCCTGGGATAGAAGGGGATATAGTGCATACCGCTGTAGGAAAGAGGGATAGGGTGGTCCACAAGCAACTGAGTTGAAAGGCTATGCGCTGCCTTCAGGCAAGGCGAGCTCAGCAGAGGGGTGGGTCGGGCCCGGGGAGGCTGTTAGTTGTTCATCGATACACACATTAGACAAGTACATGGATGACTATCTTTTCATTACATATGTGGACAGATGAACCTCCCTCAGGGACTTCCCCTCCTTTCACTCCCCCATCTCTGCGTCTCGGCCTGCTTCACATATTCCTTCCTCCACCAGGCCCAACACCCACCCGCCCAACTTCAACCCCTTCCCCACATGCAAAACACTGCATATCTTATACCTGTCCACCCGCTCGCTCTCTCTCGTTCTCTCTGCCCCCCACCTTCCGTCGCCACTTCATACTTTCAACATCTGTTTCTTAAACTCAAACCTGGTTTTAATTATGTCTAGTGGTGATTGCATCTTCCTTCGTTGCCTAAATAGAGCATCTATTAATTTTAGATCATTGAGCTAGCAGCTTGGATGCTATAAATTTGATGAAACTTTGCAGAAATCCTTAGTGATTTTTTTTTTTTTAATCAAAGGTCTTTGAGCTTTTTAAAAATCATCCACCTTCTTTCTGACTGACCCTTTATTTAGCTTTCAATGATTAACAATAAGATCCTATCTTATGATGCATTAGCTCTGGAGTATCTAAATTAATTAATCACTAAGTGGCTCTGGATAACAGTGGTGTGTTTTTGGGAAAAGTGTTGTGTGTGCATGCATGTGTGCATTTGTGTCCGATGGGACTCAAGCTGAGACACCATCAGGAAAACAATGATTGAATTCTTGGGAGTGTATTCTCAAACCACTAAGTGGAGTGAATAAATGCACCAAGCGTGCGTGTGTCATGCATGCAAACAGTCTTGTTTACCAGCATTGAGTGCTTATCAGACATAATCGTCTCACCATGCTGCTCCCTTTTTCTTTCCCTCAATATACATTTATGCTTGAACTGCATTATATTTCCTGGTTTGCAATGAAAGATGTAAGGATGCTATCAGGACCTCCTTGAATGTGTGGGGAGGACATCATCATGATCTTTCCAGTCATTCAGCACAAAATGCACCAATCAGAATAAATATATACATTTGGGATAATTGAGAAAACTTAAAGGCATCAGGAAGAAAACATCTCCACTGTCCATGAATTACATTTTTTCTTTTCTTTTCTTTTTCTCTCTCATCAGTGAAGCACAAGAAATGCTTAATATAACTCATTAAATTCCTAAATACACAACGTTGTCGCATCTGTGTCTATTTTAACAAGGTATTATTTAAAAATAAGCACAGACAATTTCCTGACTTGCCATGATTTTACCTGCCTCTTCTGTATTTTCTGTTATCACCGTGTATCGAAATACTACTTTTGCATCAGTGTGTGTGTGTGTGTGTGTGTGTGTGTGTGTGTGTGTGTGTGTATGTGTGTGTGTGAGCTGGGTGTTAAAGTTAGGGTTGTAGGAGGTTGGACTGTCAGCTCAAAGCTGCAGCTGTCTGTCTGACGGCCCCCCTGCCTGGCTCCATGTCCGTACCCCCGGCGTGTCAGAGGGCTATCCGGAGCTAAATGGATATAAGTGAAGGATTAAGCACCTGGACATCACACAAAGCGGCCTGTCCAGCCCGACATGAGATGGATGTCATCACCTGGATAAGTGAAGTGGGGGGTGAGAGTGAGGGTGGAGAGCTTAGAGCAACAAAAGAAACTGCAGGCAGTAGAAAGAGGTCAGATATGGCTGCTTGGTTTCATGTGCCGGGATAGGGCAAATTGTTTTCTCAGGAATGTCTGTTTAAAGTGACACACTGTAATATCTGGTGGCCCGTCAATCTAAAACAGGTAAACATGTCGCGCGGGTCAAAAATGAAACAGACGGAGAAGAGATGGAGGAAAGGAAGGGAATCCCTCCCACCACTCCAGCACCACTCGGCACCACTGTGTCATGCCGTCAAGCTGAGGGTCACACTTTCATGCCAGAGTCTGGTCCTGCGGTCAAGTTCAGCCACACGGGGATCAGCATTGTCACTCAGTGGAGGATTGTTTGTTATCCCCCAGCTTCTTCTCCTCTGAGCTGTCTGTCTGCCCCCCCCCCCCCCCCCCCCCCCCCCCAATTCAAAGTAAAAGCACAAACTGTCAAACACAGGCTAGCAAAAGAGAGTATTTCAAACACAGTAAATCATTTTATTTTTTACATTATTCAAGTTTGTTCTGCTGTGGCATTTTATTCAAAACATTAGGTGCCACCATAAAGACTGAAATTGAAGAAATGCTGTGGGATCTTCTATACAGAAGATCATTGTGAAATCTTCCACTGCACATGAGCAATGACTTATATTGATCTATGGATCCTTCATGCCAATACAGTGGGATTATTTTGACTCCAGCCAAGACTTTCTTTGTGGAGTTTGCATGTTGTCACTTTGGATCGTCTCCAGTGAACGTCGCCCTGAGCTGGATAAAGTACTATGAGATGGATGGATGGAATTAATAGGAACATGCTGGATTTCATACTGATTTGAACAGGCAGCTAAATGTATGAATGCAAACACAGGGACAGTGTGCTAGCACCGCAATCCTGACTGTCAATCTGTCCTTAAGTTCTTCCACTGCCAAATACCCCATAATTGTTGCCAGCAGTGATTGGTGGTGAGGGAAGTTAAGCAGCCTTGCTTCATTGCAGCAACTTCAGTTATGCTGGAAAGGTGTTTTTTTTTTTTTTTTTTTTTGTTTGTTTTTTGTTTTTTTTTTTGTATGGCAGTAAAGTTCTGCACCCTCAAAGTTTAGCCTTGACGAAAAACGCAATTTAAACATGAGTGTTGGCACAAAATCTTAGCACAGCGATTGATGTTAAGAAATCAGCCTGGAGACCAGTACTACCATCTCAGAGCCAGTGTCTGTATTCTTGGCATTTGCTTTGCATTTACGCTCTTATTTTGTTTCATAGTACACTTTGTATTGCAACTTTCAAACCGCTGCTTTAAACTGTAAAAACAAGCAAATAGTTCAGCAACGTTACTCATACAGTGTAAATCGTAACTGGACAAAATATTGGGTTGCTCAAAAATGCAAGACCTAAAAAATGGTGCAGAATATAAATTACCTGGTGCATGTGGTACAGGGTGTTTGCAAAACTAAATGTTTGCATTAAGGTATTCAAGAATGCACGAGCACTTGTCTGCAGATCTCAGTGACGGTATGCACTGTTGTCTCTTCCATTTTCTATTCAACTGTCATGCCAGAGCAAGCCAGGTAATATGTTATTGGCATCTCACTCCTCAGCCTCTCAACATTAACAGCCAGTGTTTCCTTCAATGTTGTGTGTGAGAGAACAGCAGGTACACATTTATGACATCTCAGTCAAATATCAAATATAAATGCCTAAACATTACCACAGGCTAATTTTTCAAGGATGACACCAATAAAAAAAAAAAAAAAAACAAAAAAAAAAAACAAGAGTTATATGGTTGAAAGCAGCTGAGACTGATCCATTTCTGAAATGACAGCAGAGTGAAAGACTGTAACTGCACAACAGTGTCCACGTTGTTGGTACGTCGGCTGTCATTAGCAAACTTGTTGCATGCAAACCTTTACAGAAACTATCCACTGCATGCATAACTTCTTGCATGGGTGTGTGCATGTGTGCGTTAGTGGAGCATGCATGTGTGTGTTTTTCTCATAAATATAAGGAAATAAGGACAGCTGTCGCTCTCAGCAATGATCTTGTGATGTGCACATGGTGTTGCATTTCAAGTCAGATCCTACTTTATGTGACGCTCGTTCTGCATAATGTCATTATTTCTTTCCTCGTGCCTTTTTTTTTTGTGGTGGTGGTAGGGAAGAAGGGCTGTCCTCTGCAAACGCTTACCTCATGAGAGCCTGTTCAAGATGTGACTTGAGAGTGATAAACATAAAACATCTGGACAGCAACCCAACAGCAGTAGGCTGACAGCGTGAGTAGCACACTAATGTGAAACGAAAAGAGATAATGAAGGACAACTGGCATATGGTGTGTGCGGATAAAAGAGTGACTTAACCGAGTAGCATTGAAACTACACCTACAGTGTTCAACAAATACTCTGTATGTCTTTTCCATGCCTCATCACTGTCTTCTTTTTTTTTTTCCAGAGAAAAGCAGCAGAGTTTGGGAGTGCAGAACCAAGTGCAAGGGTGGGCCATGTAGAATAGGGAAAACAAAGCCAATGAGGAGCAGATGTTCAAGAAAGCACACAAACTGAGGTACACTGACGCACGTGCATGCACGCACACGCACATGCACGCACCCACACACAAGATTGAAGTTCCTGTCCTCAAACTGGGACAGCAATCTCATCTTTTCTAAACACACACAGACTGAATCTGATGTAATAAAGGGAAGATAGAATACATCAGATTGCAGAGTACTGTCCCACCAAGGCAGGACTTTTCAGAAGCCTTTTTTTTTTTCCCATGGTGATTGTGCTTTTTGTAGCTTTCCTGAAATCCCACCACATGTGTGCATGTGTATTCAGTCTGATCCATAATCATCGGAGGAAACAGCTGCATGGACCTGTGTGGGCTGAAAGGGGTGGGATTTGCAGATAACCTCCGACTGCTCTAACAGGAAGCTTGGAGAGAACCTCAGGAAGTTGCTCTCAGGACCGACGTACAAAACAGATCCTGCATGTGCAGCAGCAGCAGCAGCAAAAATAAACACAGCTTTCAGGTGCACAAGTACAATGACTCTGGGTTTGTGCATCTGCAGTTTGCCTGCAAATTTATTGCGTGGCACGGTGCACGTGAAATAACACAAGATGAACCAACTTGTGAGTTAAAGATACGACAAACAGCCACATAATAACGTGGTGTGTTTTTAATATGTGTTAATGTAACACCTGAACAACTTAAGCTACACCCTGACAAACAAACTCATTAATCAATCAGTCAACAGCCCATCACGCTGTTTGCTCTGAATGTTCCCAAACTTTGAGCAGTTCTCTATAAAAACCCCACCTCAGGCTAAGGGAGTGGAAATTGGCGCGGTGCCTCTTTTTTAAAGCCTGTGCACAGAAAGGAAGCAGCCTGTGCAGCTTCATTGTGAGTCCTTCCTGCAGTGCTCGAAAGGCCTAACCGTGCTGCATTGAGTTCTCCGCTTGCCAGCAGTTTGTTTATATTGACTGCATGCAGCACATGTTAAGACTGCCCAGTCACCCCCGGGAAGCGCATGCATAGTTGTATATTGGCACACAAAACTGGTAATATTCTGAAATGCTACTGACAGTCTATTGTCGAAACAAGTTAGCCTTCCAGGCTGCAGTGCATTCCTCACATGCTTCAAGAGTCTTACTGTGCAAGATGTAAATTTTACTGTTATCAAATACTTGCTACATTTTCATTCGAGGTGGTTTTGATTTCTGCTTCTTCAAAATTGCAACTATAGCTGCAAAGCAAAATGCATCAGTTAGCAGAGAAGACAGCAGGTCAGTGAAGGGGCTGTATCTGACGTGGAGCTCTTTCTCGATGTGAAATTCATATTCTGCATGAAAGAGGAGACGATGATACTGTCTCCGAAGCCACGCTGGTTTCACTTCTCCGCTCTACAAAACCACACACACAGAAACAAATATGTCCCCCTGTGCAACCACAATGAAACACAAATGTGCGCACGCACGCACGTCAAAGGCAGGCAGTGGAATACTACTCCACTACAACGTCACGCGCCCACAACTGCCCGGCATAGTCACCCAGAGAGATAGAGGCAGCGGAGCGCTTGTGATGAGCCGAATGAAAGTGTGTGAGTGTCTGGGCGCTCCTACAGCGACCAGTAGTGACGTCTGTCTATTCTCCTCTCCTCCCTGTGTCTCCATTTTTCCATCCCACATGCTAGACAGAGAGCACAATGGGAGGAACATAAGCACGAGAGCAGAAATTTAAGACCAATACTTCAGGGAAACTGGAAAAGCGATCATAAAAAGGGGGGGTATTCAGTTCTGGTGAAATCACTTGCAGACCCAGGGGAAAAAGACACAGCTGTGTTATCATTGGTGTCTGAACTGGCCTGTCAAAGACTCACACACATTGACAAGCATACATGCACAATGGGTAATTACTGCCAGTTAGTCCACTCATTTGTTGCTATTACGCCAAAATGACTTCCCCCACTGCCCATTTGAATGCACATCAGTCTGGAAATAGCATTTACATGTGTGGGCTTGACAGACCGGCCTCAATTTAGCAATTAAAGTGAATTTATCAATCTGGTGCATTTGGGTTACCACCACCTGCTTTAATGTGTTCAAAAGTCCTGACAACGCCTAAATACAGCATTTATTTTGTACCCCTGCAAGCTCTGACACAGAGCAGCGATTACTATAGACAGAGTTGAAGCTGAAATGATGAAATGAGTACCTTTGAGCTTCTGAGAAACGTGAGAACACAAAGACACACACACAAAAAAAGAACACCACATGATATGATGATATGGTGTGATTGCTGCAATGCTGTGGTTAATTTCTGAACTACAAATGCTGCAATCTGGGTTCACACCCAACAAGAGGTTTGATGCAATTTGAAAAATCTGCGTTGGTTTGTTAAAAACCTGGACCAAAGATCTGTAAGCGGACTAAGCACAGGATGTCGTGGACTTCAGAAGTGGCGTAACCTTACATTTTATCATGAATGATGTGTGAAGTGCAGTTGTTATAGATTTTACATTCTGCTCCGTGCTAAACAAATAAAAATCCAATATGCTGGTATCCTAACCCTAGCTTATCACAACAGCTTCATGACGAGTTTTTGTTTTATATATATTTTGATTCTATGTTTAAAAAAAAAAAAAAAATTGTGTGGCAGCAAATTAAACTAGACGAATGTTGAATATTTTTTGTCTTCATTGTTGTGAACACAGCTTAAGCATTGGTTTTTAGATTTACCATGCTATCTGGAAAACTGAGAAGAGACACTTTTTTTTTTTTTTGCAACAAAAACCACAAAGACAAGTAAATGTTTCAAATGCTGGCCTTTTACTGGCCTTTGACTTTTTTTTTTTTTTTTTTGGGGGGGGGGGGGGGGGGGGGGGTGTGCATTGGCTCCATTAGTCTCGTGCATGTATTTACTTGGCTTTTGTTTAAATGTGAACCCTCATGTTAAATGGAAAGATCCTCTGTGGCACACCGCTGTCTGGTAATTGCATCTAAAATCCAAGCACAGTTTATGTTGCTCATTCTTCCGTTGGTCTCAGAACAGTATGTGCAGAGCACCACTGGCAAATGACGGGCAAATTATCCCGAAAAAAGATTGCAAGAATAAAGACATATACCAAATGAGCATCCCAATAATTGCTGTGCTTTTTCAAACTAGTGCAGTCATGTGCGTTCCTGAGTTGACATTTGACTGATTATCATTTTTGGCCTGTGACTGAATGACCTGAGTTAAACCCAAGTGTCATAAACTTCTAAATGGGTCTGAATTAAAAGTACTTGTTTTGAATTAAAAGCCACCTGCTGTTTTATATACATTTCACCCATTAACTATGTTTCACCCTCGTCTTAGTTGATCTGTGATGACACAGTGCCGGAGAGCATGAGGCCTTGTAATAACCTCTGCACCATTACCTTCGCGTGATGAATCCAGGGAGGCATCCCACACCCAGGTTTACATGGTTGTTGACCTGGATTTGAAATGAGAAACACAAGGAGTCAAACAAAGGCCTCTGGACATCTATTATTAAAAAAAAAAAAAAAAAAAAGCCCGCTAAAATCCACTACGGCACCTATGAGAAAGACAAATGGAGAAACCGGAGAAGTGGCGCACAAGAGCAGAAGGAGACAGTGAGAAGACGAAGAATGTGGCTCGGCCTGGTTGACCTCAGGTAACCTGGGAATGAGGGGGCTGAAAAAAGGCTCCCAGTATGACTTTCAGCTGTCTGCCAACCACAAAAATCTATTAAACGTGAGTGAAAACAGAGCTTCTGGGAGCGGTCTAAATAACTTTGGTCAAGTTCTTCATTTTCATTTGTGTCTGTTTTAGTAGGCATATTTGAGTAAGCATTGCTATCTGCATGTATGCTGTGTTTATTTTACCACTCAGGTTTTCATATTTATCATGAAATAACACAAACAAATCAAACACTGACTGAAGGAGCTCATATTACCATAGATTTAAATACATTCTCACCGTTTTATTTGGAATTATTTGAATTGTTGGTTTTTGGTTTTGCACAATTTACTGAAATTACAACCTAATAGTTACTTAATGAATTCAGTGAATTAATTATTGAAAAAACACAACTGACCAAATCAGTTCAATCGAGATGGGCTCAACACTTTCCTCTGTCCGCTCAGAGTCATACATTCTAGAGCCGCTCCTGTGATGAAGCCTCGGCAGTAACAGTTAAGTTTTTGGTCCTGCTGTTTTCCATCAAAAATGCAAGTGATGATTCAAAACCAAATAGTTTTTACTGTCAGTTCCCTGGAGTTTGTGTGTATTAATCAAACACCTGTACACTAGTTGCCTGGGAATTTTAAGCTACAGAAGTTTCTACACATGCTGGGTTTAACAACAAAGTTCAATCAAGAGGCTTCATTCAGAACTCTGCATATCATCTCTCCTTGACAGAAATTAATTTATGAACTAATGACAATGAGTATTGCAGAAGCAAAAAAAAAAAAAAGATCTTTGACTAATTGTTTTTAAAACAGACAGGAATAGACACGTGTAAAGAAGGCATACTAATGTTGTAGCTAATGTAACATCACTGCTACTGTGAAAACAAGCCCATGTTGATGTTACTCACACTCAGGCATCTTTCATGTTGCTGTCAGGAGAAATAAGTTATTTGATGAGTAATGAGGTGCTGGTCTTCCTGAAAATGTAAGTTTGGAAAAAGTATTATTGTCTTTGTCAAATTGAGAAGTGATATGATTATTAGACTATTGAAAAGCATGTCTGTGTGTTGTTAATCCTCTGATTTACAGGTAAAATAGCATCACTGACACAAAGGTAGTAGCAGATGGAACATCACACTCGAACACAAGACTGACTTTTAGACCTGAGTGGGATTTGTCTATAATTGTATGCTTTTCAACAGAGTTTCTACAGCTGCTTGTAATCTCCTTGACACAGGTAAGTGATCAAAGTGTGACTCAAGGATATCTCCATCCTGGACCTACTGAGTATAAACTCTGAACTTCCAGGGTGGCCTGTCTGCTCACCAATTTACACATCACCTGCAAAAAGACATGCGGCATGCTTTTACAAAGGAATCGAACAAAACCCACCAGGTAATTAAGGAAGTGTTCCTCAACCTCCCAGCTATGGTTTTCCTCCAGCTTCATTCAAATATACACATATCTCTGGGCCCTCTGGCCAGACCACCTGACCTTCAGCGCCATAGTAATGGTCTGCCTGACAGAGCCAAAACACACAGCTTGAGCAGTCCCAAGGGCCATTCTGTGTTTTGTCAAACACACACACACACACGCACGCAAACATGTATGTGCATGCACAGTCCCACTGTGTGATAAGAGTCATAGCCATTAACCTTCAGAGATAGAGAACGTAAAGTGCAGACAGGAATCCCTCTCCTCCATCAGTCAAACTGTGTGTGTGTGTGTGTGTGTGTGTGTGTGTGTGTGTGTGTGTGTGTGTGTGTGTGTGTGTGTGTGTGTGTGTGTGTGTGTGTGTGTGTGTGCGCGTGCGCGCATGTACAGGAGTCAGTTTCGACTGAGACTATTTTCTATTTCTCTCTGACAAACCAGTCTGACTGCACACACACACACACACACACACACACACACACACACACACACACACACACACACACACACACACACACACAAAGATAAACACACGTGTAGGAGTACTAAAGCAGAGAGCTGAATTGGGAGAGATTTCTCACGGCCCGAGTGCCCGCAGATCTACACTGGGCAAATACAGATTAATGATTGGTTGAGAGGGTGGAAATACATTCCACAGAGTCAGCCACTGATCACACCTACCTCAAAAACACAAATGGTGAGGCTACACACTTATGCTCACACACACACATGATCAAAGATCACGATCACTTCTCAGAATTTTCTAAGATAATATTGCATGGTTTTTAATTACCTCCACCCCCTCACTCTGCCATTCATTGAAACTGCTTACTCGGTATGAAACGCCCACACGTTATGTGAATGTTCCCAGTACAGTAGTACTCACTCAAAAAAATCTTTTTTAACAACCACAGTCAAGGCAAATAAAATCCTGTAAATCAGCATTTGACTATCTGTAAAGCAAAAAATAGAACTAACACATAAATAAAGTAAGAGTTAATATGAAACTATGCATTTTGTTGCACACTCAGACACATATATGTTGGGCATACTTGTCAAAAACAATGTAAATGTGAAAGAGGAGTCCTACTCGAGATGGACCAGGAGAGCAGGATGCCTTCTGGGGTTCTGGGGCTCCTGGCATTCATCAACAAGTTGCTGGACTGCACATGACAACAACTGCACTGTTCCTGAATGCAACTGATAGCACCAGTTTGTCAAAGTGATCTGACCCAGTGTTTGTGCAAAGCGTGTGTGTGCAAGCAAGCTCATAAATCTCTCCGCCAGGTACGCTGTGAGACACCACGTGTCAGAACTGATTGCTCTCTGCAGAAAAATTATGATTGAGCTGAGTAATGTAATAATTAACATAAAGAATCAGCTGATGGTTGATTCAAGTTTACAAAAGAAAAGGTAACAGAGAAAAATATAAATCAAAATAGCAAAACATTTTCTGCAGGTTTTTAGCTTTCACTTCAAGTTTGAGTTCTTGAATTTTAGTGTGTTATTTCACTGCCACTTTAGCGCAGTAACATACACGTATAACATACATATAAAAATACAAATGCAACACAAAAAAGTTCATTGATACTCTTCCATATATTTCAATGCACTTTTATTTTTATTGCTATCAGGAATGGCAGCATTCCTCTGGTGTAGCACAGGGTGGAATCTGTTGATGCAGGGCTGCAAACTCTCACCTATTGAGCAGGAAATCCATGCATTTGAATGTAAACTGATAGTTCTGCACCACACATGCCTTTTCTCAGGCTACAGTTGTTTGAATGATAAATTCTCTGTGTTTCACAATAAAATAACACATATGGCTGTTGTTGGTAATCCAAAAGGCAAAACACTGAAGATTGAATGCATGCTTTGAAGTGACAATCATTACATATTATTGTATTCCTGACAGCTATTCCACTATTCTTACTAGTTATGCATCATAGTGTTTTTTTTTATATCTCTTAATATCTTTGTTACATTTCTAACATCGCTTTTCTCTGGAATCCTTCATTTTTAAAACCATATATATCAATTCTGCACTTGACTGACATGATCTCAGTCTCATATCATCTCTACCTGAAGTCCTTTGTACTGACAGGTGCAAGACTTGGAGGAAGTGTTTCTGCTGTTGAAGATGCACTGAAGAAATACACCAAAATCCCATTTCCATTTCCATCTCGCAAGTTCTTTCAGTAAAGCTAATGCTTATGTTTGCGTTCAAGTAATGTTTAATGTAAACATTAGGGTATTTTAGGCAGCAACAGAGACCTTTCTGATGGAGGCCTTAGTATAAGACACGCCATGATCGAGAGTTTTTGACACATGACATGCCTAACAGTTTTCCGATAAGGATAAAATGTACACTCTTCTGACAATATAGGTTGTGTTGCTGTGATGCCAAAAACTTAAAAAAATGCATAGCAATAATAATATGATGTTAAAAAAGGATATAATAGGTATGTCTAAGCACACAGCACACTTAGAAATGCCGACAAAGCAAATCTGCATTGTTTTCCAGTCATAGTATTTGTGTGTGCGTGTGTGTGTGTGTGTGTGTGTGTGTGTGTGTGTGTGTGTGTGTGTGTGTGTGTGTGTGTGTGTGTGTGTGTGTGTTCCTGTTGATAGCCAGAACCACTTGTCGTTTTCAAGTTCATTTTACCAGGAGACAAAGAGACCATTTATCATGAGCAAAGCAGGAAAGAGAAGAGGGAGACTGTGAAGGGCAACACAGTCAGTGAGTGAGTGAGTACAGAGAGAGACAGAGAGAGAATGAAAAAAGAGAATGGTGAGAGAGAGAAAGAAAGAGTGTGAGGACAGAGAGAGAGAGAGAGAGAGAGAGAGAGAGAGAGAGAGAGAGAGAGAGAGAGAGAGAGAGGGCTATGCCTTACAGGACAACTTTCCAAAACAGCAGATTCTGGAATGTTGGTGGAAGGTGCGACATAACTCCAAATATTTGTTGTTAGGTCGGCACGGCAACTGGGCAACCAACATGTTTATTAACAAATCCTTACAATGATACCAGAGCAAACACCCAGAGTGAAAGAATACCAATAGTGTAGTATGAAACAAGAAAACATGAAAGTTAAGATGACTGAGCAAGAATTAAGCCGCTTCTAAGTTTCAGTATTCATTATGAAATGGAGCCACATGTGCTGCTAGTACATGAACACACACACGCACACACACACACACACACACACACACACACACACACACACACACACACACACACGCCCAGTCTTGTATTTCTATCCTTGTGGGGACCGTCCATTGACTCCCATTCATGTCTAGCCCCTAACCCTGACCCTTACCCTAACCCTAACCCACACCACAACAAAGCCTAACCCTAAAGAAATGTTTTTGCACTTTTACTTTTTTCAGTAACAACAACATGGTCAAGAAAACACTGTTTCTCCTACTTAGGACCGGAAAAAGGTCCCCACAAGGCACGTCGTTCCACGTTTTGCTATCCTTGTGGGGACATTTGGCCCCAACAAGGATAGAAATACGAGAACACACACACACACACACACACACACACACACACTTCACTTACATTGACACTTTCAGGAAGACAAAGGTAGTACCATGAAAACGAACAAGCTACTGTCACTTAACTATGTGTTGTTGTTTCGTCACTCAGCCTTCCCCAGTGTTGCCCTAAACAAACACTTCACCATCTGGGAGTGCCTCACCCTAATTTGACATTAGCACTAATCGTAACCACATCTTTCCCTTGTCATACAGAGTGGGGCCTCACATTTTCAGTCCTCTGCATTTTGAACCCCTGAAGCTCAGGGTTTACAGAGTTTTTTGAGTCCCTTAAAGAGTGATGTAGGAAACCACACACACACACACACACACACACACACACACACACACACACACACACACACACACACACACACACACACAGAAGCCACCCCTTATGTCTCCACAAAGGTCAGTCATGTTATCATGTCAGATAGTACATGCAGCAAGGTGATGAAATTATGAAATGGACAGTGTGGTCCACTGAGTTCACTATTTTCCAGTATTGGAGCACACCATGGCAACTTAGCATAGCAAAATACAAAATAAAAATAGAAAGTCTTTCCAGGTTCTTTTGGCAGGCAACCTGCTTTCTCCTGATTTAACCAAGAGTCAGTTTAATCTGTACCCAGTTTCAGTTTTGTTGCTTTGGTTACGAGCATTACAAGCAGTGGCTCCCGTAAACACTGAACAAAAGTGAGTTTGTGTCGGTTTGAGAGAGAGAGAAATAAAAACAAAGTGCCCACCCTGGAAAAAAAAAAAAGGAAAGTCGAATTTACAGTTATCGATTTTAATAGACTTTTGGAGTTTTGCTGTCACCCCCTCATTTTTTCTTCAATGACAAGAATCTCAAAGAGACTAATGGGAGCTGTTTGTGGAACAGCTTCTTTATGTTCATCACATAGTGTGAATATGGCCTCATCCCTGACTGTCTGTCAGTCTGTCAGTGCTTTCAAATGAACTAAAATGACTGAGATCAGACAAGGGGCCACTGAGAACCATGGAGAACATTTTCCCAATGTTTGAACCCCACAAGCCATTTTATGAATATCAGTTAATTATAGTTAATTATAGTTCACCTGGATGAAAGAATGGTCACTTTAACTACATTTTAATCTGGCACAAATCTTTTTTTAGAATACTTAATAAACATATCGCCAAACAATTTTAAAAATAAAAAACACATAATAAATTATAGATAATTTTGACGACCATAATTGTAAGATATACAAATTGTTATTTTCATTGTTGAGTTGTTTTCTCACATATTTTCCGTACAAATGTAATGCCTTCTGTTATCTATCTAACATATTTTGCTTTTGGTTCACAGGTGGTTGCCGTGGCATAATGGAGATCAGAGAGGTCCAGACATCCCTGTCCCCTTGAAGCTTCCTCCAGCTCCTCCGGGGAAACCCAAGCTGCTCTCAGACCGAAGCACAGATGTAATGTCTGAAGCAGGTCCTGGACCAGAGCAGAGAGCTCTACAGCTCGGCTCTGTCTTCATCACAGCCGTCTGTCACCGTGAATCACAATGACGTACTGAGGTCAAACCATCAGCAATGTTCGAAGAAAAGCATCCCTGCTCTAGATTGTATTCTTGAGCCACTTTTATATAAACTGATCTAAAATCCTTTGTTCAACAGCCAGGAAACCATCAAAAGTGTGATGCCCCTCCCCAGCCAACTATCATACCACCTAATATTGATCTGTGATCAGGTTTCATAGTTGTCTCGGAGGAGAGTTGTGATGATGTTCGAGTGTGTTTATGTGCAGTGCTGCAGTGTGTGTGTGTGTGAGTGCGTGAGTGTGCAAGGGAGAGAGAATAAGAAGAAAACAGAAGAGAAAGGGTGCAGTTTGATTTTTTTCTGCTGCACATCTCTTCTTTCATGGGAGAGCTCTTGAGCAGATTGAATTTGCTTGTACTGATCAAATATCTTATATATATAAATATATATATATATATATATATATATATATATATATATATATATATATATATATATATATATTTATATATCAGAATACAATATAAGCAAAATATTCACAATGCCATGACAAATGTCATACTTCTCTTTCTCTATCTAACAAGCCCACATTTATGTTCTCTTTTCTTCGGTAAATGCAAAAGAACAAACGCCCATTCTTCCCTTACTCAGCCTCTCTCTCGCTCTCCAACAGACTGAAGCTGCGGCTCTCCTTAAAACAATCGCTCAGTCCTGTCACTCTCCTCCTCACTCCCCTCCTCCACCTCCTCCTCTTTACTTTTTTATTGCCTCTGAAAAGCCAGTCTAGAATAACCAGCAAGTCCAAACACACGCTGACAAGCTCCTGGTCACACTCGTTCACACAAACAACACAAACACACAAATGAACCCCAAGACACACTAAAACCAAAACACATACACAGCTTGAGCAGTTGGTGAGGTTCTCCAGCTTGCAGAAGTAAATGGACTGGAACAGGTTAGCATTGGTGCCTTATAGTGTCCCACCTGTACAAACACAGTGCTTGATCATAACTAAACACACACACACACACACACACACACACACACACACACACACACACACACACACACACACACAAATAGTCCTCCATCTGGTCAGGGGAACCACTGGGTTTTAATAGCTATCGATCATTCTCCCTGGTGGCACACTCACACACTCGCCTCCCTATTACAGGCAACCAGCTGAGGACTCTTACAAGTTCCTGAGTGTATAAATATAAATATATATGTATATATATATATATATATATATATATATATACATATATATATATATATATATATATATATATATATATATATATATATATATATATATATATATATATGTGTGTGTGTGTGTGTGTGTGTGTGTATGTGTAACATGTTTTGAGTGTGGGTGCATTTATGAGAGTCCTGCTGTGGCTCACTCTGCCTTTCTTTTTAGATGAGGTTATTTAATTTACATAATGAGGCCCAGACTTACTCTCATAGATTGAATTACTCTGGGACAACAAATAAAAACGCTGGCAGACAAGCGCCCCCACAAACATACAAATCCCACTATGTGCCGCGTTTGGTGGAGGTCTACTCTCACTTTGGTCATGATAAAAGAGCATCTGTAACCAAAAATTAAAATGTTAAGTCAGACAACCTGCACTATATCCACCCTTCATCCCATGATCTCATTGTGGTCTTGCCCGTGAGTTACGGTGTGCTGAAACACTCAAATCCGTGGAGGGCCAATCGATATTCCATATGATTCTGACCAATAAATCTAAGGTGTGATTAGTCCTGATAGTTAGTGACGATTAATTGTCAAAGCTAATAAAGTCTTTTGTGGCTGAGGGTGCCAGAAGGGCTGCTGGGAATCGCGGTTGATTTTATGAGCAAATTAATTAAAACGGTGCCTGAAAAACGCCTGTCAAAGACGAGCATCAAACCCTCATTCTGCACTTGGTGAAGGGCGAAACAAAGAGACATCACTCAGGGAGATTCAGCATGTGTGTCTGAGTGCATGTAATAATCAAACACAATGATTCCTTCCTTTATTTCAGGCCATAAATTCAGAAAGTAAAGAGGGACATTTGTCATTTAGCCATGTCTCTGGCTTTTCATTATAAAAATGCCTGCCACAGTATCTTATTAATGTGTACATGAAGATAGGTCTGCGTGCATGCGTGTGGAAGTGTAATATACATAAATCAGGAAAGATGACAATAGAGAAGTACGAAACATTCGACTTTACATTGTTCAAGCCAAATAAGAAAAAAAGATGCTCAGAGTAGCAGGCTGTTTTACAAGAGAAGTAAAATTGCTACCAGATGATGCAGCTTAATTGTCTTTGGTTAGTTTTTTCTTGTCAAGAACCTACATTTCCCTTTATTGTCCAAGATATCACAACTGAGACTCTGTTTTCTTTGAATTAGTGGAATGCTGCTTCCCTGGATGCTTTCTGTGTTAAGTGGAGGTAAAAACAAACAATAAAGCCTTTCCCTATTTTAGGTCAGTTGGTAAACTAAGGACTGCGTTAAGGAATCCAACTTTTGTTGTCAGTGTGGCTGCGCGTTAGCGTGTCACGTTAGCACAAACTGTGTTTTGATGTTGCTTTTATAATGTATAAATTCTTCACTCAGTTCACCTACTCCTACACACAGCTCTCCTTCGGTGTGGCTATCTTCGTGGACGAAATGTGCTGTAATCTTTTTATTTAAAACTCCTGGAAGCTGCCATGCTTTTCTAGCTATGAAAGTAGTGAACCAGAATTATTGTCATTCTGTAAGTAAACAGAAGAAACTGCAACATAAAATCACGACTATATTACCCACCTTATTTAATTTATGACTATGGAAAAAGAAGCCAATCCTAGAGAGAGGGGCAATCATACATATTCAGACTTACGGGCAATTTAGTCACCAAGTAACTTCAAACATATCTTTTTGGAGGAAACTGGATTGTCCAGAGAAAATGTATGAACAGGCCAAATCCCAAAGAACATGGAAAGTCAGCACAGAATCACCAAGGCCTGGTCTCTAACCAGAGGCTTGTTGCTGTGAGGTGTGCTAACCACTATACCACCCGCATACGAAGATGGAAGTCTAAATTTTCTCAGAATAAAGTAGCTGTACCTGAACAAGACAATGCAACATCCATGATCTTCCTCCTGCTGGCTCTACATCCTCTCTACTAGTTTCTTTAAAAGTGTTTCAGACTGTAAGGTCTAAGAACTGGCTATGACTGAACACAGACACAGGGAAAATCTCAGTCCTGCTTTTAGTTGAACTTAGTGCTGCGTTTGACACTGCTGACCATGACATTCTGCAGAGCGACTGGAACACTGGGTGGACGTCTGCAGCACAGCATTAAACTGCTTTAAATCCTTTCTAAATGAGAAGGATATCTTTGTGTCAACCAGTAATTTCAAGCCTGAGCTCAACAAAATTACACGTGGCATTCCTCAGTGCGCCATCCTGAGCCCGCTACTGGTCAACATCTACATCGCTCACATTTTAGGTCACAAACAAATGCGCTACTGCACCTATGCAGACGACACATTACACTTTCTCACAAAGTCTAATACAAGCACTGAATGAGTGTATTGAGCAGATCAACTATTGGATGTGCCAAAATTCTGCTCTGCTTAACAAATCAGAAATCTTGGTCAGGATAGCCTGAGCAGGCATATTGAAGCAATCATTAAAAAAAAAAAAAAAAAAGCTTATTATCACATGACGAGTAGAGTAGAGTTAAAGGGTTGATGTGTCAGCAGGATTTAAAGAGGTTAATTCATGCATTTGCCTGTGGACATGCTGAATATTGTAGCCCTGTCTTTGCAGACAGCTGATTCAAAATGCTGCTGCTTGAGTTCTCACAAACACCACGAAGGTGGACCTCATCATTTCAGATCTAAGGTCTGTGCACTGGATTCCTGTTACAGAGAGAATACCTTCCAGTATTGTTTACCAATCTCTGACTGGTTTAGGCCTAAAATACATCTCACATCTTGTTTTACATTTTGAACCATCAAGACCTCTTAGGTCGTCTGGATCAAGCCTACTTTGGGTTCACAGAGTCAGAAACAAACATTCATAAGCCGCTTTTGGCTTTTGTGCTCCAGATATTTGGAACAAACTACCTGAACACTGCATTACAGCTGTGAATTGCCTGGAACTGTTCTGTGTCTGGAACTTTAAATATTGTTAAAAATGTATATCAATGTGTTAATGTTCTTATCTTTTCTTGCTTTTATTCCACTTTCTCATTGCTCTTGCAAACTGTACATGTGTGGATGTAAAGCACTTCAGTTTGCATTGCTACCAGATGTGCAATTCATCTAAAGCCACCTTGCCCTTTATTTTCTAAATCTAATATTGAATGTTTCCACAGTTTAAAGGGCAATCAGTTTCCAGTGCAGGAAACTGAAAGATGCACTGGCAGAGGATGGACTTCCATAACTATCACGTTGTTTTTTTCATTGACCAGGTTGACCTGGTACTGCCCTGTGACAGAGTGGCGAGCTGTCCAGGGGGAACCCCGCCCTCGCCCGAAGTACCTGGGATTGGCTCCAGCCCCCCGCGTCCCTGACAAGGATGAAGTGGCTTAGAAAATTGATGGTTGGATGGTTGGATTGTTGGATGGATGGATGGATGGATGGATGGATGGATGACCTGTTATTGGAATCACTGAACTTGAACTTGGTGGAAAATTATTTCAGTGCATTTGCAAGATGTTGATTAAGGCTATTCAGGCTACATTTTTCTTGTGAGCCAGATTACATCTTAGCCAGCCACACAATCTACACAGCTGGATGCTTTTTTTCCTTTGTATAACAGCTGAAACAACAATTGTTCTGACAGGGTAAGGCCATTGTGAGTGCACACTGTCTCCGAAGTTTCAACAGTCTTTCTACCGATCTCTCATTCACTTACTAAACCTCAGGTTTGCATTTGACAAAAGGACCAAGGACTTGTTATTTTTTTTCCGAGTGTTTCAACTGAGTTTTTTTTCCATGCTTCACAGGTTTTAAACATTTCCCCTTTGCTTGTTGTCCAGCATATTGCTTTTGCCTACTGATCCGAAAAACACAACATAAATTTAGCGAACAGTCTGAGATTGAAGTGAAAAGAACTGTTGAAACAACAGAACTATAGGCTGCTGCCTGTTTCCTTCACAGGGGAAATCCTGCTGCCTGGCTGTTCACTGATAGGAGTAAGATGAGAGGAAGAGGGACGAGGGAGAATGGGAGAGGAGGAGAGGAGAGATAACAGCAGGCCAATGTGTGTGTGGGGGGATATAAGAGGAGGACATTTGGGATTCAGTCCAGTGGGAAAAAGTAGCGCAGATGTAATGTCGGATGGGTGGGAGTAAGAGGTGAAAGAAAGGGGAGAAAGGAAAAGGCAACGATTTGAAAATCAAAACAAAACAAAAAAGGCCTGCAATGAGAAGGGGTGATATGGTGGGAGGATGGCTGAGATAACTTAAAGGGCCAGATTTACCCCTTCAGGTTAGGTTGCAGCTGAGAAGAACACTGATGATTTAACATTTAAATAAAATTAAGATGAGAATATTTTACACCCAATCGCTGATTTTATTTAATTGAACACCAGTGCACATTGCATGAAGACAACAGAGTATGGTAATTAATATGCATTAGATTCAATTTCAGTTCTAATTAGACTTAATACCCTTTCAGTGTGAAGTTTGCATGTTCTCTCTGTGCCTGAATAGGTTTTCTATGAGGTTTCCTGGTTCCACCCACAGTGAAAAAAAAAAGTAGCATGCTTCAGTTGATATTTGGTTATGCTAAATGACTTTTAGTCCGGCTTTTTGGACTTTTAAACTTGCCAATCCTGAAATTAGTATAATAATTTAGATTAAAGATTTTTTTCAATTTCTTTAGAGCTATATTTATATAAAATGGATGCTCTCTCTCTCTCTCTCTCTCTCTCTCTCTCTCTCTCTCTCACACACACACACACACACACACACACACACACACACACACAGATTTGTTGTATTTTATTTCGTTGTAAAAATGTTATTTTCTTGTCAAAACATGAAGACTCTCCAGCCCAGATATTTAAATCTGATTGTGAATCGTCATTTAGTTGTGGTGATTCAAGTTATTCACAAATAATTACCTGATTTGCTGGTGTTACTAAATTCAGTTAAACCTTGTCTATTTATTCAAAACAATTCAATCATTTTTATGTGACACTGCAGCCAGAACACTATTTATGTACAATTAAAAGTAGCCATCATCATTACATATTTTTATTGGCTTCTTTTTTCAATGTATTATTTCTATAACTGTGGATATTCAATTGTCTGTTCTCCCACCACTTTTCCACTACATCGGAGGACAATACTGAATAAGCACTGTACAGCTGGCATTGACCAAGCATCCAAGCGCTGAATCAGGCAGCAGCGGGATATCCTCCATTCATGGTAAATAATCTCTTAAACAGCAGGGTTCCTCCATGCTAATTTTCCCATACATTCCTACACAGAAAATGACTTTGGCAAACTACCATGCTGTGGTTTCCCTTTTATAACTTTACGCATGGTGACCAGGAAAGAAAAGCAGACCCAGTTCACCAAGTGCTCCAGTCATATTGAAACATTTAGAGTTTTGTATTAAACACCGTTTGAAAGTATATAAAACAGAATTAACCAAAGTCTGACTTTTGCCATGGGATTTGACTCTGAATAGAGCTTGAATTTAAACGGAAAAATAACTTTAAATGACATCGTATGTTTTGTGTTTGCCTTTTTCATCTGTTTAGGCACTGGGCAAAGCCTTACATACAGATCCCTGCTGTCAGGTGGAGAGCAGCAGACCACCTATGATTTGTTCGAGTGCCTCAATTTAGATGAAAAGATGTCATGAACAGACGAAGGAGACAAAGTGAATAAATATTTCAGAATATTCCACTGGAACATGAGTGTAAACAAGCTTTGAAACAACTTGTGCTTATTCTTCTTTCTCTTATTTCATCCCCTGAAGCGATTGTTATAAAACCTTAGCAATGTGAATGATACTGACATAAATTGACGGATTTAAGAAACATTACAATTTTATCCACATAACCCCACTGATCCTTTCTGTAATGTGAGCCTGGACCATAAAAAAAGCAAAAGTGTCATGCATTTAAATCAACAAAAGAAATGGTTTCAGATCAGTTAATCAACCAGTTATATCAGATTATATCTCACTTTATTGATTGCCACAGTTTGGCAGATACAACAGTACATAAAGGCAACATTAGCAGCCATAAAAAGTCAGACTGTGGTAGTGTTTTATGATCTAGTTCATCCTCTTTAGGTGCCTCTTCTGAGCCAGGCAGCGCCGGGGACTGATTTACTTGTCACACAAGGGGGACATTTTTAGACTGGATGTGCTAGAGAGAGTGGGCAGTAAAGCTGGTAGGGCAGAAAATGACCCAGACAGTGGGAGTGCGGACGACTTAGAGGGGAACACGTAAGACACAACGGTTAACCTCCTGCCATTAAACTAGCAGTGATTTCTAACCAAGGGCCAGGGGACAATGGACTGTACTACACTAATTACACACCCTGCCATGGATAATAGGAAATGTATTCGATCTTTATGAGGATGAACAGACATCTGTAGTTCTGTCTTTAATAACTTGGAGTTGTAGTAGAATTAAATGGCCTTGGATGTTGTTTAGCTGTGTGTTCGCAGAAGTACAATTAAATTTATATTGTGGTGATTCATCTGTCAAAAGGGTGGTTTGTTCAAATGATGTAGCCTACTCCTATGCGCATTGTTTTCCTGGCACCAGCCTGAGTTTTAATGTATGTCTTACAAGCTATACCTGTGCGATAACTGTGTTCTCCATGATAATTGTATTTTTCATGAGCATCAGCATAAACACAACACTCACAAGTAAATGTGTGTACACCAAATAAGACAAATAATATCGAAGGGACAACAAAAGATCCCGATATCTTCAAATCAAGAAATACATTAGATAAAGACTTTCAATTGTGAACGCATATTTAGAGAAAGAAATATGGCATGATTTTCCGCTTTCATTTTTCCAGTAAACCAAAGATTTTTATCAGTTTTAGACATCATAGTTTGGCACCAGAACAAAATACAATAGAACAGTGATGTGTTAACCCTTTTGCCTCTCTGTGAGAAGCTCGCAGATTTGAGTTTGAATTGGGTCTGTGTCTCCCACTACAAAAACATGCAAGTGAAGTTCCCAGGTGATAATAAAATTGCATGTAGGTGTGAATGTGAGTATATACGACCGTGTGTCTATCTGTTTGTGATGTCCATAGCGTAATATGTCTTTGCCCGGTGTTGACTGGGATTGGTTCCAGTAATATTGAAGATAGATGAAAATTGAGTAGGAATTGCCCATTTATGATGTTGTAACTAACTAACAAACTAACTAACTAACTAACTAACTAACTAATAAATAAATAAATAAATAAATAAATAAATAAATAAATAAATAAATAAATAAATAAATAAATAAATAAATAAATAAATTTCAATTCCTCCATAATTGGTCAGAACATAAAAACATTCAATCACTGTATACAAGGATTATAATACTGATTAAGATACTGTAATTTTTAAAGTCAGATGGCTGCTTGCATAAATAAAAAAAATCAGATTTCATGGACAAATATAATTAAATAAGGATATAGTTGGAGTGAGCAGTGGTGGTTTGAAAACCAGGCCAGAATCTCATTCATTCTAACAGCTGACAGGTCACCATTACCACTGCCCCTGAGCAACACCCCCCAACTCACCCACTCTCCGGGTACTGCATTGGCAACCCACCACAGAGGGGTCCATTGTGGGGAACTTAAAACAGTGCTTACCAGACAAGAGGACTTGGGATAAAATCCCCCAGTGATTTGATCTCTTCATTGGTCACCACAGTGTGTCCCTGAGCAAGACCCTTGACTTCAGATCACCCTTATGTGGGTGCCCACGATCATCCCAGAAAACAGGGAATTCCCCCAATAATTAAAGCATAATAAGACAGTTAGCTATAACAAAAAAAAAAAAAAAAAAAATCCTAATTGGCACAAATGTTGGAAAGTTTGGACAAAAAGAATTGTCTTAATGTGTTTTCATTTATTTGCCCATCTTGACTTTGTCAAGTATCCTGGTTCTGTACAAGCTTTTCAAAAGAACCAAGAACTAAGTTTTATATAATGTGAATAGCTTCGTCGTGATTTTATCCCCCTGATCTAAGAAAAAGATGTCTATAACAGTCCTTTGCCTTTAAAATGATGGTAAAATGAGAGAGACGGAGCTGCTGTCTCCTCCACTGGCTGTCTCGACATTGACAGTAAAGCAGCGGCCCGCTTTAAGCGGGTAACCAGATATTCAAAAACAATACGTCATCCCACAATGCACCGCGCTTACGCTCTCCTTACAGCATTACCTCATCCCACAATGCACCGCGAGACTGAGAATCTTCTGGGTGGTCGTCTAGGCAACGCGCCTTATCGGCTGGATGAGCCCCGCCCCTGGACACGCCCTCCAGCCAATGGGAGAGTAGCGTCGTGACATCATGGTTATTTTTAGAGCGGCAGCGGCAGCAGATAAGGTTAGCCTCCACGCTGCACAGCTCAGAGTGTATACACACAGAGGCAGAGGAGCAGCACTGAGGCTTCTCCCGTCCGCACTAACTTTCATTCACGGACGATCCACAAGTCCGGATACTTTCACTAAAGCTTTGAGAACTGTTACATCTCAGCACTGAACGAGCGGCGATCGGCGAGTTAAAGAAGTAAGTCTCGATTCCTGTGTCAAGAAAGTGCGCTCAAAGTTTGGAAGTTTTTTTTAACGCGCAGAGAGGACGTTTGGAAACCAGTGTTTTCCTCCTTAACCGGGAAGAAGAGAAGAAAGAGGGAAAGACAAGTTGTTTTGTACAAGATCTTAAAACAAAGCAGCATTTTTTTTGTTCACTTCTATGTATACCAAGATGGAAACTACTTTCTATGACGACTCACTCAACGCTTTCTCCCAGCACGAAAACGCCGGCTACGGATACAACAACCCCAAAACGCTGAAACACAACATGACACTGAACCTCTCAGACCCGACCGGCACTCTAAAACCCCACCTCCGCGCCAAAGCCGGCGACATCCTCACCTCCCCCGACGTGGGTCTGCTGAAGCTGGCCTCCCCGGAGCTGGAGCGTCTCATCATCCAGTCCGGCAACGGCCTGATCACCACCACGCCGACCCCGACCCAGTTTCTTTGCCCCAAGAACGTGACGGACGAGCAGGAGGGCTTCGCGGAGGGGTTCGTCCGGGCACTGGCTGAGCTCCACCACCAGCACATGCCGGGCACAACCAACGTGAGTGTGACCTCTGCTGCTCAGACCAGCGTCAACACGACCCTGCCCCCGGTGTCATCTGTTGCCGGCGCCACTGTTTACAGCAACAATGCCACCATGCGCTCTGACTCGCCGGTCTACGAGGACTTGAACACTTTCAATCCGACCATCAGCACCGTGTCGGCGCCAAACTACACCACCTCTGCCCCAACCATGTCTTTCTCTGCTGCCCCGCCTCAGCTTCCCATCTACGGCCAGGCCTCCTCAGCCCAGCTCCCCAGGCTCACTGCACTCAAAGAAGAGCCTCAAACTGTTCCCGAGATGCCCGGGGAGACACCCCCTCTCTCTCCCATCGACATGGAGAGCCAGGAGCGCATCAAGGCTGAGAGAAAGCGGATGAGAAACCGCATCGCCGCTTCCAAATGCCGGAAGAGGAAACTGGAGCGCATCTCCAGGCTGGAGGACAAAGTGAAGACCCTCAAGTCCCAAAACTCTGAGCTGGCGTCCACCGCCAACATGCTGCGCGAGCAGGTGGCCCAGCTGAAGCAGAAAGTGATGAACCATGTCAACAGTGGCTGTCAGCTGATGTTGACGCAGCAGCTCCAGACCTTCTGAGGTGGTGTCAGATAAAGGAAAGACTGTAGTTGAAAGAAGCGGACACTTCCTGTGATAGCGAGTGGCTGTGCCTCCCGAAATCACGACGGGATTCGGGACGATATGGCGCGACACTGGCAGGACCGGGGGCTGCACCGAAAGTTCCTCAGTGCCACGAGCTCCCCCCGGTGGCGTGTCCTAGAGACGGGCTCGGGACAGTGACAGCAGCCGTGAACCGGTGGGGGCATGGCACCGGGAAGAACACCTTTCTGTTTCGTGCTATTTTCACAGAACTGGACTGGACTGAAGTTTTCTTGATTTACATCCAGCTCTGCATGGACCTTATCTTGACCATCAATGGGAAAAGTTCAGTATTAGGGGATTTAAGAACCTGCAATAGAGACTTTTCTCGCTGTAGCCATGGTGGCCTCCACATGGGGCTTGTTGGTAAACTACAAACAGCTGAAAAGTTGTAACAAATGCTGCCTGAGTTCTGAGTTACAGTACAAAGTACGTTTTCTTAATTGTAAGAAGTTAAGTTAGAAAAGCTTCAAGATTTACTTGTTTTTTTTCTAAAGTTGTTTAATGGGGTTTCACTCATTGTTATATGTATATAAGATCAACTTGGAGTACTTATGTTTACCATTTGTAATAAGAATACTGTATAATTTTTTTATGTTTGTGTTCTGAGCACTTCAGAAACTAATCAATATTTAAGAAAATAAAAAAAAAAAAGATAAAACAAGCCAGCATTGCCTCTGTGTTCTTGTAAAAGAGTGTGACAGGAGAAGCAGTGGGTGTGTCATGGTAGAAACTCAAACAATGAAGCAGGTTGCAACACGTTTAAAGAGCTGCTAGTTTGGAGTACCTCAAGGTAAATTCCATTACTGCTCATATTGATCCATGCTAAGTGATTGTGTTTCCGCTGACAAGCCAGGCTCACTGATGGGGGACCAATTCTGTCAACTGAGGTTGTAGATTTTGAGCTCACACAAACAGAAGCCTACTTCGTAACTCTACTGCACCCAGGTTACTTCAGATGACACGAATTAAATCTTGGTTGTGTCTGTCTGGCAACAGAGTGCTAACAAATGAAAATGAGAAAAGAATAACAGACATCACTGATTTTGCACTTAAACATACTAGTCATAGTTCATCTGCCAGGTTGTTGCACCACTTCTCAACATTTCTTCCAGGTCTGTTGAATGTTAAGTAACCATCAATATTGAAAAAGAATCACTGGGATTTTATACAGGTGAATATTCTCAGCAAGTGCAGTTATGGTATGCTTAATGCTGCTGCTGTGAGCCTTTTCTTGAAGAAAAGAAGCAACAGCACTAAAAAACTGAAAAGTCATAAATCAAACAACAATTAAAAATTATTGCAGGCCTAATAGTGATATAATGAAAAACTGCTTTAAAATGGTGAGAAAACAGTTGTTCACACAGCACTGAAGGTCAAGATTGGAGCAGTGTGAGGTCAATCTATCATACTGCTTCATCCAGTTGCGGGTCACTGGGTGCACAGAGTTGGTTCATCATGATCACATTCACACCTACAAGCAATATAGGGTCTCACATACATGGTACTGGACTGCAGAGAATATCCAGAGAAAATGGAGGCACATGGTTCATGAAAACTCCACATAGAGAGGCCCAGCCCTGTCCCAGACTTATAACAGACGACTTTGTATTTGTTATAAAAGTGAACACCAATTTTCCTAATATGAGTTGTGCATATTTATTGAAGCAAAGCAGTTTACAACCATGAAACACACACACACACACACACACACACACACACACACACACACACACACACACACACACACACACACACACACACACACACACACTAGTAAAACAGACAATCATATGAACCATATACCATATCCGCCCTAGAACAACAAGCGCATATGTGTCCGGACAAGTCCTGTGGGGCATGCCGACCAAGTGCTGTTTTTGAAACACTAGAGGGCATCATTGAGTGGAGATGACTTTACCTCAGATGAACCTTGAAAGTCATTGGGTAATTATTATCTCAAACAGTAAATGTCCTCACATTACTGGCAATCACTTGCGGAATCTTTAAGAATTTATTTTCAGTTTAACACACACACACACACACACACACACACACACACACACACACACACACACACACACACACACACACACACACACACACACACACACACACAAACAATGGAATACATCAATTATTTGAAAATATGCAATCATAACACGAAGGCAATAGTGCATATAACAGGAGCATTATGTGGTGTTCATTTCAATAGAAGACAGTGTTCAGACAAACGCTCATGTAGTAGAACTTCGCACATGACAATAATTGAGTAATGTTTTCCAAATACCTTTAAATATTTCTTTTGAAATTTCATAATTGGCCTATGCCACTCAGAAATTATCCAGTGGTCATCTTCACAATGTCCTGTATTTAACTTTTTTGACTTTTTTGACACACATATACTCGAAAACACACGTTTTATCAAAGGGCAACGAAAAAATAAACAAATAAAGTAGTAAAATTAGTGGCGTGGTCTTTATGGACATCAGTGTTTTATGGGATTTCTGTTTCCCACTTGGATTTGCTTTGATTTGTCCAACCTGGAGCAAGCTGACATTATTCCGGAAAGTGGAGCCTTTACGACCATATAAGGAGAGGGAACCCTCGAAAGAGCCACGTCACGTCAGAGGAGGCGCGTGTTACGGGAAGTGAAGCCACTCTATAATCTGCTCTCAGCATATTACTGATCCCTGAGAAGTGATCCAAAGTAGATGGATTTACTTTCTAAGGGCGAACTAATTAAAAAGGATTACGGCTGCGGCGTGTAGAATAGCGGGATTGCAATGAGGGCTCTGCATCAGTCCTCTTTGATATATGCTGCACAATGCGTGCTGTTTATATAAGCACGTGATGTTGCTTCAGCATCACACAAAAGGAATCAAATATGAGCGTCTACTATGCACTTTTTTTTCTAAAAGTGCTACAAAAAAGTGCGTGAATAACGTCATTCCGGGTTCTTTACATTCATATTGATTAAAACAACTTTAATCTTTTGTATTTTATCTGATGAGTTTGATTGGAATGTATGGAGTGTTTAACCACACTAAATCATTTTCAACAAAGATCAGCACTGTAAGGAGATTGACAATATACACTACTATTTTGGTTTATACTTGGCATATTTGAGTCAGACGCTCCAGCTTTTTTGCGTGTTGTATTACTGAGGTCTGTTATGTTTATCCAGGCCACAGTGTATCTTTTGACTATCATATTGGAGATCATACCACCAGGAGACCGCAGAAAACACACAAAACACACAAAACTTTTTTAGGTATAACCAGAAAAGCAGAAAAGTCAAGTTGGGGTTTTTGCTGTTCTTGTTTTATTTTCTTCTTCTTCTTCTTGTTTTTTTTTTTTTTTTACATCACTACTGCTTTTAAGTAGAAGAACGCTGCTTTAAAGTCAGAAAGGAAAAGAAAAGTATGGAAAATTATGAACTTACAGCTTCTATATGAACACACACACACACACACACACACACACACACACACACACACACACACACACACACACACACACACACACACACACACACACACACACACACACTTATTGTCTTTGTTCTTGTGTTCCTGCTGTGAATTTGTGAATTTATTCTTGATCGCAGAGCTCACATAAATGGCCCTGAGGTCATTTGTAGTTGACAATGTTTTGTTCTGTTGTTTTTGAATGTGTTTTTATTTTGTTGCTCATCTTCTGCACCATAGCTGTGATATTTTTGTTCTTTATCCTCATTGAGAAGTTGTAATTTGTGCAATGTTCTAATTATTAAACAAAAAAAAATGTTTCTCTGCAAGATTGAAATCGCTAGTGTGTAGTTTCTCCTTTCAGACAGCAGGTGGACAGACACGAGGGCAGAAAGGTTGCGCATGCGCAATCTACTTACACGCCGCTTTGACGAGATGCTTCACGTGTCTGAACAAACTTTTTCTCAGGTAAGTTTCGCTATTGAAGTCGGTGTGAATGTTTGTCCGTGTTCGCTCGGTGAAGACTTTTTCCGTTTAGCGTCGACTGTGAGGTACAGAGCAAAAATGCATGTTTTTACTGTTGACTTCAGGGTTTTGTTCTCCTGCAAAGGGCGGTTGGGGAAGCAGTTCGGCATTTTCTCATTAATTTTGCTCGCTTTCTTCACGTGGATTTACGGTGATTTTATGGGCATTAATTGAGTCTTTGTAGTTGTTGAATTTCTTTCTGGAGGTGGTAGATGTGGAGCCCTTGGACATGGCACGGATTGTGGTTGTGAACCAGGTTGTTCTTCCAGGCGCACTGTTTATGGTAGAGGAACTAACATTTAATTTAGGGGCAGCAGCTCTGAGGACATTCGTGCATTCATTCCAATTCCAATTGCACAATCTCTCTAAACTTCAGATATTTATGGCATGGTTCTATGTGATAAAACTACACGTTTCTAAATGTACTTTCATTGCGTCTTCATTGCGGTCAGCCTAAGGCACAGCTGTGCAGTGATCCTGCAGTATAATCAGCATCTTGATCTGCCACACCTGCGAGGGGGATGGAGTGCTTCAGCAAAGGAGAAGTGCCCACGAACACGGATTTAGACAAATTTATGAATATTTGAGAGGCCTATTGTGCACATCAAAAAAGTCTTAGATCTTTGTGCGCACCTCATGAAAAATGGAGCATAGGTGAATATCTTCTGTTAGAGTGAAAATGTTTTGAAGACACTAGGCCTGGGTTTGGGATATTTTGATGATACTCCAATTCTACTTGTGTGTATCTATAATTTAAGTGTTCTTAAAATACAAATCCTCTATGGATATATAAGTTACACAGCTTTATACAACTCTCATGGGCTTTTTAGCATGCAGCAATGCATTGTAGTTCAGTGCAAAGACCCATATAATTTAGACAAGCATTTCATATAATGTGGCCTAAATTGTGAAATAAAAATCAGTGACATGATTATTAAAAACATTATTCCTGATATGATACAAATGATATAATCATTTTTGGTTTTTGACAATGTTTCTTATTGAATCAACAAGCAGCCAGCAAGGTGTTAAATATGTTACCACCAAACAGACATTCATAGTGCTTAATGGCCTCAAAACAGAGTGACTCTGATATGAAGGTTTGTGCTAGCACAGTTCATTATACATATCTGTACATACACTGATACAACTGACACAAAAAGTGCTTAAATCTTTGATAAAGGACACTACTGTGAGAATTAAATGCCTCAGCAATGCCCTCATTTAGCCTCAGTTCTGTGTGCTTGATGTCACATCAGATAACATGGCAAACAGTTTTTTTCAAATTGAAGTCAGCATTTAATAACTTAAGTATATGCAATGAGATTTAATGTTTATGTCCCTATTAAAACAACATGGATTGAGTGACAACAGCACTGTTATCACGTTTTCATTTCAGAAAAGTGTAACATTCATGTCCCATCATTTTGATCATACCTGTGTTCTTTGAAAACAGCCCTGTTTCAGATAGTTGAGGAGACAAATGAGATAATAAAGCATAACTCCTTCCTCATTTCACCAAATAACTACTGCTTAATTTCAAACACACACACAAGATGTAGAATAAAGTCCTCCGATAGGTCATTAACGGTATCTCTAATCCTCTCCAAATGTGAAGTATCAGTTTGAAGGCTTTAAAATCCAGCGAGTCTTTCTTTTTCAAGCCTAAGAGGATAAGGTTTTTTTTCCCTCTCTCCATAAAAAAGGCCTTTGGACAGTAGATGGCGCTGTATATTCTTTGGACTTCCAGAGACCACAGAGCTTCCTGGTATCACCTAGAGTGGATCTGGGCATGTTTTGCCCTTAAAAGCACTTGAATAGATTTAAAAGATTGCTTTTCAGAAACGTTCTCATTGGGTCAGAGTGCTGGATTATAAAGTAGACCTTCATCTGTGTGATTTAGCATTTAAGGTTTTTATCCAAATTTTACCTTGAGTAATAGAACCTGTTTTGGATCTTAAACTGAATTGGACTGTCTCTCGCGTTCAGAGAGCAGATGTTCGAATTTTATTTTCACTCTAGACTGCTATTTCCATACCCGGACCCCTTTCCCAGTTTTTCCTTGTATTTTCTTTGTTTAATCTTGCCCTAGCAACAGGTCAGATATTAAGAGGTATCTGTGTGGTCTGTAAGGTATGATGGTTTCAGGTGATCCATGGGTCAAATTTCATATTTGATGGTATTCTAAAGAATTTGTTCGCCAGTCAGTTTTTTCTTGCACTTGCTGAAATGATGCAAATATATTTAATCTATGTTTGGCATTGCACAATCCACATTCCCTCCGTCTATCAAAACCTTCATCCATGACAGGAATAAATGATTCATTTGCTTATATTGGTATTGTAAAGATTAATTTTCTGAGTTGAAATGGTTTTGTCTATCTCCAGATTTGAATAGTATGACTGACTGATGAATATCATTATTATTATTTTTTTTAAGGTAAATGGGAATCGTTAGACAAGCACCAAGCCAATCAGGGAAAATACAGTCTTCTCACTTCATGTCCAGCCAAAATAGGATGCATTCAGTATTTTCTGCCCAGCAATACTCCATTAAATGTCTTTATCTTTGGTAATCGCAACTAGGTGAATTGTAGAACCTTGTTTAAGTACTTGTGTTTTACTGAGAAAGATTTTGGAAGAGGTACAGTCACAGCTCGGCAGACTGTCTTGACCTCACTCACTCTGCTGATTAAGGAGATGGTCGTGTTCAGAATTCTGTTTTGTCATTATAGATCAATTTTATAGTACAATTCAACATGCTTTTCATTGACAAACATGTACAGTTCACATTGAGAAAGGTGGATAAAAGCAGAAAAAACCTACATTCAAAGTAGCAAAGCAGTCATAAAGAACAGATCATTAAAGCACAGATAATAAAGATGCAGTGCAACATAAAAAAATTTACAAAAAGGCAGCAGAAAACAAAAATCTCTTCACCCTGGTTTCAAATGAAGTCAGTTTCATGCTGTAGTTTTCAGGTAGATTGTTCCATATATTTGATTGATTTGGGAAAAAAAACAGCCCCCTCTACATGCTTGACTCTAGGAACACAAAGTAAGTTTGATACAGATGATCCGAGAGGTCTGGATAGCTCGTAATGTAACTGAGGATATGAGATTTATTTGTAGTATTGTTTTGAAGTCTGTTCTTTGTGTGACAGGGAGCCAGTGCTCAGACCTGATATGGTCCACTGTCAGGATGTTCGCCAGGACTCAACCAGCTGGTTTTGAATCAGCTGCAGCTGTCAGATTTTTTTTTTTTTAATGAGACCAGTGAAGTGTTATAGTCGTCTATTCAACTGAAGACAAACTTACATTTGTTTTATAATGTGCACTATATCCTTCAGACGATAAAACACTGCCTTTCGTATTGTTTTCATAGACTGGTCAGAGTTCGTGGTTAAGTCAAGATTTTTTTGTCACTGCTTTTTAGCCTCAGACTGAAGGACAGCCGTAACTGTTAATATCTCTAATCTGTTGAGCCCCCAAAACCACTACTGGAGATTTATCTTTGTTCAGCTGAAGAAAAGTTAGGTACAGCTGTTCAATACTTGCACGTAATATTTTTATTGAGCTAGAGCCTTCTTGTAAGAGTGAAGTAAATCTGTTTGTCATCAGCAAAGTTACAGAACCTGACAAAACTGTAGCATGTCTGTGTAGGAAAAAAAAGGCATATCATCCCTCCATGTCTGTCACTGTCTTTTTGATTGCAGGTTTGGACCAGAGAGGCCACTGCAGGGATTTAATGTGCCAGAGGAGATGATACCCAAACCACCTGGAAAGCTGACTGCAACCATGATCAAACCGGATCTGTAATGCTGTGTCGTTGCCAAAGGTAGAACTGGCCTTTATTCAGTGAGATGACCTGGAAACAGGTAAGTCAAGCAGTCATTTCAGCAGAACATCTTGGAGATTGAGCATCATTTGAACATATGGGTGGAGCTATTGATTTGAGAATTTTATTATTTCATTAGACTTAAAAAAAAATAAAAGAAGCAATGCGTGCAGCTTTTTTGTTGAACTGCTTAAAAATATTTCAAAATTTCTTATTGCAATGATACAGCCTGTGTTTGTTTTAAACAGCATTGACAGTATTCAACTTTACTTTCAGTTTCAAGTTTAAGGTTAGACACTCAAGAGTAAGTTGGATGCTGATCTAAAATTGTTAACGTCACTAAAATCTGAGTTGCTCCGCCCCCTTTGGGATTTGGTCCAAGAGGCAAGTGGTGGGCCTCACTGAGGAGAAAACTTTGTCAAGCATCTCAGCATTAATCAGCCCAAAACTGTCCATTAGGTGAAAACATTCAGATGCACTTAAAACCACATTATTCTGGACAAAGGATAAAATATTGGATGCGATAGTCTTTAGTCCTTCCTTTGAAGTGGTCTGCAAATGTCTCACAGTCTGTAGGATTAAAATTAGACTTGATAAATCTGGATTTACTAGATGTTCTATAGTTGAGAAAAGTTATTTGGAGTTATTTTTGTGATTGCTAGAGAAGTAGTTATTTCTTGCATTTCTAATTGCACAATTTAAAATTTTTCATTAGCAGTAAACTTGATTTATGATGATTTAGTTTTTCTTCCATGTTCTTTCTGCCACCCTGCATTTTCGTTGCCTCAGCTTTTCATTCCTCCATGGTGGAGAAGTTTTTGTAGATTGTTTTTGTTGTGAGTGGGGAAGCTTGATTGAGAGCTGACTGTAGCTTTCTCCTAAAACTGTCAGTACTAAAATCACAAGAAGCGGGTAAAACAATAGAATAATGTTTTTCTAAAATTGTATAAAATTTGCTGCCACCTCAGGGGTTAGCTTCATCTTTCGTATCGTTTTCATGGAGGTCTATTGCTGGGTAAAACTTTTCATCTTAAAAAATATACCGTAATGATCAGGGACAGCCAAGTCAACAACAGAGGTCACACCAGTGGACAGGATGAGATCTCTGTTGTGAGACATGTTGAATAAAATTCATATAATTAATGTTGTTTAGAAAATCACTTGATGCTTAGATGAACAGATTACATGTAGATGTAGATTAAAGTCGCCATTTGAAATACTACTACTACTACTACTACTACTACTACTACTAATAATGATAATAATAATAATTTGAAAAAATAAAGGAGACACGCCAAACAGTTTGGGAATTTCGCAGGGTTTTATTACCCACTAGGCACAAAACAGTGTTCAAACTCAACTAAAAGGAGAGGGGACCAGAAACTTCTCCGTTTGGGCCCTTTTCCACTAAACTGGTTCCCATGCTATTTCGGGGTCGATGCTCAACTTTCAACTGGTTTTTGTGTTCCCACTGACCGTGGCCCGGCTCCGGCCCCCAGAAAAAAGGACCTTTTTCGGGCACCAACTCGAAAAATCAATCCCCTGGCCACATATCGACTACGTCAGGCACTGGGGGCAGGGTTACATCTCTTCCGGCAAAACACGGAGTCGCTATTTTTTTTGTTTAACCAGAGAGCGACGGTGGAGCAGCATTTAATTTTACCCAAAAATGGATTTTAACAATAAGTGGTGGTCTGAGGAGGAGACCCAGGGCTTCCTGGTGCTGTGGTCTTCAGCAGACGTCCAGGAGAAACTTGGCCGGGCAGCGCAGACCCAATTTCGGATCCTACCAAAGTGTGAAGCAGCTCTTGAACTCCCGATCCTGGTAAGTTCCTTTCATGAAGCACCAAGTTGTTAGCCTACTATGACTATGGTAGCTAGAAATAATCCCAAACTTTGAGACTCAACAATTTGTCTTGATTATGTTTTTATAGTGTTGTTGGCCCATGGCGATGGGTAGCAGTTCACCAGAGCATCCCTGCAGCTCACCAGCCCCATTAAAGGTGCATTGAGGAGTTTACACGTTTTATGCGAAACAGCGCCCCCTGCAGGCCTTGGGCGTAATGCAACTTAGTGAAAAACTCGTGCCTGTGACTCGCGTGCACGGAAGAGGGGGACTCCTTCTTCGCTCGTGTAGTAGCGCTCAAGTAAAATTTAAGTTTCTTTTACCTGGTGGAGTCTGTGCTGGAGTGGCAGTGCTAGAAGCCAGTCTTTTCTTACTTTCTGGAAGCTCCTGCTCAGTTGTTGCTCACTAAGCATCTGGCGGAGTAATGGCGGACAAAATGAAACCTATCCAGCGGGAGCGTGCATTACGTCATTCCTTTCAAATTCTCCCCCAAAAAAAATGCTGGTGCCGCACCGGCTCTGCAACTTTCAAGTGACAATTCAGCGCTGTTAGAGGTACTTGTAATAAATATGTCAGGACACATTGTACACAGCATTAAAAATGTGTAACATATTTATGGTGGAAAGTAAGTATTTTTAAGGTTGTAAAACTCCTTAATGCACCTTTAAACAGCTCACCGGTCCTGTCCTGCAGGACATGTGGATCAACGTCCTCATGTTACGTTTATTTGTTTGCTTATGAATGTAGAAAATATTTATTGAAAGCTGTTACTGTTTTTGTACTTTTATACAACAGAAGCGTGGTTCGAATGCTGATCTGATGGAGCTCATGGAGCATTCGGACCTGCCGCACCTGGAGCAGGCAGGGAAGAACCAGCTCACGTCGGTGTTACTGGAAAACATCCAGCAAATGCTCATCATGAACAGAATGGTGACGGAGAGCTTTTCCCCAAAAATGAAAACAGAACTCAGCTGCTTTCCCATTGATTATGGCCCCATCCACACGAAGACGAATCCAGGGCAAAACTCAAAAGTATTTGATCAATTCACCCTGTCATCCACACGAATTCAGTATTCCGTGGATCTGAAACCGAACATTTTTGAAACCAGGTCCCAGGGTGAACAGATACAAAAACTGTTGAATCCATCGCTCCGTATTTACTCCTATTTTGGAGCGTTTCCTGACGCTTGCGTCATCGCGCCACGTCGTAACAAATGCGCATGCGCACAACACTGTAAACAACAATAACAATGGCGCTGTGCAATGACGCAGACGTCCTGCTGAAGACTGCGAGCCTTTGGCCGCTTTTACAGCAAAATATTTCACTCCTTCAGTTCCACCGGATACAACAAATCAGCATGGAGAACGCCATGCTTCATGTATTTTTTTTTTTTTTTATATTGTAAATATACATGTACATGGCAAACATTATGCCAGGGGGCACACAATAAGCAATCAGTTTCTTTCAAACAATTTAAATTTCTCTCAGATACTGATAGTTTTTACAGCCTTTTTGTTTTCAGAGTCTTTTAACATTTTTATTTAAGACAGTACAACATTTTTGAAATGGGTAAATGATGGCTTCTGCTTGCTATATTTGCATTTATGAATAAAGAATTTTGATTTTAGGATTAGTAAATTGATGATAAAAAATCTATCCTTCTTTTCCTGTTTTCTGAAGTAACAAAAGAAAAACACATTTTCCCACCTCAAAGTAAAGTCCTTGTATACATTATTAATTACAAAGCGACAGAAATCCTTCCAAAAGATCTTGGAGTCATCACATGTCCAGAAGAGGTGTTGAGTTGTTTCAGGGTGATTTCCGCAGAAAGAACAGTTCACATCAATGTCCCTTTGATATTTTGTCAGGAAGTGGTTCGCAGGATGCTTCATGTAATGTTGGATCTATGATATTGCCATGTATGAAGTTATTGCAACGTTTCGGCCGTTTTGAAAATAGTCATGTGGACGGTCATAAATATTAAATCAACTCCGTCTTTACGGGCAAACGTTTTTGGAACTATGAGCGTTTTGGCTTCGTGTGGATGGGGCCTATGTAGTGTTAATTTTTTGATGTGATTTTGCAGTGTGGTGTGAGTAAAAGCAGCTGTAATAACAGATGCATGTTTTGTGTTATATGTTTGTGTTTACCATCGTGCGATGCAGGTTCAAATAACCTGCAGTTGCACAGTATTGTGCTTACATGATCTGTCTACATGCGCTACTTACAGAATTCAGTTTTCAGGATAAATTTATGAGAAATGTGAAAATGTAATCACATCATGTCTGCAGGGCACATAAGTAAAAGTACACAGTCGTGATTTCCTAACTCCAATGTATTTAATGAGAAGCTGGTAACAGTGACTTTGAAGTCATCTGAAATTTTGTGTCCGGACTTGTTCTCTTCACATGGATGTTTACACCGGATTCCACTCAAAAAACCAGTCCAAGTTTTGTTTTAATTCATTTATTGTCATCACTTCACTGTTAGCTTTCCAGTTCTTTAGGCTTCTTTGGTTGTCTGGGTTTCTTTACTTCAGAATCAGAGAATCAGAATTCCTTTGTCATCGTTCAAAACGAATACAGTGAAATTGAGAACGGCAGCTCTTGTGGGCAGTGCAAACAAACAAAACAGACAAAAAGACAAAATCGTGCCAAAACAGTATAAAATAAAATAGACAAAGGTTGTGTGACTTGTAATATAAATATAAATGTAATAATAATAATAATAATGATGCATTGGTTTTATATAGCGCTTTTCTGGACACTCAAAGACGCTTTACATTGCATTATTCATTCGTTCCATACTGGGTGGTGGTAAGCTTCTGTATTGTAGCCACAGCTGCCCTGGGGCAGACTGACGGAAGCAATATATTGCACGGTTGGTGGTCACATTTTTTGTTCTTGTTCAGGGACTGGTTATGATGCAGTATTCAGGGCAATGACAGCTCTAGGATAGAAGCTGTTTTGAGTCTGATTGATTTTGTCTTTATTGCCCTGAAATTCCTCCCCGAGGGTAGGAGTTGGAAGAGGTGGTGGCTGGGGTGTGTCACATCCTACACCTGCACAGTGGAGGGAGTCTGGCTGTGGAGGGATGTTTTATGCAGTGCAGGCTCTGCTGGTGGCTTGGTCTCGAAGCGGGCAAAGAAGTGGTTCAGCTCCTCTGCCAGCAACACATCCCCGGAGACTGTGGTGGTGTTGCTGGGTCTGAAGTTTGTGAAGTTCTGGACTCCTTGCCACACCTGGCGGCTGTTGTTGCTGCTGAAGTCCTCCTCGATCCTCTGCTTGTAGTGTGCCTTGGCCTCTCTGATCCCTCACTCACAGGCGGGGTTCTCAAGCTGTGGTTCGTGGTATTTTTCAATAGTCCGCCCAGTCATGCCATCCTCTTTCTCAGGCTCACGGGTCAGTCAGTCCCAGGTTCTCATCTGTTTGTCCCGCCCCGGCAGGCTATCCGTCCTTCACTCCCGCAGGTGTATTCTGCAGGAGCTCAGATGAGAACACTTCCCGGGACTTTGTGTGCTCTTCTCGGGTTTATGGTTGGAGTTCATCAAAATGTACACAAAATATTGGCCGTCCGACGTATCGGTCTATCCTTACTCTAAGTACCAGCCTCGAGGAAGAGAAAGAAGGTGGGACGAGATCAGAAGCCGGATGCTGCCTCTTCATCTTCAGGAGGCAGAGAGAGGAAGCAGCCAGAGGAAAGCCAACCGCTGAAGAGGTTGACGCGTTCCGCTGCCAAGTCGGCCTCGAGGAAGACAGAGGAGCAGAACCTCACGGGGGGAGCCTCAGACCAGGCGTGTAACGGGGAGGGGTCAGAGCGACCAAGCAGAAAGCCAGCAGTAAAAAAATCCAGTCTAGCTGCGTGAGTAAGGAGGAGCAGAGTTCGTCCAGCAAGGCCCTGCCCACCAGAGGGCAGCATTCCGTGCGCCGCAGCCTGAGGGTCCACTGCACCGACCCTGAACTCGACGCAGGGATGTCCTGGGTGCCTTGGAACTCCCCAGACTCGGCCACTGGAGGCCGCAGGAAAACCCAGGGCTGGCATCTCAGCGCTGCACTCCCCATAGGGATGGGAATTGATAAGATTTTATCAGTATCGATGCCATTATCGATTCTGCTTATCGATTCAATGATTCAATTCTTTAACGATTCCCTTGTCAATGCCTTTCTTTCATATAAAAAGAAAAACAGACTGCAGGTTTTTAATGTTCACTCAAAATTTTGAGTCTGAACAAAAATACGCATGCGTGCAAGCCACTTTCAATGAGAGCCAGTGACAAGCTTGCTATGACCTCTTTTGATAAAAAAATTTAACCATTCAACATTCAGTTTTTGGGAGAACATCTTAAGTCTATGGACTTGAACTAGAATACAATATTGTTGCACATTTGTTAATAAATAAAAAATAAAGGAAAAAAATAAAAAGCCAATCTCTGGATCCTAGATCTCTGGACATAAATACTGAAATGTTGCAACAAAAAGATAAGCAGTTCTTGTGCAAAAATATTAGCACGTCTGCTTTCTGTGGGAGACTCCTGGATCTTTCAGGGCTGATTGTGTCCCCAGCTGTGGAAAACACCCTTTCAGAGGCAATGGAGGATGCTTGAACACACAGATATTTGCATGCAAGAGCATGTAGAAGTGGCAGTGTGTCCTTGTTCTGCCACCACCAGAGAGCTGGGTTAGCTGATACAGGGACTGGGGGAAGGCCTCTGTACAGCTGAACCTCACGCTCCACTCTTTCCTCAATGGACTGTCTGGTCTGCAGCTGTTGGACTGTCTGTTGCAGGTGGTGGTCTTCAGCTGCAAATAGCTCCTCCAGAGCCGTCTTGGGCTTCTTTGCAGGTGTTGTCTGGATTAAAAGGTACCATAAGCTCAAGTTTCACATTTTATTCTGTCATGTCAAAGATATATTTTGATTTTTTTTTTAATTGTAGTGTGACTGATTTGATAAGCATTAAGAACTTCGCTTACATCCTCCTCCTCCTCATCGCTGTCATCACTCTGTGGACCTGGTCCCTCTTGCTC